>NC_135091.1:7709500-8063000 GCF_051107435.1 Chaetodon auriga
CCTCTGTGGTAGGAAGTTAAAAATATTTTTAGGGTTTGGATCATGCAAAACAAGACTTTAGAACACGCGACCTTTGGCTCTTGAAACGGATTTACAACTGACCAGTAAAGAAAGTGGCAGAACAATCACTGATAATATGAATTAGTGAATGGGACAGTTACAGTTCAAAGTCCATGTGGTTTGATCTTTAAAAGTCAACAAATATCGTTAAGTGAAAAAACAAATTAGTCAAAATGATAATAAGCCCGCTTCATTTCATATCTGCGTGATCACACAAATCTCGTTGTGTACCAACCTTGTGCATGATGATTTTGCGCTGAGCAGGTTCTGCCATGTCAATCATTCTTTGGACAACATAGTTGGCGTACTGGTCCTTCATCATGGTGTACAGGGCGCTGTGGGGCCCGTCTTTCTGGCAGCACACTTCATCTATCAGCAGAGCTCTCTCCGCACGCGAAGAGTGGATCACACACTTCTCCACAACATTACTGAGGAAAAATAGAGAGAGACACAAACAAATTCATAACTGAAGCAGTTAAAGCTCGGGTCAGTCATGGTGAATGTTTTTCATTTCTCCTTTTGGAGGGCTGAATGTTTGAATCACTTTCCTTTTAAGTCCTTATTGTATTTGTGACATTATAATTGTTGGATTGATGATTTCAAATTGCAGCAGTGGGTGGTGTATAGAAAATTTGCCATGACCAACATTAAAAGCCTCTCACTGATTTAACTTGTTTGACTCAAGCTTTGTAGATGGCAATTTGATGAGGGGGAAGAGGTACTACTTTTCCTTAAATGTGGCCTTGCAGGCAGCGCTCTGGATTGACATTAGCATGACTGTAGGTGGCCTCACTGACCATTACGGGTCCACTCAGGCAAAAAAGGAAGCACCCTATGACCCATCAAGCTATGTGAACCTTTGGCAGTTCATCAAAACATCGCTTACCTTGCAAATTTGTGTTGGCTGAGGACAAGAACCTTTCCGCGAACCTCTGCGACTATCTTGCTTTTATCTTCTGGTCGGCCGTGCTCCAAAACATGCTGAATGACGTAGTTACCATACTGATCCTGCAGGTGGCAGTGGAGGTGTGAGCTCACAGTAAACAGCCATTTCATTACTGATTAATCAAAGGATCCGTGCGGCACCCTTTACGCTGATTGATACTCATGCACTACTTTTCACCATTGGTCTTAATTGGTGTGAGATAATCATGCAGCTCTACAATGATAGGTAGATGAATGAGTGACACCCCCATTTGTAGTCTAACAAATACCCTTTACGTCATCACTGCGGAAGGTCAGACAAAACAGATGCTGCTGGTTTGGATTGTTGCTGACCAGACAACACAACCAATAGCATCTTTGCCCCTTCAGAAATGGGTGATAGACAGTTATGGGTGTAATTTTAGTGTGACAAGATGGAGACAAGAACTCACCTGACCAAGCAACAAATAACACCACTCTGACTTGATCTTTGTTAAAGTAGTAATTTGTTGGGTAGGCAATGTGATCTCCACCTTTAATTTGGAAGTATCTGCCTTCAAATCAATTTCCTGTCAATCTGTTTTAACAAGAGCCAGCATTATTTTGCTCTTGGACTTGACCTCAAGCCAAGTACTCGAGGTGAAGTTACATGTGATTTAAACGCTACTTGTGAACAATTCAGTCGTCCGAAGAGATTCAAACTCTCAGGAAGCTTCTATCAAACAATTATGGTGAAATCAAGAAGGTGAAAACAGAAAAAAAACAGATTGATCAGGAGATGCTGGAGGCGAGAGAGAGGGATCATCAGACAGCAGGAAAACATGTGCCTTGTGAATCCTCTGTGGCATAAAGCAAGGGGGGGGGGGGGGAGGTGAGAAAAGGCGGCTCAGTGGGTTAGGAGAAGGCCTGTAAAAGTTTGGAGTTGGAGAACTATCTAAATGTTAAATCAGATTCTTTACAAAAGAAAAGATAAAAAGGGGAAAGAGGAAGGGAGCACGGGGACATCCGCGAGAGAGAGGCAAATTGCTCTGACCTTGAACAGTGCATCACGGGACACTGTATAATATGTTTTGGGTGTCATCTCCAATGATACGCCTTGATATTTCTAGATGGAATAAGTGAGGGGGGCAGGGTGGATGTTTCAATAATCACATGTCAGATGTAATGACAGCTAACAGTACAATTACATTCATCCTTACACTTAGCAGACCACAAATACACAGGAACAATGACAGGCTGACAATATAAACTGCTCAAACATGAAGGAGACATGCAAATACACAAGACAAGCGCACGTCTCAACAACCATCAGTCACATCTAGCAAACATAAAAATGGCATCTGCAAACAGTGTGGGCTTAGAAATGAGACAGGCTGGAGACAGATGTGCTCACCTGGCCCAGCTGTTCAGAGTGCTGATGCAGCTCCTCCAGGATGGGCAGGGTCTGCTCCTGGGTGCAGTGCTCCAAAATCCTTTGGATAACTCTGCAGCCATAGGGGTGTGTGGAAAGCACAAACACCTGCAAAAGGAAGTAAAATAAAAACAGATCAATATAAAGGGAGTTACACAAATATAAATATATATATTAAAGTGGCACTAAACTGGATTAAAAAGTCATTAAGATGGCTCATTACTCAGTTCTTCTATCTATGAAGCTATAAAATAACACATTTAGAAGAGAAGTAGCTTCATACAATAAGCAACTGTTTTTATTCAATGGTTTTGGGGCGACTCTGTAGTCATGTCAGGTTTCTCTGATGTATGACCTGTTTGGCTCTTCTTAGTATTATATTCTTTCATGAACAGGTCTTGTAAACATTTCCTTGTCCACCAAATCAAAATGTACATTCTAAGGTGAATGACCGCTGAGCCATTGCTAGTAATAAACCCACCTGTCCCTGAAAGGCATCAATAATGAACTGCAGGGCTTGGGGCTGGACACACTCAATACACTTTTGCACCACATGGTTGCCATTCTGGTCCTTGACACACTTCAACACGTGGCCATCAAGCTCGCGGACAATGTCACTCTGAAGAAATTAGGGAACAGGGACAAAAATTTTAACACATGTCACTATGTTGAAATTAAAGACTGTAATATGTTGATATAGCAATAATGAAGCAAGGTCAGCAAGAAGGTTAAAAAGAAGTGAAATCTCACTTACAATTACCTGCTGGTCTGAGGAAATGGACTCCAGGGCTTTCTGAATGACCCTGCAACCATACATCTGCAAAGCCAGTGGAAGGACGTGTCCACGGATACGTGTAGCCAAAGCCAGCTTCTGGTCTGCACTTCCAAACTGCACAACATGAAACACAAGCTCTACTTCACAGATGCTGCAGAAAACAGAGTCTCTGCTCTACTGAAACTGAAAAGACGCCAAGATAAACTTAGAACAATTCTAACCTCAAAGAACTTTTGGATGACATAATTCCCAAATACATCAGTCATCAGTTGGTATGCTGCTTGCAGAATCTCTCCAAACACCATCTGCCTCTCAGCAGGGGTGGCCCTCTCCAGCTTCTGCTGGATAAATCTAGACAGACAAGATTGGAACAAGGAGTAGAGATGGATAATAACAATTAGTCAGATTGTGGTACACCAATGCGATGAACGCCCTGTATTAAGGTTTACTGTAACAATGACATAATGAAGCAGCATTTTAGCCACCTGGATCCGTGCTGGTCTTGAGAGAACTCCACCATGTGTCCCGGCAGGTCACGGAGCTGAAGGTTTGGGAAGCGGTTGTTCCTGAAGTCTTCCAGCAGGCGGCTGCGCCCGGACGGCATGACATCAGAGCGACTGTAGCGAGGCCGAGACGGTGGGAACAGCTGGCTACTGGAATTAAAGAGACTGGACGTCCCGCCGGCGCTCCGGTACTTGGCCTCAGCTCCAGGCGCTGCAGAAATGTAACGCCCGCTGCCATTTGTCAGGCCACCTAGGATTACAGAAGGCCAGATAGTGTTGCAGTAGTGTAGTAGCAACAGTAGACCATAATTGTTATGTATGTGAAACAGCGTGTTAGGGTGTTTCATATTTAAGAAATACCTTTGTATGTTAAATTAGAATCAAATTATATAAGATGTAAGTCTCTGGGACAACATACTGAGAGACCTTCAAATGAACTTAACAGTGTCAAAATAAACCTTTACCTAGGTGAAGGCTAGAAGAGGATCCATGAGAAGAGGGCAGAGATGGTGGAGGAGTGAGTGGGGAGTGACCTGGTGTGAGGCCAATGGGACTGGGTGAGGAGGAGTAACCCAGGCTGTTGTAAAAGGGCTGGCCGATGGGAGTTAAACTGCTGCCGCCACGTTTGTAAAGATCAGAACTTGCCAACAGGGAGTCCCTGCGAGATACACTGCTACTGGTAGAGCTGGAAACTGCAAGAAAAACAACAACAACAGAGAACCACAGTAAGAAAGCAGACTCCTAAAAATAAACCATTTCTTTAATCCTCATGTAGCTTGTGGCTGAGTCACTGACCAGAAGAGCCGAAGCCTCCAAGAGCAGAGCCCAGGCCTACACCGAGAGAGCCCCCGGTACTGCTGAAGCCCAGGGATGAGCTTGGTGGAGGTGCAGCAGAGGTGTGTGAGAAAAGTGAGCTGCTCTGAGACGTGTTGGGGACTGATCCAGAGCCGTAGAATGAGCTGGAAGGCAGGCCACTGCTGGGTGGGGGAGCCTGCTGCTGCTGTGGCTGGGGTTGAGGTTGAGGCATTGAGCGGTACAGCCCGTTGGCTGGAGGACCAGACATGTTGTTACTGGAGCCAGATGCTGACACCGCAGCTGCTGGTGGAGGGAGAGAGGGGAGTGTGAAGGGTAGAAGGAGAGCCAAGGGCAGAATGGCCATGAGTGGTACTAATTAAGTAAGAACAGGAAGGAGTGGATCAACATATTGGAAATTAAAGGGACAGGTGGATTAGTACTTACCAGCTTGTGCTGCTGCAGGGTTGATGAGTAGAGGGGTCTGGACTAGACGAACTGGTCCACCAAGACCAGTTCGGGCACCAGGGCCCATCACCAAGGCCCCAGTCTGGTCATAATAGGCTGCAGGGGCCAACACCTGATATCCTGAAAAGATGAGGAACATAAAAAAGGAGTCAGCAATTATAGGAAAGATTTGTACATATAAAATCACCTTAAAAACTCACTCAATAACTAGGGAGGTGTTTTAGTGTCAAAACAGTGACTAAATCTTGTACATTAGTACAGAGCATACTGAAAAGAGCTGTTCAAATGACAACATCAAGTAGTGAGGATAAATGTGTCTGACTGTTAGTGTCTTTGGCTATATTGTTGTTGTACCTACCAGGCATGCCTGTGTATGCCAATGCAGGGTTTGCAGCAGCTGCTGCAGCTAGAGATTCCTGCTGACTCTGTTGGCCTTGCCCAGGTGTAAGAGGTCGCTGGTTGGTTCCAGTGCGCATCACCTGGAGAGAGAGGTGAGGATATTTCATATCTAAAGCTGCTGCAAACTTTCAGATCTTATATTTCTATATCAGATTAAATATTTAAGCCTACACGAGGAACAGTTGAGGTTCAAGGTCAGCTAATCTGCTTCATCAGGACTGCGTGGGTTTGGTTTGATCAGATATGAATGGCAGTTGCCTAGCAACATAAACAACTCCACGACTGTCGACACATATTGATTCAAATGTTGTTATAGTCTGACTGGTGCACGGAAGTATGTGATAACCCCTTTTTCCCAATCAAGGCACACCAATTTTACATCCAGGGATGCAAAAACAAATACAGAAATCTTCCGTTTGAAAAAATACAAAACAAAAAACAGTTGTGAACTTTACAGAAAGTTATGTATTCATGAAGAACCCAACTGCTCATAGCCAGATGCTGACTGTGGAAACATGGTTTTCAAGTCCTTTAAAGTTTCCAATATATCACATGTTGCATTTGAGAACCTGCTCTTCATATAAATTATAGATTTGCTGGAGTGCTTATGGCTAATTAGCCGTGCAGCTAGCAGGTAGCTGACGCAAGCCTTGGGTGACTGGTTCGGTATTCATCAAACCTGCCGCCAATGGTCTGTGCACGGACGCTGTGTTTGACCATCAAGCTGTGGGAACTCCCAGTCCGGGCCGAGTCAGCAAATAGGTGTTAACATTAGCTACACGCACATTAAAACAAATACCATTCTGCTAGCCAGTCCATGGAAACTTGACTTAAACCAACACCCAGAAATCTGTCTATTAAAACGCAAGAGGGACAAACAGCCAATGTGAAGTTATTTAAACAATGACTGCTTGTTTTTATTGCAATATTTTTGTTCCATGGGATACGCTTGTGATATGTGCAGCTCTGTGGTTGTGAACATTGTAGTTTTGTCTGTACATTCAGTTTTCTTCACTGTTTTCTTCACACAATGACGTAATCTGTCTGCCCACATTAGCTCTGATTTATCTTTATTAAATAATTTAATCTCAGTGCAATTTGTTAAGCTCATTCAAGCTAGGCTTTTCACAATGATCCTTGCATTTTATGAAACACCTCTCAGATCAAGTGGAGCACTTCCTACCTGTGGCTGGCCTGGCCCTGGTCCCTGGCTGGATTGTTGCTGATTAGCTGAGTGATTGGCAGTTGATGCAGCCTGTTGCTGGAAAAGATTGGCCGGGTACACACCCCAAGGAACACCATAGTACTGTGGTGGAACCACTGTGGGCCCTGAGGAAAACATTTTGATGTTGTTACACGCTCATCTCATACAACTGATCATGGTAGTTTTTTTTTTAAATAAAAACACAAGGGGCGTAAATGTGCTGTATACACACCTGCAAGTGTGGCTGCTGCTGCGAGCCCAGCGGCAGTGTAGGGATCGGTTCCAGGGGGGGCAGCATTGATAATGTACGGGTTTGGCACAAACGCAGGAGCAAGGCCAGCTAGGTGATATGAGGAACAATAAATGTAGTTCATTATTTCCAAAACAAATCCCATTCAAATGAATATAAAACACAGATCTTGACAACTTGAGACAAGGGCAGTTTAATCACATCACATGACATACTGTACTAAGAGAAACAGACTGCCTTACCGAGATGCTGCTGCTGGGCTGCAGCCAGGGCGTATTGTTGTTGCTGAGCTGCAGTGAGCTGCTGAACAGTCAGGGGATTAGATCTCTGGAACAACTGGAAAAAAACAAACAAACAAAAAAAAGGTTCAGAATCTGTTGAGCAAACTTACAGTTAATTCTCTTGATAGATGGTTTTGTTTTTCAACAGACCTGCTGTTGAGAATTGTAGTCAAACAATCCTACTGGAGTCCCGGAGGAGTCCACCTGGATCTGGTTCCCGGCATAGTCGAACTGGAGGGACTCCACACCGGCTTGCTGCTCCATACCTCCCATGCTCTGGGCCTCCTGGTTCTGGAAGTCCTCAGCTGGGGCCTTGTTTTGGTTGGGGTTGTGTTGTTGGAGGACATGGGGATGGTGCTGTCCCATCATCTCCAACCCTGTCTGACTGGGACCCATCCGCTCCACGGCCTCAGTGGGGGAAGCTTGACGGCTTCCAGGGGTTGGACTAGGAAAGGAAACAAGTTGCAACATCAGCACACATGACATATTAGTGCAAAACTTTGCCTTCGACAGGAAGCCTTGCAACAGCAATAATACTTTAAGCCTTTACATTTATCTTCAGTCACTCATCTGGACATTTTCAACATCCTTAGACTTCAATGCTTTGAATTGCAATTCTCCAATTTACATTTTACCTTCAGTACCACCTGTCAAAATAGCTTTGGACATTCTGAAATAGGATTATTTAAATCAAGGTCTGCACAAGAAAGGTTAAAATAAACCACCATCAAACAATAGGCAGCTGTTCACTTTAGCGTAAAGGGAAAACCTACTTGAAATCTTTGCAGTCTCTGTCCATGCCATTCAGAAGACCTCTTCCGTTGGCTTTTGTGGGATCACTCTCCTCTCCCACCTTCATCTCCGGGCTCTTGTCCTCTTCAAAGGGGGACACTTTCTCCTGGGCATCATTCTTCTCTCTCCCATCTTGGTCAACATCTCCTCCACCCTAAATCCATAACACCATTAGGTAAGACACTGTGTCACTGTTAAGAATACTTGTTTAATTAGCAAGAGAAGACCCTCTTTTTGAGTTAGAGGTGAGACAGATGCTTGACTTACATAGCCACCGTTCCTGTAGCGACCATCCATCTTGTCACCGGGAGAGGAGCTCAGGACGTACTCCACCATGCTCACCCCCAGGCCTCCACCTTCTGAGCGAGGTGAAAGCACAGAATTGGCATCACCATTCCCATGGAAACTCTGGCCTGGTCGCCGCTGCACCATGATTGGCTGAGACACTGAATGATCTGAATGAAAAGCTGTGATCACATAACTAAATAGTTGTGTATAGAAACTACAGCTGGGAAAGAACCCTATCTCGAAAGAAAAGCTGCGTGAAAATACGATACACAAAGATATAGTCACTCACGAGATGATCCCCATGCATTGTCCCTCCACTCCTCGCCAAGAAGCATCCCTTTCCTTCCATCCTTGGCCAACTCATCAGAATCCCAGAGCTTTTTTGCTGGCAGAAGCTATAAATAAATTTTACATATTTTCTAAGCATCTGCAAGATCACTGCATGTCACAGTGCAATGTAATATTTGAAAGGCACCACTATCAACAACCACATCTCATTTGAAATCTGATGTATAGTGCCAAGTTTCCGACTCTGAAGTGTAAATATTAGATTTTACTGTAGTCTTGGCTAGCTTAGCATTTTCTCACTCCACCAAATGAACACTTATTCCTCTTGAGTTAAAGGTGGATGTAAAGATAGTAGTTTGTTACTTCATAGAAAAAACATTAGCCTTTTTTACCCTTAACGACTAATCCACTCCTCCAATACCAACATGTATGCTCAAATGCAAAACGCAACTATATGCACTACTTTCATCTCAATCCTGAAACACAACCCTGTCAACTTGCAAGCATGAGTGCAAGTTGGTTTGGTTCCATCTCTCCCTCTTCCACTGGTGACAAAAACTGCTCTCTCCTAACTCAGTCAGATCATGTAAAAGGAGCAAATTAGATGCCTTACGGCTGCCTTTCAGGCCTAGACAGGGTAAATGTTTCATACAAACTTTCCTTTTGACTTTTTGCTGTACTATAATGGAGAAATGGACAGATGTTAGGACGAAAAACAGCTTACCTCTCCCATACCCCTAGACTCCAGAGCAAGAGCTTGGAAGTCATAGTTCATTTCATCCACAGCACGGACCTGAGACAAAAGAAAAGAAAAACTGGACTGAAAAGAAAGCTAAAAATCACTCAATGAAAGGACCTAATGAGACCTTAAAATATATTAAATCAGTTTTACAACACAACCACATATGAACAAGCATGTTTGTGTTGAAAAGAAACCCCAGGACAAACATCACTTTCTGCTATGCAGTTCATAGGCCTAATTAGCCATCCATCAGCTATCAAGTCACTGAAGTACAATTCTCAAGAGTAATTTTCATACCATGGATGTTAAATGGTTACAAACACATCAAAGATTAGAATCATGAGCACTATAATGATTCGCTGCAAGACAAAACAAAACAGTCGCGCTCCGCCCAATTTCTTTTTCCTCCTCTCAAACCTGACTGGGTGTGCATGAGAAAAATACAGGCGTCTTAAAATACAAAACTTCAAACCTCAAATGGAAATCTTTGGCATACAGCACCACATGTAACATTGTACACACATTTTAAGGAAAGACAGAAAACAAGAGCTGTAATGCAACATTAAGATGAAGAGTATCTGCTCTTAAAAAAACAAGAAGAAGGAGGCCCAAAGATGGCGTCTTCTTTTCATCAGGCTGAGTGATAACCCCGTGCCTAATCCACTGTATGTAAACACTGGGTCCTGGTGAACAAAAGGTCTCAGACATGCATGAGAAATGGGGGTTCGACATACATACACATTAAAGTTGGATTTATGCACAGTTATTGGAGACAGAGAATAAGAGGCCATGTGTCTCCCCAGTTCAATAATTAGAAAGTTGTCTCCAATCAAGGAAATTAAAAACACATAACTTGCATAACATTAAAAAAAAAAAAAAAAAAGGGGGGGGTGGGGGGATATATCAATCACTTATTGGCAGATACAAAGACAAGGCCACTGAAACCAGCCCAATATCAGTGCTGCCTTCTTTTACATTCTTGAGCATTTCTGCCCCCCTGAATAATTTTCAAATATTCTACTTAAGGAAAGCTGTATTGTGTTCTACCGAGTACTTCCCCTTTCCTGCCATTGGCCAAAAACATTCAGGCCAGGTGAGGTGGGTGTGTTGCTGCAGCTAGTAACATCAAATATAATCCAGGAAGTCCAGTTTGAGTTACAAATCCGTCTGAAGACTGCCAAAACACTGCATGCCAGTTCAACACTGTAAACCAGGATATTACAAGCCTGGACAGTTTTCACAGCACAAGTCACACTCCTGCTGTGCCAAAGCAGTGGACAAAGCTCTGGTCTCACACATTTTACCCTTAGCAAATGAGGAGGCGGCACATATTTCAAAAAAAGCAGTGCTATTGCCATCTTAACACACATGGATCTATGTGTATTTGCCTTGTGACAGACCAGTGACCTGTGCAGAGTGCGCACGACCTCTGACACAATATATCCTGGGAGGAACAAATACAGTGAGTTAATGGACCCAGAACCTGAGCTAGCTTGGCATTATGAAGGACTTTTCAATTCTCTTAATTTTGCTTGGAGGAGTGAGGAGGAAAGAGCATCCTACACAGAAAGTCTTACTGGATGGACACACTGGATATGTGTTACTGACTGGATGCAGCAGTTTGTATAAAGAGGCTAAATTCAAATTACTGGTGTCAACAAATAGAGTCCCAACTCAGGTGTAGCAAATATTTCCATTTTCTGCAATCTGATTTCTCATTCATATAGTGATTTGTTATATAAATTAATGTAGATTTATTAAGCAACAAACATTGATGTGATATACTTGTGACAAGGAACATTTCTATTTTGTTGCTTCAATGCTGTTGCTTTATTATTTGTACCATCTCAAAAACTGCATTTAGAAAAATGCTAATGCAGAAAACTGCTTGCCAACCTACATTTTCACCTCAAATTAGTCCTTGGTTTAAAATCAGGAAATTTTACACATTCCCATTTTTCTATAAGACAAATTTGTCATTGTATTTACAGGCGCTGTAAAGAAAAGTCCTTGTATCGCTGCACCTCATAGGAGATATTTTCATCTGCACCAGCTTCAATAAGGAAATGTAACTGATGAATGGCTGGCCCCTGGTGCAAATCCTCACAGATTAACTGAGCATCTGAAATACATGCTATAGTCTCAGTGGTGACTATCAGGGTCTTATTGTTTGGGCTACACATCACATTGTGCTTCCAAACACAAACTCTGAGAGAGTCAGATACCACAGAGCAGTTACAAACCTTTCATTTCATTAAGATTTTCTTCATGTTGTTGCTCTGTGGCGTTTAGTCAATTATCAGATCTAATATTCACAATTTCTTTTTCCTATTTTTTTTTTTATATATAAATCCAACTACCAATAAAAGTTTATTTAAAAATGTGGTCCAATGGTATTGACAAATAGGAAATCATGTTCTCTTTGTTGCTTTTTTTTTATATGACACGCAGTATAGGTGATACTGACAACCACTCCACCACTCTTCACAAAATATAACACATGAAGAAAATAACAGGTTTAATCACTGATACAATATTCAATTCCACTTTTGGTCTTAACGGATACAAAACACTACTTCAACTTGAACAGCATTACAATTACTGGTCTCTTGATGACACTTTACCTGATCAACATGATTGGCATCTCCAGTTGGCCAGCGATGCTTGCTGGGTGTGCAACCTCCAAGCTGCTCTCCAGGCTGCCTCTGGAAGAAGTATCCAACTGTGGCATCATCCTGAGACCGTCCACTCAGCGGTGGCTGCGGGGTACCTGGGGTAGGGTTAACAACCCTGTCCATGCCCTGTAAATGTGGAACTCCAGGAGCCTGTCCAGCTCCAACTGTGGCTAGGGGCCCTCCACCATGAACTCTGACACCGCCGGTCTCAGGAGCACCATTTGCATGCAGCATCCCACCTCTTGTCTCCTGCCAGGCCACGTCATTCATACCTAGGATGCTGCATGGAACGCTCATTCCACGGGAAAGCCTAAAAAAAAACCACATACAATTATGATTTTGTCAATAGATGATAAGTCATCATTCAAGTTGACCTGTATCAAGTTTAAAGATACAAACATGAGTGTTATGCTATTATTATGAATATGTAATCTTGTTTTCAGTACATGGCCCTTTTGTGCTATTCTGCATGTAGTTTTGCAACATGTAGCTGACTTGGTAGTTCACCAGAGTGAGTGCCTGACACAAATAACTCAAAATGGTGTTCAAGTTACTTCTTTACAACATGAAGTCAATATAGCACCCATTCTAAAATGACAGTCAGGTAACTGTGCCCTGCCTTTCAGTAATAAAAGTTGAATGTTTCAACATGAGGCCTTCATCGCTGACCATCGCTTTTTTTAATATGTTAACATTTACCAGTCAATGACAGATAAATGTTCAAATTCACCAGCTACTCAAAGACACATTATTTTGTGTCTGCAATCTATCAGCCACTATTATTCATTTCCCAGCATTTCACTGGTGACGAGTGCCAATTTCCCACCCTAACTCTTCTGTGAGCATTGAGACAAACCAACTTTTGATGTAGACTTCAGGAAAACGATGCACCCAAAATAATACTAACTACATTAAAATTTTCTTGATAGGGGCATGACTAATTCCCGAGTTGCTAATTTCATGCTATGGCTGTTCGACGGTGGAGGATTGAAACGTTAATTACTGTTACCCTAAATATCAAAATTCAGTACATTACTTGCTCAACAACGGGCCGTGAGCGTCAAATGGAAAGTCTAATTTAGCTGCTTGGTGATTTACGAAAAGGCAAGAATAATACAAGAAACCACCAAGGATGTAGATAGCTTACAATACCAAGAATGCTAGGTAACGTTGTCGATAGCCGAGTGCTAACTTGTGAACAGAGCTAACACAACGCTACTCCTAATATAACTTTACCAATGTTTAAATAAATCGTTGAATCTGTCGCATAACGTTGCTGATTATTTAGCCGCAATGCAAGCTGTCGCTGGCTTTTAAAAATATGCAACTAGCTACACCGATACATTCAACATTACGGATCATTGTAACAAACCGACGTGCAAACCTTTCAGCAAGCTAGCTGGTTAACCTAGCCAGCAAGTCCGCTGCTAATAAGCAAGCTAACTTAGCGGCTTTCGCTTGGCATTTACGCCAATGACTGTTTTCAACGGTTAATGGTTAGCAACTCATGTCCTAGCTGCTTGTCATTTTTTTACGTCAAACTATCTGCAGCATTAGCGTAAATCAAACATGTTTCGTGTTAGCTAATATTGCTAGCTACACTGTAGTGAGCATTAGCAAACTCCTTAGCTAACCAGCTAACGCTAACAGCAGCGGGCCTCCTCTGTTTATTATTGGTTGGCGACGCTAGACATCAAAGTTAAATTTATGAATTTACCATTGTTTTACAGTAAGCTAGAGGACCCCCGTGTAACACGGAAAAAACGCTATTTTCTTGGCTCGAAATAACTAATTGGCTGTGTGCAACAAGCCAAATACACCAAAATAGCTAACGAAAGAGCTAGCAAACGCTAATTGCCAAGTTGGTGTTGTGTGAGCTAAAACATCAACCAAACCACTCAATGGCTAAACAACATGGCCCCCCTTCAAGTTCCAAACAGAGGGGCCTTAACCGCTAAACAAAAGGGGAAATACTCACGCTACGGCAGTCGTGTTCAAACCAGACGCTTTACGGAGCTTTTGCTTTCGTTGTGAACAAATAACGAGCAGATACTTACGCGTTGTCGTGTCGAGAGAGGGTCTCTGCTTGTTGCACGCCGTCAACCCAATTCTATATTGTTTTGTTTCCTTGGAGAGAGCGGTGATTTAGCAAGGCTTGATAGTCAGAGCTAAGAGTTTGCCTACGCTAGTGCCCCCTCCCTGTAAATAGCGTGAACTACGTAGACATGCGTATACAATGTCAATGAAAAATTGCCATCCCAATGTACCTTTTGTACACCATGTTAAAGTAACATACATCTGCTTCAAGGTGTATTTAATGTGCTTAGCGCTTAGTCATCCAACATAAATTATCAATGGATCACACTTAATGTTCCACTGAAAGCGATCCTATGTTGCTACTGGACAGCCTGTGAAATACGTCTTAGTTTGAATGAATGCTTATTGGATTCTAGCTAATTCAATTTTGTGGACAAAGGTCAGCCCGGAGTAACAAAGGCTAAAGCATTGTTTCATGTACGAAAGGTGCTTTAATGGCGAGAATCCCGCGATAAAAGTCGCTTAAAGGAGAAATACAAAAAAAAGTGTCGCGTAATACATCATCATGCAGTCAGAGTTAGGTGATTTTGGCTGATCCTGGGTCGGTGGGTCCTCGTGGTCCATGACCCTCCTCTACATAAGGAAAACCGATGAGATCCAATCACCTCTTCCTTTTACAAACCGTGATCTCACCTCCCTATTTCCGATTGGATCGCTATATTTAGGAAATCACCCAGCGCTTTATAAAGAGAACGCAGCATTTACTGGTAAATGTTCTGGAGTTGGGAGACGACAGAAGCTTACGGAACTGGTCTGCCCAGTTTCATTTAGGGTATAAAGCAGTCCGAGTGGGTACAGCAGGGACATCTGTGTTTTGGATGCTACACTTGAGCCGGAGCAGGGAAAAAGGCAAGAATGGCAGACATACGCAAGAAACTTGTCGTGGTGGGGGACGGCGCATGTGGGAAGACATGTCTACTGATTCTGTTCAGCAAAGACGAGTTTCCCGAGGTGTATGTCCCGACTGTGTTTGAGACATATGTTGCGGACATAGAAGTAGACAACAAGCAAGTCCAGCTAGCTTTGTGGGACACAGCTGGACAGGAGGACTACGATAGGCTGCGCCCCCTCTCCTATCCGGACACCGATGTCATTCTGATGTGCTTCTCCGTGGACAGCCCGGACTCGTTGGAAAACATCCCTGAAAAGTGGGTCCCTGAAGTCAAACACTTTTGCCCGAATGTACCCATTATATTAGTGGCCAACAAGAAAGATCTACGCAACGACGAGAACGTAAAGAACGAGCTGTCCCGGCTGAAGCTGGAGCCAGTGAAAGCAGAGGATGGCCGGGCCATGGCCATGCGCATTGGCGCATATGACTATTTGGAGTGTTCTGCCAAAACCAAGGAGGGGATCTGGGAGGTGTTCGAAACTGCAACACGGGCGGCCTTGCAAAAGCCAAAAACGCCGTCAGGAAGTTGTCTCAAATGCTGTGTTTTGATGTGAATCGACGCTGTCTGGGGAACCGTGACGCGCAGACGAGCCGTTTCCGCCTCTGGGATGTGTGTGAACATGTTTCGGCAGTGACCGCGGTTTGGATACTCCCTTGTATTCACACGACCATGGATGAAGCAAAGCGAACTGACTGCAGACAAGTTGTTTCGAACACACTCGATAATCGTCTGACATTGGTGTGTGTGTGTGTGTGTGTGTGTGTGTGTGTGTGTGTGTGTGTGAAACGCACTGATTAGAGCACGTTGTTTGTGGGTCATATGATCCCAGTCTGACAGGTGGAGGGGTAAAAGGACAAACCGCTACGTATCAGTGGACGCCTTATGTGATCCCCTTCTCATGTGGACACGGCCTGTCCAAAGGCCTGCTTTGGAGCCAAGGTTTCAGTTGCTCACTTTATGTGTCTCTTAAGTGTTTGCATAGGCCACTGCCTCACTGCCAAGGCTATACTTTGTGATAAGCAAAGCAGCAAAAATTGCACTCGTTATTTAGCCAATGTTCACTTTGTATTGTAAAATAATTGTATTTAGTTTTGCTCAACACCTGAAAACTACAGTGATTCACAGAAAGTTTTACAAAAAGTACGAGTCAGGTCGAGGATGTCCATGGTGTTCAGTGTGGTTTCCTCTGATGTTTTACGCCATATTTGAATAAAGACATAGCTTAAGTTTACAGATAATGCAATCCGTTGTCTCAGGTTTGTTAGTTGGTACCACATCCAAAAAGTATGTTTTTGACTGCACAGCATTAAAGAGTTCAGTAGTTTTTCTGCAGTAGGTTAAATACAATCACAGGTCCAAGAGACTACACATTGGCCAGTCTTGAAAAGGGCTAACCACATTGTTCAGTGTAGTTTTGCAAGTTTTCAGGTGGATATTCTGTTACAGTGTACAAGCAGTTACCAAAAATGTCTTTAAAAAAAAAAAAAAGTTTGCTAAGCATGCTTCTACCCCAAAATATTATGCTCGCTGGTGGCTACAGTGACTCACTTTGGGAGGAGATTCATGAGAAAGGTGTATTTTGAACATGGATTATGAAACAATGAAGGAGTCTGTAAATAGCACACCCGGCAAAGGAAAAGAAATGCTGCTCCCTTAAAGCTCACCCGAACCAAGTCATTTGAAGCACATACAGTCTCCATGTCTCTGAGATCCAGGTGTGGCTATCTGAGAAGCTGGCTCATCTCACTTATCTCAAAGATTTGGAAGACCTGCTCGACATTTTCCATTTGGCTACCGCTTCATTTCGACTTACGTGGGTGAAAGTGAAGATGGAGCATGTGAGAGTGGTGAGCATGTGAGCGCTTTGCTCAGTGAAACACGTTTTCCCAGAAAAGTGTTTTGAAAAGAAGAGTGGGCTTTGTCAGAGCTCTATGAGCCAGTCGCACACTCTCATATGGGATTAAGCCATCACATGGCAACGAAAAATGTCAATGGAAATGTATCATGGTACCATCTTGACTAAAACACTAGACAAAAAACTATGTAAAGTAGCATTTTTTTTTTCTTCTGAGGCTGTAAAGGTTTGTTTACAGGAGTAAAACTGAATTGTGATTGGTCGAGAGACACAAAAAATACACATAATGTCTTCCATTATGACTGTGAATGTACCTCAAATTTATTTGGTCAAACATATTGTTGGAGCTTTGAAGTTGGCAGCAGAAAGTAATGTCTTTGAGCTTATTTTTCATACTTGAGTAATGAATTCAGCTTGTGTTTGATCAGTGTCTCCACAGAGGTGTTGTGTTACTTGTCCTCTTACGCGACGGTGGGAGAGCTTGTTCGAATGACAGCTATGAACATCAATTACAGAGACTGTTGCTACACTGGGAATCCAGGGTAAAACCCTGGTGGATTCACATTGTGAGATTTTCTTAAAGTGATGTTTGGGGGGAAAAAAAGCTCAATTTTGCTTTGAACATGTCATTTTCCTGTGGTTCAGTAAGCAACCATAGTAAAGATATATTCGATTTTATAAATCCAGCCAGACTTACAACAGTGTAAAAGTCACATTCCTCCCTGCCCTGTGTTGCTGGGCTTTTTGCTGACTTACAGGACAGGAATGCATTGTGCTGGACTGGTTAAATTTCCCACACTGGCCCCCTTCATGTGCCTCTGATTTCCAATGTTGTCGGGTTGTAATTCACTGGTCAGACAGTGCCATTTTTCTCTGTTTCCTTATTTTACTTTTTTTGAGGAGAAAAAACAAACTATGGACTCGTGGACAAGAAAAACGCTGAAAATGTGCCAAATGTATTTGTAAGAGTTGATCACATTATGACCACATTCATGTGATGACATCATTTCTAGGTCTGGATGGTAAATTGGGAACAATGGATGTTTTTGTGAGGAAAAACAACATGGTATGTAAGGGAACAAGTGGTACTGTTTTGGGAAAGTCAATAAAAGAATCAATGTGTGTCACCACCTCTACTTTTGCATTCTTTCGCCTCATTTTCTCACACTAAAGACAAATGCTTAATGTCATGCTGCAGCTGGTTTCAACATATTTGAAAAAAATAATGTTTATTGATAATTCTATGAACTTTGTTGCTTATATTTTGTGAATTACATCATCCATAGATTTTTTTTCTTCTGTTTTTGCCAGGATATGCCTATCAATAACCATAATATAGTCATTATAATCGTTGGTGAAAAGTAACTATGTTTACTGATGTACAGTTTTGGGGTACTTGGACTTGAGTATTTTCATTTTATGAACCTTTTATACTTAATATCATACTTTTTACTTCATTGCATTTATTTGACAGCTACAGTTAGCAGATATTTTGCTGATTATTTTAGATAGAAATCATGATGGGCTTACAAAATAGGATGCATGGTTTTATAATTAACCACCCAGCAGTATGTAAAGTAGTTCCAAACAACTTCACCTCAACAAGCTACAACATTAAAAATACTGCTTGCACATTAGTGAGACACTGAAGATAATGTAGCAGTCACAGGAGTACTTTCTTTTATTCATTATATTTTGGCTGATAATATGTTTGTACTTTTACTTCAGTAAGAGTCTAAAAACACATTCAATTGAGTATTTTTATATTGTTATATTGCTACCTTTGCTTAAGTGAAGGATATGAGTAATTCTTCCACCGCTGTTTGTGATTACACAGCCAATAGCTATCATTGGAATTATATTCTTGTATTTCAAAGGGTGAATACATTTTAGGACTTAGCTTTATATTGTTGTTAACAACTGACAAATGACTGTCTACTTATTCTCATTGTTTTGTGACAGGAGAGCTTCCATGTCACAGAAAGTATTTGCGTCTGATAAATTTAGACCTGAGGATACACATGACTCATGGGCATATGATGGGTATGTAGTGAGCATTTAAAGATTAGGCTACATTGTGACTTTTCAGCATGTTGTATTTAAATGGACGATTACATATTTGTGAGTATGTGGGAAGCTACTCTGATTCAAACTAAAGCACTTCATGTCATGAAAGTGCCAATGTGTGCACCATAGTGCAATCTTGAAGGAATAATTATTCTGAAGATTTTTAACAGTGTGTAAAAATCCTATCATAATACCTTTGCTTACACTCTGACTTTTATATCCCACCAAGGAGTTAGACCTCCAGATATTTATGCTGAAGAATATAGAAGAGAAGCAGAGA
This sequence comes from Chaetodon auriga, assembly GCF_051107435.1. NCBI lineage: Eukaryota > Metazoa > Chordata > Actinopteri > Chaetodontiformes > Chaetodontidae > Chaetodon > Chaetodon auriga. The sequence goes on from NC_135091.1 coordinate 7,728,545, forward strand.
GATGTATGCAGTACAAACTGTCTTTATTGAAGGCCACATATTGTGTTTTTTTTTTTTTAAATAGTACAAGGCACAAAGGGAGCACAGCAGGAGCAAAACAAGTGAGTCTACTGTGAAAAAACAAACAAAATTAACAATTTGAAAAACAGAGTATAGTGACAAGCCTCATGAGTACAGACAACACTTGTTAGCATGCAGCTCTATATTCTTTGCTAGAACAGATTTACCAATGTTCTTAAATGGTTATGCAACAGACACAGTGAATAAAAACACTGGTCAGTTAGTTGAATTTGGCAACAAATGGTAAAGGAATGTCAATGTCCATCTGTCTGTCACCTACTCTCACAAATGGTTCAACTTTTTTGCTTTTCTCCTTAAGGGTCTTAATGACATTGTTCTGGAAAGCATTCACACGTTTTACCATTAAGTCGATCCAGGACTGGATGTCAGCTTGAAGCTGTTCAATAGACATGTCAGCCACAATCTCCTGGAGTTTAGCTCTCACAGCGGTCAGATATTCCATAACAATTCTGCGGGCCTCTTCAACCTGCCTGGCAACATCAGCCAGGACCTGGGAGTTGATGGCATCATTGTATACATCAGACACAAAGGTGGAAAACCTCTCTACATTCTGAGATTTAAGGGTTTGAAGAAACTTCTCAGTTTGCTCAATGGTAAACTGCATGAATGCAGAGAATTTGTTGATGATATCTTCCAGCTGGATATTCCCAAGTTTCCTAACAGTGACAATCACTTGATCCTGAATTTTCCTCAAAGCTACAAACAAGTCATCAAGAATTTCTCTTCCTCTGACAACATAGTTAGAGCCAGGAAGGGTGAATTCAATGGTATTGAAATAATCAATGACTGCTGTAAACATGGTGGCAAAGTACTCTGGAATCTTTTCAACAGCCTCCTCAGATACATCTGCAACAAAAGCACTGAATTTCTCATAGACCTCAAGCCCAGACAGTCTCTGTTCATACCCAGGGATCTGGAATCTGGTCTCTCTCATGAATTTAACAACAGCATCCAAAACAATTTCAACTTTCTTTTTGTATTCCTTGAGGATAAAAATAGTCTTGTCTGTGACAGTTGTCATAACACTGGAAGGATTTATTGCTGCAAGGTTGTCAATGGCCTTCTTGAACATCACTTTACCCTGCTCTCTAGCCTGCTCAAAAGAACCCTCAAGGCTTCTAGCATGCCTATAGATTTTGTTATATGTCCTGACAGCAGGCTCAGACACAATTTCCATGGCTGTGGGCACATGTTCCTTCATTTGCAGCATCATCTCATATGGCATCTCCATATTCCAGGTTGCCTGAAGGTTCAGCTTCTCAGAGTTCACCACAGACATCTTCAGACCCAAGATGTCAATGTCTGTTGTTGGTTCAGACTGTGGGAAAAGGTAAACATGAAATTAAAAGATATTTGACTAAAATATAAATATGCCATTCACATGAAATCACAATCAAATGTAATTAGTAAGCAAACAAGTAAGCCAAAGTCCTCTTACCGGGTAGCGACCATAGAGTCTTGCTTTCACTTGTGCTGGACGCTTAGTCTGCATCTGAACTGCGATGAGCCCTGCAGATGGAGTGGACATAGAGACAACAAGGCCTTCCTCTGGATTTCCAGTAATCTCCTGGTAGACCTCCATAGTCAAGTCAGGAAGAGAGACCTTTGCTGAATTGGTGATGGAGGTTTCCACTTTTTCATAGCTGAAGATGATGATGCTGTCATGGTTTCCCTCTAGCATTGAATGTTTTACAGAGAGCACAGAGGCAATTTTAAATCCACCGACTGTGTTCACGTTGGTGTTGCCCGTAATCTTTCCAGTCAGAAAGTCAAATTCAGAGGATGAGGAACCATCAAGTTTGATGGTGAAGCTGTCCTGGTTGAGGATGCTGGCATCAGATTTGAGTGTGATCATTGGTGTTTTCATGGAGAACTCATAGGTCAGATCACCCATTACAGGGATCTTGATGCGTTGAATTTTGGGAAGAGTGATTTTTGGAAGAGTGAGCTTGCTGAGGGCAGATGGAACATGCAAAGTGGGCATTGTGATGAGACTGAAGTCAGGCAGGGGAATGGTGAATGTGGACACATCAACATTCATCAGTGGAACTCTGTAGGCAGGAACTGTGATGGTTTTGGGCAACTCAATGCTATATTTTTCATACTCTGCCTTTGCCTTGTCATAAGATGCAGCCAGCATGGCAGCAGCCTTATCCTTGCCGATGAGCACTTTCTTGTGCATGGTCTTGACATTGGTGTTAATGGCATCGATGACTGGATCCACATTAATGTCAATGGTGATCATCTCAGGGTTCTTCATGTACTTCAGCTTGGAGTTCATATCAAATGTCTGTTGAGTTGTGATCAGGAAATAGCTCAGGCCAGTGTCTTCCCATAGTGAAAAGCCTTCCACTCTTGGTGTTTTCATACCAACAAATGGTACAGTTACTTCAGGAATGGTGAGAGGCTCCTTCAGTACATCCAGATTTGCTTCTCCAGTAATCTGGGAAAATATGTTTATTTCTCTGTCACCATTATCCATGCTGAAGTAGTGGGTATATTTGTACTGGTTGAATCTACCCACACCTGTCCAGCTTGCTTGTTGCATGTCAGAGTTCAGGGTAAGTGACATGTCATTCTGAAGATCCATCTTTCCAGACAAACTGAATGGAAGGGCAACCTTGGCATTTCCCTTGTTCTTGGTGTCAAACACAAGCTCACTAGGTGTGACTGAAGCGAGCACAGAGCTTGAGAGAGATCCCTCAACCTGTCCAGCTAGCTCTGCATTGTGAGAGGCAACTAAATCAATTTTCATGTCTTCTGCCTTAGCCTGGAACTTGACCACTGCAACACTGCCCTTCATGACAGGTGTTTCCGTCTCAACCTTGGCATCAATAGTTACATGGCGGAAAATGCATATGTCGGCAACCACATTCTGATTCATTTTGAAGTTGCTGCTTCCTGTTGCTCCAGTGAAAGTCACTTTGGCTGTGTGGAGATCCATGACCATGTCCATGTCACTCTTGTGGGTTGCCTCATCTGAGAAGTCGTGAACTGCATATTTTCCATTGCCCAGATTGTTAATGGTCAGCTGGGCAGTGCCATCCCCAAGCATGAAGACAGTCTTTTGAGTCATTGATGTTTCACTGAAGACGTTGAGGGGTGGCATGTTGAGGTCATGTTTGTAGCTAGTCTCTACAGTGGCAGTAACTCCATTTTCCACGCCAAAGACTGCATTATTGGTAAATTCTGCAACATAGAGCTCAGTTTTGGCATTTGCAGTAGTTTCAGCAGATGCATGAGCTGACAGGCCATGGAGAATCATTCTCCCCTTGTGGTCAAGCTTAAAACTTGACTGGTCAACTTTTATGTTCTCAGAAATGGACAGACGTCTCATCTCGGGTGCAGCAAAATGAGCACTGGCATCCACAGTGAAGTCAAGGACTTTCAAAGTAGATGTAGCCTGTGAGATAAGGTTAATTTTGAATTCTGGTGTGACCAATGTAGTTGTGGTGTTCTCCAGGTCAGCTGTGGTCCTGAGTGTGTAATGAGGTGAGGTAATTCTGAATTCTCCATAGAGTTTTCCAAAAGAGGGAATCTTGCTCATATCGGACACTTTCTCCTTTAACTCCATAGTGAATGTGTCATAATCAAAAGATCTGATTTTCTCCATCAGTCTCATGAAATAGTCACTCATGTCATCAATCAGCTGTTTGAAGTCGAAGGAATACAGTTCATTCACAAGCTCCTGAACAGGTACCATGACTCTTTTGAGCAAAGGCTGGATGTCAATTGCCCGGACAGCAGCAAATGCAGACTGAATCTTTTCCCTCACCTGATACTGCTTCATAATTTTAACAACCTCATCCATGATGGCTCCAATCATTTTCTCAACCTCATAGCTGGAGAGGATCTCCTCTGCTTTGGCATAAATTTCATCGAAATTGTTAGCAATGTTATGCTTCTTGATCCAAGCCATGATAGCATCCTTCACTGATTTTAACACATTCATGACTTTGTCAGTTGGGAACTTGGCTGTCAGGTTGGTCACAAAGTTTTCCATTGAGCTGATGAATTTTCTCAGGTCTTGGACAAAGAGGTTGAAGTCAAAGTTGTCTATGACCTCTTTCAGTTCTGACACTTTGTTCTGAAACTTGGCACTGATCTCATACCTGTTGTTGATGTCTTTCAGCATCTCAATGCTGTTGTCCATCAGCCTTATCATTGTGGTCTTTACGTTTTCAATAACTGCAGGCAGATGCTCAATGAATGGGATCTGGATGAAATGGCTGTCACTGTTCTTGTCATATTTCACAAATCCAGAGATTGTGTAATCTTCACTGGCATCACCGAAGAGGGGAGTTGAGGCAGATCCAATCATCTCAATACCCATTCTCTCTGCGTTGTTATAGGCAGTCATCCCTTGATCAAAAGTGTGCTCGTTTACTTTGGATGTCATCTTCAGTGTGATGCTTTGCTCTTGGAGGCTCAGCATGCTGTTGAACTTGTTTTCCATGTTGGTCTTGATGGTGGGTCTGCCTTCCAGTTCATGGGTGGTTGAAGCTCTGTACTCAAATGAGTGAGTGAAGAGCATGGGCTCTGCTTTCAGGAGGAATTTGCTGTATAGTTCACCACTCTGCTGTCCATACAGATACACTGCACCATCTGAGTTGAAAATGGCATCAATGTTCAGAGTAAAGGGTGTGGCAACAGTTTTGACTGTGCTGTCCAGACGAAGAGATGGTGAATTGAAGTTAGCCACATTGTTGAACTTCATGTTCAGACCAGCAACCTCCATATCAGTGGTATGTGTCATGTGAGTTCCCAGAAGTTTACCATTGGTATTACATTTTGCAGAAAGGACCATGTCAACAAACTTGAGTTCGTAAGTGTGTTTGAGTTCTTCCTCTGAAAAGACTCCCATCATTGTTCCAGTCAGCTCCATGTTGAAGGGCTCTGCCTTGAGCTGGGCATCATTCACAAAGTTAACCTCCATGATCTTCAGGTCATTTTTCACAATAGCTGAGGCAGTAAAGCGCTCCATGTTAACTGTGATGTCATGCATGTAGGAGTTTCTCTTGTCAAGGAAGTTGTCAGTCTTGGAGCGGAGGGTAAAAGATTTCAGAGACAGAGAGAGTGAGTGGGTGTTTTCCGTCCTCATCTCTTTGAGAGATCCAACTATGTTGTTAGAGAGGGTCAAGCCATCTTCATTCACTCTGAGGTTCACTCTGTTCCTGGTGTTGATGTCAAAGAGGTTGCCCTTAAAGATGCCGTTGAAATACACTTCTGTGCTTGCAATCTTTCCATCAAAACTGAGCTCAGCTTTGTTCTCTTTAATGGCTCCCTTTGTGGTGAGAGACATGGTGGCACCAGCTGTATCAACTCCACCATGGAAAACATTCTCAAAGGTCATTGGGCTGTGCTGAGCTGTTGTTGTACAGCTGGTGGTCAGGCCATTCATGTTCAGGGCCAAAGTTGCCTTATGAGAGGCAAGGCTTGAAAAGATGTTCAAGGAGGCATCAGCATTCATCTCCAAGCCGGTGGGGTTCATGGACCCAGTGAGCAAAGAGTAGGCACGGTTCTGTGTGTCATCAGCTTGATTCTCTATCCTGAGGCTGGCCTGTCCATCAGTGGCAGAGAACTCCACCTGGCTACGAAGCATTCGCTCATCAGCCTTGGTCACAGAGTCAGACTGGATGGTAAGCTTGACATCCTTGTAGTTAAGGCTCATTTTGGTGGTGTGCTTGATGGGGTCACTGTTCACGTTGGTGTTTGACTCAATCAGAAGTTCCTCATTTGCAAATGATGCCTTGATCTTGTTTGCAACCTTCAGCATTTCAGAGTTCACGCGCAGTGTACTCTCCAATCTTGCTTCCTTCTTTGCTGGCTCAACAGAGAAGGTGTGGAGATAGGTGGTGCTAGCAGTCATGGGTCCAACAGACACACTTCCATCTGAGTTGACATCTCCAGAGAGCATGTTTGAATCTAGGACGACCTGGGTTGTAATAGTCAGAGAAGTGTCCAAACCCAGAGGGGAGGTGGCATACACGCTGTACTTTCCTGTTGACATCACATTGTCTATGACAGCAATGGTTTCTACCACATTAAAGCCTGCGTTGATGAGCATGTGTTTCATGGAACCATCAATGGTCAATTTCATAGTTTTCTCTGCTGTGTCTGTGATCTTTGTAGCACCTTTAAAACAGATAAAACAGAACAACATTAATCAGTATCAACTGTTATGTTGTTTCTCTTGTGTTACATGACATATAATTTTTCTAATTAAAGAAAATGATAAAGATTAAATTACCCTCAGTTGAGAAGGAGAGAAGCTTGATTGGACTGTCAGCCAGGATGTTGAACATGGCCAAGTAGCTAGGAGAATCTACAGTATTGTTACCAGCAGACACTGTTGCCTCCCACTTATAATAGTTGCTGTTGACCTTGGCAGACACTTCAGCCATTCCCATCAGAGGCAAGGTGAGATCATATTCAGAAGGGATGGTAAAAGTGGGGATTTGGATCTCCTGAGAGGCAAAATCCATGCCCAGCTGAGGCACGGAGATGCGTGGGGAGGTAACCACTGGAGGCATCCTTAGTTCCTCAGATGATTTGCCTCCAAGAGGCAGAGGAATACTGATGGTCAAACGGTCCTGGTTGAACTGGTACCTGAATGTGCTTTCACTGGTGAAAGAATGAAAGCAGAACATTCGTTAAATTCAACATTCAACTGGTGAGTGAGTGCTGCACATTTCTCTCCATCCATATGAAAAACAGTAATTATTATTAGACGTGGGGTTTTCTTACAGGTCCATGAACAGTTTTTCAGGCATGGAGGGTGTCTTCATATTTGCCATTTTGTCCACCAGCGTCTCAACATAGGGAACCTCACTTGTGAGCTTGTTCACCCAGATACTGCTGGCCTGATGAAAGATCACACATATTTCTCATGCTTTAGCCTGGAAGAACTAGAACTAAGTCAAGGTCTGCTAAAATAGTTACATTTTAGTTTAAATAACATAATTAAATTTTCACCTCAACTGTCCTTGTGAGGACATGGCCCAGTTTCATGTCAGTGTTGACAACCCGCTGGTCCAAGACATCCTCTAAAAACTGTCCGAGCCAGGCTACAAGGGCCTCAGTGTAAGGCACCAGGATCTTAGTATCAGCATTCATTTTGGACATCAGTTGAACCTCAGCCTGGTCTTCACCTGATATACAAACCATTTAGTATTTGACTTTAACATTTGAGACAGTGTTTGGATAAATGCCTGAAGACATCAATTTTTGAAGTCCATTAGCACAAACAGACATACCATATTTGAAAGTGACTGCCTGAGTGGAGGAGGTCTCTGGGAGCTGAACATCACTTTTGATCTCCATGGTGAGTCCGTCAGTTTTGCTCATGGTAGCAGTGATGGCGGCATCAGTCCTGAGTGAGGGGACTAACATCTGGACCTGCAGCATGCCATCAGTCATGGCCTGAATCCTGTGATTAATAAAGCATGATAATGTCAATGCTTGCATATCAAAAAAACTTCATAAAGACTTGAATGTTTAAATGAGTTTGCAACTTTAAGTAAGATATATTATTTACTGTCAGCCTGTTTAAACAAAGTTTGTGGCTGGGTTTACTCACTTGGCACGGCCAATCAGAGACAGCTGGGGCACGTTCTTGTTGGAGATCTCGAAGGTGATGGCTTTTCCTTTGGCACTGCTGTCGGTCATGCCAATCTTAACTCCTGCCTCAACATCAAAGTCAGGTATCTCGATTTGGGTGGTGAAGACATTCCTGTTCCTGTTGTATTTCATGGTGGCTGTAGCCTCGGTAGGCTGAGCACCTAAAGCCACAAAGTTAGAAAAGTTATAAGTTAATTGTGCATGTATGCAAACATATTAAATGAAAAAGGAGGTTATGGCACACAGAAACTTAAGTTGATGTAATTTATTTTCCAAATGAGATGGTCATACCTTCAGCTCTCAGGGTCATCTTCAAAGAATCAACCTTCTGGCGACCATCCTTTCCTTCACTGAGGAGTTTGTAGCCGATGGTGGCTGTGTACTCAGAGACCTCTTTAGAGGGCTTGATGTCAACTGCAAACCTAAGGTGAAAAGAACAAAGTTTAAGTCTCTGGTGAAATTGTACTGTGTACTATGCAATCAGTGACATTAAGACTGAAAGAAGAATCACAAATTCTTCAAAGAACTACTTACTTAGTCTCTCCATTCAGGGGGAAGTAAGGAACAGCAGTCTTATCACCAGTGGCAGCAAGAAGTGTTTTGGTGCAGTATCTGACTCCAGAGAACAGAGGCCTGCAGCTTGCTTCACCCTCTGTGTGCGGGATCACCGAAGGCTGACCAGCGCCCACAATCAGCACTTTATTGCTATTTCAAAGAAAAAAACAGCAGAATCGGTTTCTGTTTTCTAATAATTTTGATGAACATGTTGTAGTAAAGATCACTTGCAATACAATATGGTGCCACATGTTAAAACACTGTATTACCAAACACCCTAGTACTTGCTTTATTTTATTGCTGTTTTGTTGCTGGTTACGGAAAAAAAAAAAAAATCTTTTAAATATCTTGGACCTGTATGTGACCTACAACAGGTTTACAAAGGGAAACACACAACCAAATAAAAATATGTGCCATTTACCACTAAAGGACAAAACTGTTAAATGTATTAAATATAATTTATGGATGTATCTTGTAATATTTGTTACCTGATCCTGAAGAGCTTTGTGGTGCCCTGTGGGGCAGGGATGGAAAGCTTGACCTGATTCTCCTCCATGGTGATCTTGGCATTGAGGGCGCTCTCATGGTACATGTTGGTGTGCATCTCAACGGTGGACACAATGAATTCAGGGACATGGACTCCCATCTTAGTCACAAACTCAACTCCAACAGAGGGCATGAACAACAGTTCCTTCTGTGAACAAAACACAGATCACGTGAAATTAAAAATGTTTCAAAGTCATGAAAAAATATAAAATGACACTGCTACTGCTACAATAAATTAGTAACAGCAGTACTGACTTTTTTATTACAACCGATGGGAAACATACCATGTCTCGAGTCATGCGAAGGCCTCCTTTTGCACCAGGAGTAAAGGTGCCAGAAAGAGCAAATGTCAGAGGCAAGCCAGATGCTGTTGGCATGCTGAATTTGTTGTCCATGAAGATGTAATGGGCAAAGATCTCATTGTCAGTGCTGGACATCAGGTTTCCAATGACCTGATAAAAAAAAAAAAAAAAATCAGCAATCACTTTGAATTCTCTCCCGATGTGATAAACAGTTGTAATGTGTCAGACAGGCATTATATTAAATGTACAACAGGAGTACAGAACAGTACCTTGGTAGGAATGATCCTCATGAGAATATCTGCATACATCATTGCATTTTCAGCAATAAACTTCAGTTCGCTGCCCTTGATGTAGCCAAGCTCAGCTCCCATGATCCTCAGGTAGGCCATGGCCTCTGGGGACTCCTGACTCTGCAGATCTTTCACCAGCTTGTTGAAGTTGCGAACAATCTCTCTCACAAGATTTTCAGGAACCTGAGGAAAGGTTGGATTAGTTGTGGCAGTTTCAGTGGAGATGATAACACAACTCAGACTGAGTGTTTATCAGTAATAATTCAACACAAAGACATACCTTCCGTTCTGATTCTGGAGTAGAAACGAATTTATCCAGTTGTGGTATCTTGTCAACAGTCCAGTACAGAGCCTTGCACAAAGTGTCAGGGAAAAACCCATTCTTTCCAAACAGAGCATCAACGGCTGGCTCGAAGCCCTTTCCTTGCAGGCCAACCTATCAGAAAAATAAGTGTGGGCTTAATGTGTTTAAGTCTGAGTCTGGGTGTGTGAAACTACAATTTGAAACAGCAATAAATTACTGATTGTTATAACCTGCAGTAAAACATACAATACATACCTCCCAAATATTCATGTTAAAACCAAAAACTTTCAGGGTAGTTTCCAGCAAGGCCTCCCTTGGCATCTGGCTACTGGGATCAAAGATGATGTTGCCCTGAATGCTGGCCTGCATGTTGTCATGTGCCACGCCCAGCTTGTAGTTGCGAGACATTGTGGTGTAGTCATTGTGTGTGGTGACCTCAGTGTCCTGCAGGGCATCCATTATCTTCATACCAAGCCTGAGGTGATAATGAAATGCAAAACAATCAGCTGAATATATGCTGGGTTGTTAAATCAGCACAATATTTCCATGAAATGAAGCATAAATTGTGCTGTCAGTTGAAAGGTGCTCCATTCTTACTTCTGGGTCTCTGAATCAGTGGAGGAAATTATATTGTAGATGTGGGAAGTCACAAAGGACTTGATCTGAACATTCTGTTCCTGCTTAAGCAGCTTCTTCACCATGTCAATGTCACTGTCCAGGGGACTCCTCATCAGGATCAGGTAAGCTGCCAGGCGCTTCTGCACAGCACCCTTGGGGTACTGGCTGACTCTCTGGAGGTTAGAACGAACCTGGACAGAAAAATAACAGTTGTTTGGGACTGTATTTCAGCAAACCCACACTACAAAACTAGGAAACTGGAATACTGTCCATCTGTGGAGGGGAACGTTGGTTACCTCATCTGTCACAGTCATGCGTCTGAAAGCCTGGATGGCGGCCAGCTGCACAGACAGTGTGGTTGTAGGCTGTCTCATGCACTTCAGCAGGACGGTCCTTATAGCAGGATCAGCAGCCTCCATTGCATCTCCCATGTTACCAACAACCTGTAGGGGATAGTACAGACAATTTGAAAAAACATGGAACTGGAAGTTGCCATAAAACATGTTTTTTATTTATTTATTTATTTATTTTATAGGGGGTCTATGTCACAGCTGGTTACCTACCCTCAAGGTCAGGAAGGTCAGATCTTTCTCCCCAGCACAGTCTGCGCCCAGGAGAGAAGCCATGAACTCAGAGACAGCAGTGATCTCAGGGGTGACGCCCTCAGCCTGATACAGTCTGATGACAAAGTTAGATATTAGTGATACATGACAGAAACCAACTCACTGCTACAGTATTGAGGATGACTTTCCTCATATTTAAAAAAACATGATATGCACTTACTTCCTGACTACATTGCTCAGAGCATACATGATGGGTTTGCTCTGCTTGTACTGAGCCATTGCCAGCATGTCTTTCACCATAAGGCGGGAGGGGTTAGGCAGCAGTCCCAGGGCGTAAACAGCAGCATCAACCTCAAGAGCAGCCTCATCAAAGGTCCTGAGAAGCTTCAGCATGGCGCTGGTGCACTCTGGGGTGCCGCACTGAGCCAGAGCTTGCCATGTCAGAGAGCCGGAGATGTCCATCATCTCATCAGCAGCAGATCCCAGCACGTCAACCTTCAGGCCACGCAGCTCAGACACCAGCTTGTGGAAGAGACTGGCACGCTCCTCGCCCTGAGTGGTCTGTGACAGGGTGTTGAGCTGCTGCATTGTGGCAATGGCAGCATCCCTGGTCTGCACAGGGGACTTATCGTCAGCAACATCCATAGACAAGTACTTGAGGTTGTCCTCATCTGCACAGAATTGTACAACAAACAGTAAGAAAATGCAGAAACATTTGACACATTTGACATACTGAGCATATTTTGACAATGTACAAGCTGTATTTAAAAACTGAAATACTCACTGCGGTCAAAGATTCTGTCGTTGATCTTGGTGGTCTCCCTCAGGGTCACAGTCTGCTTCACCATAGTAGAAATTCCATATTCATTCCTGTTTGCAGAAGAAATTAGACAATTTCAATAAAAGGGCCATAATAGGAAGTAATTACACTTGGCAAAAATGATTTTATTTGATATCAACAACCTGTATTCATCTGTTTGAAAACACGTTTTTAGAATATGGACAGTTTGGAGAACACAATGTGCAAAATCCTGAAATGTGGGTAAAACATCAAGCAATTAAATGTTCATATCCAGCACCACATCATTCATTTAAACATACTAAAAGTTCAAATATTGAGAGTATTGCTCCCTGCCGACTGTAGAAATGGATCACGTTAGTTTAAAGGACTTGGTCAATTAAACAGCCTTTAATTTAGTGATACTTGATTGTTTTAAAACTTACTGGTGGGAGAGGGGCAGGAAGATGTGTTTCTCTGTGCAGATTCCACTGGTCATGTGCTTCTTCTGGTTGTCAAACCTGTAGTTGCAAGTCTGGGTGCTGCTAATCATCTTCGACAGAGGATAGTTCTGATGGCAGAGAGACAACATTAGTGTTTTCTTAGATTATGAGGAAGAGCAGACTGCTGGAGAACAGTTTAAATAAACAGCATCATGAAAATGTATTGGAAGTTTTTCTTTTCAGTTTCATACAAGCTGCTTTTTAGTGTCTTTTCTGTGTTTTTAAGGCAATCCATGAAAATATTTCTCCTTAAAATGATATTAAGAAGGTTGTTTTTAAATTATTATATAAGGCTTATTATTCTCGATTTAGTTGTGAATGTTGTACCTGACAGTTTCCAAATCCTATACATATACTTGGCTTTAGTTTGTGATGGTGACTGCATGAGGTTGTTTAATCTTACCATGCCAGTGATGAGGGCCAGTGGACTGGTGTCCTGCCTGCGGGCAAAGAAAGAGTCACATCTGGAAAGATCCCTGCTGACAGTCACATCGGTGGCAATGTCCTCTCTGGCATTAACAGTGAAGTCGGTGGGGCACACTCCATGCACGGTGGGCTGAAAATGAAGACCCATCATCAATACTGAGGATGTTTCAAACAATTCAAAAAACAAAGAGGCCATAACTGGAGTGGTAAACGTGCTTTTTGTGCTGTCGCAATCGCCCTGAATCTGATTATCAATTTATCTGTGAGATTGCCCCCCATTATGAGAGCAGGTGATGCCATTAGAAAGATAAACTTATCTAAGACTTTGACCTGCAGCTGAAGTCATTGTGAGAACATGATGTTACAGGAGTGTATTTATCACCTGTGACTGGGGCAGCTTATCTACTCATTGTGCAACTTGTTTATCTTTGCATGAGTCTGCACCACAAACAGAATCAAGTTCTACTTGGTGGCCTGAATTGATCGGTAACCGCTGTAAATACTGATGGTAGAAAAATAAGACAATAAAAGAGTTGGGGGAGCTACCATTTGCTTGTTCCTCTCTTCTTCCATTACTGGCACAAGGAGAGCAGAGACAATCCCCCTCTTGATGTTCAAGATGTTGACAGGCTCATCATCCTCAGGGAAGAGTTCAACTTCAATCTGTCCTCCAACTGCGATCTTCAATGGGTTCCTGTTGACGTGGACAACTCGTCATTTACAACCTGCCCTTTTGCCCATCATCTTCTTTTATTCCTTCAGTTTTACACACTTTCCGGATCAAATAGTGGTCAGTTTTAAGACTAAATAATACAGAAGAATCTTTGTTGGAAACATAACAAGGCAACTTACTTGGCCATGGCAGCTTTGAAAGCCTTAGCTCCAGCAGCAGGACGATACACTGGGTTCCCTTCTGCATCCACACCAGAAATCTCGCTCAGAGAGCATTCTGTTGTGCGGAGGATGAAGCTACAGGTCTGGGGTACATCAACCTCAACCTGTGAGGCAGATTAAACATTGTTTTTACTGTTTTCTATTTGGGGTCATGGGACTGCTGTGTTTGCAGTAATGATCGGGCAGTGACATACTTTGCAGGAGACTCTGGGGCCGCTCTTGTTGTCCGTTGCTCCATTTACGCCGTTAAAGGTCTCAGCTTCATAGTCATACACAAACCGCCTGAAGTTCTTGAATCTTTTGGCCACTAAAGAGTATTTGAAACATCAGTTAGAGCACTGTAATGTTAATATTTAATACACTGCACTTCTATGACAAAGTGACACTTTATATAACTTTAAATACTTTAAATAGATGGTTTAATACAAAGAAAACATGATAAATGATTACTGAAAGGTGAAACTCAGTAGTGAGGGTTCATTTTTCTGCTGCGTATTTATCAAATTGAATCACATCTTATAAAAGTAATCTATAAAACAGTGAGGAGAGGAAAAAAGCAACTCACAAAAGCAAACTGGAGACTGTTCGTCAACACTTGCCATATCTTGCTCTGCGAAGGATGAAACAAATTGTTTGCTTTTAAAACGCCACAAGCTGCTCTTAAACACAACAACTGAGAACACTTTTTTTTTTACCTAAATCATGTAAACTCATCATTCAGAAGTACAATTAAGCCATTTTCAAGAGTTTCTTCTTTCTTTTCCAGCTCAAAATGCTGTTTTGTCGGTAAGTTAAAATCGATTGCAACAAAAACAACTCGCCTAACAAAATCAATACTCGACTACCAAACTATTACATATTACCACTGTGGTTCTTTGTCACACACAAAACTGAAAACAGCAAGAAATTAACAACTACTAACTTTTTTTTCTCAAAAAGATTTACACATATAACACCATGTCCTTAAGTTCTACTAGCCTCCAAATAAAAGCACAGTACTTACGGGCTAGTGTGTACGTGCCCAGCAGCAGCAAAAGGCAAAGCTTGGTACCCCCCATGATGGGCTCTGTAAAGCTCCTGAAAGCCTTAGGAGAGTCCTCCTCTTTCTGTGAAGACTAATTCTTACGCTTTGGTCCTCTGTCTTTTATAGTTCCCAAATCTTACTGTATGTAATTACCAGGACGTGCAAATGTGTTGCTCTGGTTCCAAAGTCTGAGCAGTCCTTGTGGCAGGCCAAAGGTTGTAATGTTGTCTGTCAGCAGTGGGTGGGGGTGGGGGCGGTGTGATGTTAGATTAACTCTTGTTTTATCATTTGGGGTTGTTTTTCTGAGCCATTGGACTGATCCTGAGGTCATTTTTAACTGAGAAATTAATATATTAATGGAAAGGATGCATGAAAAGAAATGACACATATCTCAAAAAGACATTTATAATCAGCTCATATAATAGCTCATATATCCTGAATCACTAACTTTGATTGCTGCTCAAAGGGCAGTATGCAAGTAAATTAATTTGGTGGTATCAGCAAAGTAGGGGGATGTATCGTACTTTTTTTTTTTTTAACTCGAGCTGTATGTACCCTTTCACTTTTACATCTAGATGTTTCAAAGGTGTCGTCTTCCAGTCAAGCGATTGCCAGTTTTGACTGTTTCAGAGGCGTTTCAGTTTTTCAGCACAAGGTTACACTGTAGTGTCCTCAAATTCATGAAGGCCTCTTACAGAAAGTTAAGTAAACCTTTGCCCCATGACGCTGAAGAATATGAATCATATTGACGCAGAATTGAAACCCAAGCCACCAGCTGCTTATGCTACCGCTACTTGGAGTGTGTTATCGCCACATCTTAGAGCATGTCTTTCAGGTGTAGTGGCTCTTGACATTCACACACACACTGTACGTTTTTAAGGCCATCTCATGCCATGCTGATCATGTGATTTTAAATACTGTGCTCAAACAATATCACATTTTAACTTAGTATGGGTGTAACAGATAACACTAATAATGGCTGTATTCCATTTAGGTGTGACAGCTTCTGTGTCCTTGTATGTCTATGACCAGTCAAAATGTCAAAATGTCCCCATGAACAAGGCCAATTGCAGCAACTACACTGAATATAAGAAGAAGTACATTTACTCAAGTATAAGCACAAATTTGAGGTATCAGTACTTGAGTGTTTCCATTTCATACCTCTACTCCACTGCATTTCAGGGGGAAATATTTATCTGAGAGCTGTAGTAACTAGTTACCTTACAAATGAAGATTAGTGTAGAAAATATGAGCTTAAACAATTAGTTGGTTGATATTACAACTATTTGATAGCATGTCGTGGTTTCAGCTTCTCAGTCTAAAGATTTATTATTTTCCTTGTCTTACATTACGGCAAATGGAATAATTATGGACTGTTGGTTGGATAAGACACTTCAAGGTGTCATCTTGAGCTCTGGATAAATGTGATGGACATTTCTCACAATTTATATGATTTTATATGATCTCTCATAGATGATATTCTTTTATTTTGGTCTGGGTCAGACACAAAACCTCTACAGTTCCATTCAAATCTCAGACACCCAGAGCGAGCTGCTACTTCATGTCGAAAGGAGCAAGCCAAGTTGGTGTGGACATCTGGTTAGGATGTCTTTGTTTGGAGGTTTTCTGGGCATGTCCAACTGGAAGGAGACCCTGGGGAAAACCCAGAATTCCTCTGGAGCAGCTGGAAAACTTTGCTGGGACATGCCTGTACCCTACCCCAGATAAGCAGAAAAAAGGATGGATGGGTACCTTCTCCTCAGCCAACCACAAGACTAAAATGCTGTTATGCATATTTTTTACATTCACTATTGATACTTCAAGTACATTTTCCTGATACTATACTATATACTTTTCCCTTTGTAACATCTTCACTGCAGAGTACGTAGAATGCACAGAGTACTTATACTTACATAATCAGAATACCACTGATAAGAAGCAATAAACCTACATATAAGATCTCTCTCTCTCACTGACATATTTTAAGACTAATTTCAGACTATAATCATGTGCATGACGTGTAAAAATACTTTGGCATATGACCATGGTTCTTCATACCACAGCTTCATCTAATTCTAATTTGAATAAAACCACCAGAATGTCTTTGTCAGTTTCAGGCTTTGTTATATATTTTACTTTATACCCTACTATTCAACAGTAGACTGCTAGTATGATTGTCTTAATAACTGAGTCTGAGACACTGTCCCATACTGTAAGCCAATGCTCTGAATGTTACAGTCTGTTGTGCCGTATTTTAGGCTGATAATTTATAGAAGCTCAAGGTGAAATTAGACAAAAGGTACATTTGTCCATTAATATTGTTGAATTAAAAAACTCAAAAGTGGTGTCTTCGCATTCTTGGCTAACCTTTCACCCCCTAAGAGAAGTCTGTGACAGCTGTTTGATCAGGATTACAACAGAGGCGAACTCAAGATAAGTTAATCAGGCAGAAGACAGCAGTCTAACATTGCATAAGGGTCACAGCAGCATTGAGAACAATGACTACAGTATGTAGAAAATATCTTATTGTGGCTTGGAGCAAATGGAGCAAATGCCTGTAATTTAAAGTTACACAAAGTCAAAGAAAACGTGGGATGATTAAAAGCATTATCGTTATTATTAGAAATTTGTGCTGAACTCTCCCTTTGTGGCGTTATGATGTACTACAAGCATTTAAACAAGAGAGGCAATCACAAAATATAAAATACCTACAGACCATACAGATATGTTGTTAAACTATACACCTTTTTCTTGAATAATAAAGGATGAGCTTTCAATTACAGTTAATGAACTACTTTCGGAAATATGACACCAAAATACAATGATTGAGGCAATCCTGGCTGGCACAAAAACCACCAGAAACAACTGATCCTCTAAGACAAATAACTGAATTTGACATTTTCTGCCACATCAAAACATGATCCACAAATATGGATCAATATAAACCTGAAATTATTTTTTATCGCCATTGTGTCTAATGGACTTCTGAGCTCAAGCCAAAGTTCATTTTGTGAAGCTGATCATCTGCTGTATCAAATTGCACGGCGATCACTCAATTGTGTTGTGAAAGGAGTGAGAACAGAGATCAATATGGTTCAATGTGTTACATGTGGTGTCATTGTATCACCACAGCGGTACTCAAAACCAGCGAGGATGTGAGACTTCTGACTTACAAATCCGAAACAGGCAAACAAAGGATGGATAGAGGGAAGAGCGTTAAAGCTAGAGATTTTACGAAATAAGGTCACCTTCACAAACTTAATCAAAAACCACAAAGCAGTAAACTGAAGCAAAAAAAAAGCAAAGTCAGCTGAAAAGTCGGATTGATTAAAGGGAGGCCACAAATAAAGAATATTTTACACAAATTACCATCTATAAGACTGAGTTTAAAGGGGGAGTTTTTAAAGTTGATTGACCCAATGTCACATGCAAGGCATCCTAAAGCCTGTAAGACCTGATTGCGTCTTGCAATCTGGTCTTGGACTGTTCTGGACCCTTACAGGATTATTTGGAGACAGACCCATCATTGATTTTGAACTGCTCAGCAGAATCAACTCACCTTGGTGACGCAATACGAGTCATGACAACTGAACTTGGCACAAACCATGTAAGAGTCTTTTCACTAAAATACAGAGACATGGCAAGGAGAAGAGACAAAAACCATTAGTTAGATTTTCAAATCACTAAAAGATTGGCAAGCATCAATGAATAAATAAAGATTTACTCCAGACCTTGGATTGCACCAAGAATTACAGACCAATCTAGTGTACTCTATTAGATTTATGAAACCTTTAGTTTTTACACAGCTGCCAGTTTATTAGGTACATCTAGCTAAAATTACTGCAGTCAAACGGTCCCGCAACAAAACCAACCATTCTTGAAGATTGGTAGTTTTTGTTCTTTCTTGATATAAACAGTGCTGACAAAATATTACACACACCTATCCAATACAAGTGAACATTACGATATAACCCTGATGTTGGTATCACTTATTGCAGGGGTGTTTGTGCAGACTGGATTAGTTTCACCTTGGTGCATTTAAAAGGCTCTAAGTAACATGATATAAATACAAAAGACACAGAATGACTGTAGAGGTGGACAGAAAAACTTGTAGAGCTATTCGACATTATTGTTATTTAATGTTCTTTTAATCTGGCACTATGAGGCTTTCATAAATGATTTTGAAAGGAACGGCGATGACGACTAACATCACCGAGAGCTGTGGACCTTCAGGAGCTAACTTTAGCTGCTAATTTACTCAGGTGGCGTCTCCATCTGGCGTTCAGCAGAAGCCGTCCTGCTCTTGTCCCAAGTAGGTTTTTGACTATTTTGAGTTATTTTAAATTCGATATCAAGAGCCAAAGTGTCAGCACTTGTTCTGACAATAGCTGAATTTTCCCCTGCTTTCCCATCTCGGTGTAAGTAGTGATTACACGCTAGCTAGCAAACAAAGTGACGTTAACATTAACATGATCGCGTGTGTTGTGTCATGCTAGCTAAATTACAGCATCTCATGCTAGCATCATACCAAGAAGTTTGTTTTGAATTAATTGCAATACTCTAACGCTAATTAGTGGCCGTTGGATTTGGAACTTTACATGGGTTTGGTACGTTGAAATTTGGTTGTCAGTAAGATGGCCCATACTTTAGCCCAGATTTGTGCCTCATACAATATTTTTAACGTTACAGCGCCACAAAGAGGGGTCCTGACAAGTGGACACAAAGAGGTGATATGAATAAATCATTTAGCCTGTTCTCTACTGAGAAACCGTATCGAGTATTGATGTGACAAACTATGGTTTCAAACTTACGTGATGCCACTTAATCAGGTTATAAAACTTGATGGAAAGTGGTTTAGGCTGCTAGAAAAGTCGCTAGATGTCGCTAGATTGTGTCACGCGCAAATTTGCACATTTGTGACGCCATCACGTAACTACGTACAAGACATGTCTGCCTGGTTTTTTCATTACCTACAATTATTTTACACGTTGCTGTAATCAATATCAATCAATATGTAATATCAATAAATCAATAATACCAATCATCAATATGCAAGTATCATTAAGAGACAAGAGAATAAAGTATTGAAAACTGTATTTTGAGAAAAATAATTAATCTTATTACTGTCATAACTGTAATTATGCCTGTGCTTTTCCTGCTATGACATGTCTGACGTGACAGTTTATTTCATTAAGAGGGATTATTATATACCCACATCACTGCAGTGCGCTCTGTCCCAATCAGGGAAGTGCTTAACAGCAGAACAAACATCTAATGTTCTGTCCGGCCTCTCACCTGCACTTTGAGTTTGCAGAGCTGTATATTGCAAGACTGTTGTTGCGCAAACTGTTTTGACAGTGTTTAGACAGTGAGCTCTCCTGTGCTTTTCCAGTTGTTGTTTGAGTGAGTTCCTCATGGAGCTGAAAAGCATGGCTTAAATATGAAAGAAATGTGTGTGCCTGAGCAGTCTTGCATCTAAACTCTAGATGCATATTAGATTCTTAAGTATACTAGCCAAGTTTTAGGAATGGTCCTAGCTTTAGTCAGTCAGTCAACATGTCTTTAATACATGATGGACCCATTTAGTGTAATTGCTTAGTGTCAGTGGGAAGATAAACTTGAACTCTAATTGAGTGGCAGATAACCCAGCTTCAGGAGAGCATATTTGCAGTTTTGAAGGCAGATCTTGTAAAGAATGGTTAGAGTGGCTCCAACACTAAATCAGGGTGTGCAACAGGTGGAGCAAAGCAGAGCTAGGTAGACATCATGTTGAGTTATCTTATTTGTAGCTTCTGTCAGTTAATAAGTAATTGTGCTCATTTGCCATTATGTGTGTCTCTGTGTTGGCAAACAGCAGAATTTAGAAATTGCATTATTGATACTAAACCAATATTAGTTGGCCTTTCAGTGTTAAGCTTCCAGAATTCATTGCACATGTTGGGGCTGGTTTTTGTTTTAATTTGTTGCATAACATTACTGAAGAAAAGCTGGTATGCAGTAGGTGTGTAGCTTAAGTAAGTCCGCTGAGCAACTGTTCCTGGACGGTTAGAGCCTCGGAACTATTTGCATGCATGCAGAAATTTTATTTTAAGTTGACATTTTATTATACTTTTAGGGCTGCGGACAGCACTGAAAACATTTCCCTAACTCTCACTCACTGGTATCATCTAGTATCTTCAGGAACTACTTAATAACATGTTCTAGTACTGTTCAGGAGAGACGTTTCAGTTTCACTGCTATCACATACTGACATTTTATGTAAGGCCACCTGGAACTCAAATGCTCGCTCAAGTAACAGTAACCTGTCAATCCTAAGAAGAGCATTTTTCTGTACGCTTCAGCTAACAGAAGCTCTTAGAATTAGTTATATAGTTCAGTCCAAATCAATAAGGCCATTTACTGTGTGTACTGGAAGTCCAATTAGGCCCAAATGTTAACATCAAGCTGATATTTTCTTGTCTCTCAGATTAATTTGGAATGCATCTTTTTCACAGTTGGTTGGTTGGAAATTAGCTCTTTGGCTTCGGGAAAGCTAAATTGTATACAGAACCAAATCTGCTGATAATCAGTGTGGAGTACAGCATCTCTGCTGTTTGGGTTTTTGCAGCAGAATGTGCTACCATACCAATGAGTAATGAACATTAGGGAAACTACAGGATGATAAGACAGGCAGCCACATTGACAATGGTGACATGGTTATCAAACCCATCTCCAAGAAATACAAAAAGTCAGGTCCCATATCTTTTCTTGAGTCACCAACATGTGGACTCTCACTGCCATTAACAGTAGTTTTATGCATTAAAAGAAAATGTTCTAGTGACCCCCTCTGGTTGCTAATAGACATTACATCTGTGAATCTGTGGGCTTGTTCATGAATCTGATATCCAAGGTGCAGAGAGCAAATGTGCCAGTTTTAGAGTTTTAGATGAATTTGTCATGGTCTACTTGTCTGTTTTCATTGGGGTCCATGTAATTACAATATTAGTATTAAAATGTCCCTTTTCATTGAAAACACAATGACATCCGTCAAAAGGAGTGACTCCAAGTAATTAAAATTACATGTTAATGTATTTTACTCCAATGTGAATGTACAGTGTAGATGCTAAATATTCTAAAACTTTAAAGCAAAGTTTATTAATAAGATAGAAGCTGAAAAATAACATCTAAATGTAAGGTTGACAGATTGACAAATTGCAAAAAAAGCTTTTATGGGTCTTTTTCTCTTATATATTTTAGTGCGACATTCTAAAAAATGTTTGACTAGTAATGTTTTGTGCATGCATATATTGTGTTTTATACACTTAAGTAATTTACAGTTTAATTAGTTAACCATTTCCATACAGAGACAGGTAAGATTGGGTCCATTGGGGGGGCAAAAAGAATTGCTGCAAAACTATATTCAGTAAACACACTTTATTTCACACCACATTCAAACACAAAGACATACAAATCAGAATTGCATCATATATGGCAGATGGGTTGTTATATCTGCTGGACATGATACTTTATGTTCTTCTAGAATTTGTCCATCTGTTTTAAATAAATTTCAACATGTTTTGAATGCTTTTATGTTTGGATAATACTGCAGCAATTCAAATAGGAGCATTTCTCTCTTTTAGCTTACTGGTCAAGGTGAAATCAAAGATTAATCTCAAGCTTTCTACCCTTAACTTTTACATAAGCTCTGTATTGAGCAGGAGCCTGTTGCAGATAGTCAGTAATGGTGTGGTTAAATTGGTTCACTACAGATCTGAAAATTTCCAGGATGTAATTAATGCTGCCATCCATAGACTCAATGTCCAGAGCTGTGCTTGCATACTTGGTGACTGTTTTCATGAAGCTTGCATATTTGTCATAGCAAGCATTAATGTAGACAGCAATGGCATCAAGGACATCAGATTTTAGGGTGTTGTCAACAAAGTCCTGAGCTTTGTCTACAATGAATTTTAAGGTATCACCCAGTTTCTCCAGGAGCATGTCTAGACTCTCCAGGCGCTTTAAAACATCCACAACATGATTAGGCAAAGCCTTTACTCTGTCCCTAATCTTGTCAATTATTTTGGCTCCAGCCATGACATCACCAATGGGCATTGTAACCTGAATTTTACTAATCATGCGAATTATAGCACTGAAAGCATATTCTGTATTAACAGTCACCAGCTGGATTGCCTTCTCTACCATAGTTGTAATGCTGTTGGTCATCTTATTGAGCACCTCAATGAGAGGAATCATCTCCTCAGAGCCAGGCAGTCTGACATGGGTCTCCCTCAGGACCCTGATGGCAGCATCCAGGAAGACCTGAACAGTCT
The DNA here is from genome assembly GCF_051107435.1 of Chaetodon auriga. Classification (NCBI taxonomy): domain Eukaryota; kingdom Metazoa; phylum Chordata; class Actinopteri; order Chaetodontiformes; family Chaetodontidae; genus Chaetodon; species Chaetodon auriga. The sequence goes on from NC_135091.1 coordinate 7,751,358, forward strand.
TCTGATACTGAACAACAGTGTTTCTGAAGAGGATGGACACCTGGCTTAGTTGTGGAGCATGGTTGTTTGCGATGTTGTGGGCCTCCTCAGTATAGTAAATAATAATTTTGTTCAGCTTGGCAGCATATCTGAACAGTTGGTATTTCTCAGCAAAGCTAGACAAACAAGAGGTAATGGCAGGAAGTTTTTCTTGTAGTCCGCTGAGCATGATGTTAGGAGCATCCATGTTGAAGACCATCTTCAGATTCATCCTATAAGCATCCTTGGCAGAAAATCTGGTAGTGAAGATATCAACATCCTTCCCGGGATCAGACTGTTTAACAGAAAAAACAAAATCAGGAGTAAATCTCTTGATTTTTGTAATTGTGCCAATATAATAGCTTTATGAGATCCTTACAGCATAACGGCCATAAAGCCTGGCATTTATCTGAGATGGGATCCTGCCATGGAGCTGAAGACCCAGGAAACCAGTAGATGGGATTGAAACTGTGGTGCTGAGTCCATCTTTGTGGACAGCATAACGCCATTTCAGGTCAGTGAAGGCAGGGCTTGTTATGTCCACATTCAAGGTGAGACGGGAATCACTGTTGAGACAGGCAGGAATAACTAACTTTTTTTCACAGTAAAGAAGCCAACTTTACCCAAGGAACAAAACTATTTTACAGGAAATAACAACAAATATATTTTATCATATGGTGTCTTTTCTTGGGATTTGATTAAAAATGTGTGTTTTCAAAGTAACAGGTCAAATTACATCTGTAAAATCCACAAAATAAAACACACAGTACCTTAGAGTATGGGAGAGCATTTGTTGAATGTCCATGATCAGGTCGGTATGGCTGAAAACCACTTTCCCAGCAAGGCTTACTCCAGCATTTTCAAAGTTTATCGTAATGGAAGCTGTTGAAGCAAATTGACTTCAGTTAAACCTTATAATAATCTTTTTTTGTTTAAGATGTAAATGTATAATGTATATAATGTATTATATGCCAAGAAGAAAATACTTACAGTTGAGGTCATATTCCAAGAAGACAATGGCTGAGGTTGCAGAGGACCTAAAGGTGGCTTTGAAGACAGGAGCTCTGCCATCTACTTCAGTTACCAGGTTTGTGGTGTACAGAGGGCTTACAAACTTGACATTGGTAGACATCTTCTGCTGAACAGTGGTGACTTCAGCAACAGTTTTCTCAAAGATGGTGAAGTCACCCAGGTTGCTTGGCTGAGATATATCTATCTCCATATCCACAGTCAAGGAAGATGTTGGTGCAAAGTCAATGGTTGCCTTGGCAGTATGCTTTCCATTGGTGTTGTAATTGAACAAGTTTGCTTCATTGTTGCCAGTATACTGCAGCACTGCATAAACACGGCTCAGGGAGGCTTCAACAGCAAGGTTCTCATTTACATCCATGTCAATGACTTTGGTGGTGCCATAGTTAAGTTTGGCATCACCGATAACTTTGGAGGTGGAACGTAGGCCATCATTATTCAGATACAGATTAACCTCATTATCCAGGAGTCCCACAACTAGATAATCCTCAAGCACAGTGCCATCCACGTTTGCCCTAGTGGATGCCTCTATGGAAACATACTCAAAGGTTCCATCCAACTTCAGACTGTGGCCTGCCTCAGTCTTTCCAACAACTTTGATCACAGGGATGTTGAAATCACCCTTCACACTCAAGGTGGACACAGCATTTGCTTTGGTTTTGGTGTCTGCAACCAGATTTTGGTTTGCTTCCAGGTTGAGTATAGGCAGGGCAATCTTTGCAACAGTAGCCACAGAGACTGCAGTTTCAAAAGTCTCAGTACTCACACTGATGGTGCTGTCATGAGTGCCTTCAATGTGACGATTTTCAAGGGACAGGGAATTGGCCAACTTGATTCCTCTCTTGGTGGTCAGACTGGTGGTTCCATCAAGTTTGGCTTTTAGAGCCTCAAACACAGAGGCTGTGGTAGCTCCAAGACGGAACACAAGATCATCCTCTGCATACAGTCCAGTATTGGCATTCAGATTAATGATGGCAGACTTGAAGGACAGCTCTGTGATCATGTTACCCATAGAGGGAATCTGGATCAGACCCATCATATCAACAAGGGGGGCAGCCTGGTTTTTCTGGTAAATAATCTTTGCATCAATATCAACAGTCTGGTCAGTGGTAGTCAAAATGTGTTTCAGCCCGGTTTGGTCATAGAAGTCAAGATCACTAATAGCTGGTGTATGTAAGTCAACAAATGGAATATAGATGTCAGGAATGCTGATGGGCCTAGTCAGGAAATCAAGATTTGCTTCCCCTTCTACAGCACTAAGGATAGCAACCTCTCTCTTATTGTTCTCTACTGTGAAGTTCCAGAAAAGTTTGTCCTGATTAAGACGGGCCAGAGCTACAGTATTCATATATTGCATGTCAGGCCTGAAGGATGCAGAGTAATCATTCTGTAGATCAATTTTGGCAGTAAGAGCATCACTGAAACTGACCTTGGTGTTACCCTTATTCTTAAAGCTGAACACAACTTCTCTGGGAGAGAGAACAACATCAATCACGTTATGTAGGGCACCATTGACAATACCAATAAAATCTGTGGTATGGGTTGCCTTCAGCTCAACCTTCATGTCATGCAGATTGGCATTCACTGAGCCCACTACCAGATTGTTTTTGATTGCAGGGCCTTCTGCTTCAGAGCGAATATCAAACTTGAAGTAGCTGAAGCTGACAAACTCAGTGCTCATGGCCTGCCTCATCTTGAAAATGAATGTGTCTGTGTCACTGTTGAAGATCAACTTGACTGAATTTGGATTGACTGTGACTTGCAGGTCACTCTTGTGAATACTGTCACGAGAGTTGAAGGTGGAAGTACCCTGGTTTCCAACAGTTATTGTAATAGAGGAACCTCCCTGGCGGACCACAGCTTTTTGAGTTGCAGATGTCTCATCGGTGAGTCCCAAGACAGGGAGGTTGAGCACATGTTTATAGGACGTGTCAGTAGTGACAGATAAACCACCCTTGGTAGCTAAGAAAGCTTCATTTAAAAGCTCAGCATTATAAGGTGTTGTGGTGACCTTTACCATGGTCTTAGCTGAGGCCTGGGCTGAGAAGTCATAAAATCTCACAGATGCATGGTGGTCCAATGCAAGAAAATTGTGACTGAACTTAAGGCTCTCAGCAGCAACCACACGATCCCCGTTGGTAACAACAATCCGAGCAGTAGAATCCAGGTTGAAATTAAGGATTTCAAAGCTGAGAGATGTCCCTTGAGAAGTTAGAAAAGCTGTCAGCTGAGGAGTCTCGTCTGCATCAAGAGAGGTCTGGACTTCAGCAGCATTCCTAATTGTGTAGATGGGGGAGTTGACTTTTACCTCATAACTCAGTTTACCAAATCCTGGAATCACAATCTCCCTGGGAATGACTGGCAGTTTAAATGTTGGCAGTTGAAGAGTTTTAACAAGTTTCTCTGCTGGAACATGTGGAAGAGTGGGAAAGGAGAACTCGGGTACAGTCATCTCAGAAAGTGAAAACTCAGGCAAGGCTGGAAAGTAGTTCACAGTCAGGTCTCCAAACAAAGCAGCTATATTAAATATCTTCATCTTGAAGGTGAGAACAAAATCTATCAACTCAATGATTCTCTGTTTGATGTCATTAGCTGAGATGGTGGTGGCTTGCATAGTGTGGAAGCCCAAGATGGTGAACTCAGGGATGTCCAGTTGTGGTGGGATTTCAAACTGGTGAAGCTTATCTATGCTGAACTTCAGGGAAGGCACAACAAGATCAGTGAGAGGAATGGTGAAGGATGGCATGTTTAGCTCAGCTCTCTTTAGTGCAGTAATGAGCCCCTCGATGATCTGCAATATCTCACTGACTATTTTTGGCTGAGGCTCCACTTTCTTAATCATCTCAGCCATACTAGTGAACACATCAGTGGTAATAGTTAGGAACTCAGTATAGCACTTTCTTGCCAACTGCAGATAAGAGGTAATTTCAGCATTGACATCCAGTTTTATAATTTCCTGCTTTATAATTTCACCGAATTCCCTAAGATTACTCAACACAAGCTGTTCAAAGATATCGTTCACAATTTTCATAAATTCTGCAATCTTAATTTCTCTCAGTTGCTCAACAGATCCTTGAACAGAGGATAAGACAAAGTTGGCAAAATCTCTTGTTGCCTCAAGTTTCTGGGGGATTTCAAGAGACCTGATCAAATCATTCATGTAAGCTACGTACTTAGCTATCATTCGATTGATTTGATCAACAAAGTCATTATAATCAAATGAAATCAATTTCTTCTCAATAATGTCAATATATATATTTAACTGTGAAATTATATCCCTAACATCAGTTGTTTTCAAGTAATTTAGAGCACTCTGGAAGACTCTCATGAATTTGGCAGGAATGCCTGCATCCTTCACCATGTTGGCTACAGCCCTAATGGTTTCCTCAATTCTAAACTGCCTGATGAGCTCCACAACCTTTTCCAAGATAACTTGAACCTTTCTGTCAACCTCAAACTTTACAATCAACTCTCCGATCTTGGCATTGACTGTGTTGATTTTACCTAGGATGTCAAGGTTCTGAATTGTTTGCCAAATGTAATGTGTTATATCACTGAAGATCTCTGTGGGAATCCGACTCACTAGTTGCTCAATATGAGCTTCAAAGTTAATGGATGAAATTAACCTCCTCAGCTCCGCAGCAAATGTCTGCATGTCAAAGGTCTCAATTGTTTGTTTGATATCACTCATGATTGTCTGTAGTTGAGTCTTGATTTCATACTTTGCATCAATATCATGCAGGAATGCAATGCTGCTGCCCTTCAGGTTTTCAAGGTTAATCTGTTGGATTATCTCTCTTATGGTATCAATTGCATACACAATCATGGCCTTGATGTCATACTCCTCATTAATGACATTCAGCTGTTGCTGTATGGTCTGAATGAGGGAGTCATGGAGGGTGAACTGAGCTAAAATGTCCTTCATTACACCAGAAATGTGTTGCATATAAACAGTGAGATCATCCAGCAGTTTCTCAACAGTAACCTTCAGATTCCTTAAAGAGGCTTCAACATCATCCTTGGAGATGACATAGTTTTGGGTTAAATCATTTAGGTGCTGTTCCATCTGAATTAGGCTGCCTTCTATATCCAGTTGAGCTAGAAAGTCATTTAAATGTTGTGAAAGTGCCTCAAGTTTAGTCCTGATGCCCCCCTTGTTAACATAGTTTTGCAATGCCTCTGCAGCATGTACAACAAGCCCTTTGATGCTTTCCAAGAAAGTAGAAAGACTTTCAATCATAGGTAACTGAATTATGTGACCATTTTTGCTCTTGTCATACTTGAGGATGCCAGAGATAGCAAATTCCTGGTTCTCTGTGGAGGCCATGTTGAGGATGTTTGTGAGGATTGTGCTGGAACTCTCAATGCCAGTTTTCTCAGCAGTGTTGTAAAGACTTATGTCCTGTCTGAGGATGTGGTCATTCAGTTTAGACTTCACTCTAAAACTCGTCTTCTGCTCTACGTGCGACAGAACAATATCCATGGTGTTGTCAATAATCGTCTCAAGGGTAAAACCGTTATTTAGCTGCTGGGTTACTGATGCTCTGCATTCATGTGCACTAGCAAAAGCCAGGGGTTGTGCTCTGAGGAGGAACTTGCCATAGAGCTGGGCACTGTGCTTGCCATACATAGTCAGGTCACCATCAGCATTGAAGACGGCATCGAGGTTGAAATCAAAAGGAACAATACTGCAGCGGATGGTGTGGTCAAAACGCATTGGCTGTGAGTTGAAGCGGGCATCATTGGTGATTCTGACAGCAAGACCAACAACTTCAAGCTCAGTGTTGTGGCTCATGTGAGTTCCAAAGACTTTTCCAGTGGTGCTGCACTTTGCATTTGCAGTCATATCAGCATAAGTAACCTCGTAGGTGTGCTTGAGCTCTTCCTCACCATAGATGGCTTTCAGGCTTCCAGTCAGGTCCATCTTGTACAGCTCTGCCTGCAGCTGGGCATCATTAATGAAGTTGGCCGCCAGAAGTTTCAGGTTGTTGTTAACATTTGCAGAAGCAGTATAGGGTTTCAAGTCGAGGGTGATATCATGAGTGTAAGAGGCATACTCACTTGCAGTGGCTTGAGCCTTCGAGTTGAAGTCAAGGCTAGAGAGAGTAATGGTCAGAGTGTTGACATTATCAACCTTCATGTCACGCATTGCAGCCTTGTTGGTAATGGATATAGTAGCCCTTGAAGCATCAAGCCCGGCATTGAAAGTGTTTTCCAGGGCCAGGGGGCTCTGGAGGGTGTTTGTCCCTTGTGTGATCAACCCGTCCTTATTCATTTTCAGAGTAGCCTTGTGAGTAGCCTCACTGTCAAGGAGCCTCACAGTGGCATCGCTGCTTACAGCCAGACCACTGACATCAAGAGAGGCAGTCAGCAAAGAGTAAACACGGTTTTCAGAATGGTCTGCATTTGTCTCCATTCTCATGATGACTTCACCGGCACCAGCAGAGGCTTCAGCCTGGTTGCGGATCTTAATACCAAGAGCAAGGGCATTTGCATCACATTTCATTGACAGCTTGTTGTCTTTGATGGAAAACTCTGCAACATGAGTCAGGGTATCTTCAAAGACATTGGTGTTAGACACAACTGAAAATTCACCATTGGCAAGGGTTGCTGCAATTGTGTTCTTGGCCTGAAGAATGGTGGAGTCAAATTGAACAGTAGAATCAATCGTTGCCTCTGGCCTGAATGGGACGATGGTGAATGACTGGGTCGAAATGGTCTTGCCATACATAGGTCCAGCCTTGAACATTCCATCAAAGTTGCTGTCAGCAGAGATTTCTTCAGTGTTGATTCCAACCATGCCAGTATGCTCTAGTGCGATATTGACATCAAGTGGGCTTGTGGCTTCAATCTTGCTGCTTGATCTCATGTTGATTTTGTTTGTGATTGTTGCATCCTCAACAATACTCACACTGGCTTCAATGAATTTATGGGCCAAAGAACTTTTTAAATGGGCCTTGATGGAGTCAGTGATGCTCAACATTCCAGAGCCTAACAAAACACACAAGAAAAAAGGATGGTTGATAAATGATAATTGCATAGATATTATGATGACTTTTTTAAACGAAACTTAGAGATTAATTTGCTGATATACAGTATAACTAACAAAAAATATATACAATCTATTATTTAAGAGTAGTTTCTTCAGAGAACACTTTTAACACTGTAACTGTTAGTCGATTTGTTATTGTAACAGTTAATGTCAGAAACTGTAACTGAAAACTGTTCTTCCAAGAGTAAACAACAAATCATTGTCACTGAGTTAAGGGTAACTATGGGGCAATTTCCAAATTCAGGAATGATATCTACTATGACGTACCTTCAATCTTTATTGAGAGGATGTCAAGTGGAGAGGTTCCTTTCACATCAAACTTAGCTGAATAGCTTGGTGTCTCCACTACATCTTTGCCAACAGCCATTGAGGCCTCCATGTCATATAAGTTACTCCTCATTAGAGTTGAAACTTCAGCTTTGCCAAAAAGAGGGATAGACAGAGTAAGGCTCTCAGGTACAACCAGCTCTGGGATGGGAATCTCCATTGAGACAATTTCCAGTCCAATCTGGGGTAGAGACATGTGAGGTGTGGTCAAAGCTGGTGGGAAGTTAAGCTCTTCTGTTGACTTTCCTCCAAGAGGGAGAGGGATAGCAAAGGTGAAGCGCTCATTGTTGAAGTGGTAGACAGCCTTCGCCTTACTGTTATAAACAAAAAGATAAAAATCAATAAACTTTCAATAGTAACACTTTCTGAGTTAATTATTGATTAATTCCTGACTTATTTTAGACTTACGTATTTAGGAACAGTGTCTCTGGCAGGGACATCTCAGGAATATCAGGCACTCTGAAGCTCCTGATGTAAGGTATATCAGCAGCGTACCTTTCCATGTGGTTGTTTGTTGCCTAAAGAATAAGTAATATATGTTTTATGTTTTCTCCAAACAATGAAGAATCAAAGAACATCTGTCAGTCAAATCACTGTAAAATCAATGATTCATACCTCCACAAATGCTTTGAAGATTTGGCAGACTGTCATGTCAGTCGCCCCTACCCGCATGTCAAGCACATCATTACCATACTTTTTCATCTCGTCAGTGTATGGAAGGATTTCCAAGATGTCAGAGTTCACATCTGACTTTAATTCAATCTCCAACTTGCTGTTATCTGTAAAGAAAAAGTTGCAAAGAACCCTGAAGCATTAGAAAACATTTTTCCAATGCTCAGTCTAGGTTTTGGTTTACTAAATCCTTTCCATCTTGTTAGCAAATTTGTCTGCAAATAGAACTGGAATAAGGATGAGTGTCACTTTTGACACTGTAAGATAAATGACCTGAACCAGCTGATTATGACCCAGGCTGAAGTAAAAATATGACAGTATCTAAGAAATCAGGAAAGACACAGTAACTGGAAACTTATAGTACCATATTTCATTGCGATTTTCTGCTCCGAAGTGGTCTCTAAGAACTTGATGTCACTCTTCAGCTCCAATTCCAATTCTTCATCACGCTTCAGGTTAGCTGTGACAGTGGCATCAGCACTGATTGAGGGGACAAGAAGTTGGACTTGTACCAGACCTTCCCTCATGGCCTTCAGACTGAACAACGTAACAGAGAGTTAGCATGTTCTCGATTACAAGGGTGATATTAATGTTATGTTATGAGGAATTATGGTGGGTTTCTTACTTGGCACGGCCAACCAGGGAGAGCTGAGGGATGTTCTTGTTTATAAAGTCAAGAGAGATGGAGTGAGTTCCTTTCCCCTTGGTGTTTCCATCAACAACACCCAGCCTGAGTCCAGCCTCCACATCATAGTCAGGGATCTGGATGTCAGCTGTGATGACATTCTTCCTCCTGTTATATTTCATGATTGCTCTGGCTTCAGTGGGCTCCACACCTGTTGTTGTCCAATCAGTACAGTAATATTATATAACTCCACTAAACTCCTTGAAGCACTTAAGTAATTAAGATGAGAAAATGTTACCTTACCTTCAGCCCTCAAAATAAACTTCACAGAGTCAACCTTCTGTCGGCCCTCTTCACCCTCTTTGAGGAGCTCATAGGCAACTGTGGCTGTATACTCAGTGATTTCACCAGTGGGATGGAGCTCCACAGCAAATCTATACAGATAATTCAATTAATTAGCCAATAGTCATAGATAATTTATTTTAAAGACAATTATTTGCTGTTTGTTTGGAATGGTTTGCTCACTTGCTGTCTCCAGTGAAGGGGAAGTATGGGGCTTGCTCTTGAGAGAAAGCATCAGTGTACTGCAGAGCAGTACAGTATTTCATTCCAGCGAAGACGTGAGTGCACTCACTAACATCAACCTTGTCCATCACCACAGGAGGGATGGTTGTCACCTCTGATCCAGTCACTGCCACCACGGTGTTTCTGTGTTGGAAAGTTACAAGGATGCAAGTATAAGAATGTCATTTAAGGCCAAAGTACATATAGCTGGACCTGGAACATCTTATTTGATTTTGTGGTCAGTAAAGTTAACCATATCCTCTGTAGGGAGCAATTCCTCATACACTTTAATTAAAAGCCGGTGTAGCAGTCTATGACTACTGTATGTCTTGTCCATTTCCAAACATTGATAGTAGCCAACTTTTGCTTAAGTTTAGCTAACAATCTACTGCAAGTAGGAGATAATCTTGTCATATGTGATAATGGTCACAAACTCTGCTTACGTCATTTTGATGAGCTTTGTAGGACTCATTGGAGCGGGGATGGTCAACTTGACATTGTCACGTCCCATTGAGATCTTGGCACTGAGCCCACTTTCATGGAAAATGTTGGTGTGCATTTCTAATCCAGAGTTCACATATTCAGGGATGTGGGAGCCAATCTGAGTTACAAACTCAATACCAGCAGAGGGCATGAAGGTAACTTCACTCTGTGGAAACAAAGTAGACTTAAGTTGATTCTGTGTAATAGAAAAGCCTACAGTTAGTTGGCTGTAAAACATATAAATGGAAAGAATTTTAAAGATAAGATACCATGTCACGGGCAATCTTAAGTCCACCCTTGATGCCAGGAGTGAAAGTACCAGACAGTGCAATCCTCAGAGGCACACCAGTGACAGTAGGCAGGAAAAATTCATTGTCCATGAAGATGTAGTGGGCAAAGATTGTGTTGTCAGCCTTGGTCATCAGTGCCTTCATTAGCTGTGGGAGAAAAAAACCCCACAAAAGTACAAAAATTACTCATATGATAAACCGTAGGTAATTTATCAAGTATTTTAGATGAACATAAGATTTTATTTACATCAGTCGGGAAAATCTTGAACATGTTGTCAATCATCATGGCAGCAGAGTAGGCCATCTCTGTGATTTCATTGGTCCTCAGATATCCCAGCTCATTTCCCAAAAGTCTCAGGTAAACCATTGCCTCTGGAGATTGTGTGGCTTTCACTTCCCGCACCAGTTTGTTGAGGTTGTGCCCGATCTCCCTCATCAAGTTCTGGGTGGCCTATACATGTAAATGTCCAGAACATATTACAAACTTCATCACATTTTTTAAAACTCGAAACTCATGATTACTAATCAGATATTTAATAATATTATATTAATTTATATTATAGCCCTGCGATCGGCTGGCGACCGGTTCAGGGTGTACCCCGCCTCTCGCCCATTGCTAGCTGGGATAGGCTCCAGCCCCCCGCAACCCCGAAATGGGATGCGCGGGTAAAGAAGATGAATGAATGAATGAATAATTTATATAAATATTAAATATTATATATATTTAATATATACAAAACAGATTTCTCTGAATACCTGTCTCTTCATTGTGTCCTTTTTCATAGCAGGCAGCATGTCCTGCAAGATCTTGTTAATCCTATGTGGCATGTTGTCAGAGACAAAGTACATTGTCTTCAGGGCAGTGTCTGGGAAGAATCCATCATCTCCAAAGAGGATATCAATGGTTGGCTCCAATCCTTTTCCCTCCATACCAATCTGTAAATGGTAACTTAGTGCTTACTATCAGGTCTCTGCATCTCGTCTTCTTAAATTTGTCTCATAGCTCAATTTCTGCTAAATATAGCTCAGAATGTTTACCTCCATCATATCAATATCATAGCCAAATGCCTTCAGAGTCATTTCAAGCATGGCCTCCTTGGGCAGGTAGCTGGTACCCTCAAAGATCATGTTGCCCTCCACAGATCCAAACTTGTAGTTGCGAGAGAACTTGGTTGGGTCCATAATTGTCCCAATCTCATTACCCTGTAGGGCATCACCAATCTTCTGTCTCAGGCTATAGAAAAAAATGAATATTAGTGTTAAACAGCTGATTGTGATAAAATCAGGACACCTACTCACCATGTTTAAAACAACAAATTTTAAGAATATAACACTGCCACTGTTTTGACTTACTCTTGTGTTTCTAGTTCAGTTGAGGATAAAATGTTGGTAATGTGGGAGATCACAAAGCTCTTGACTTGTTTGTCCTGCTCCTTGAGCAATACATCAGTCAGCTGATTAATTTCAGTGGGCTGAGGGTCCTTCATAAGTACCAGATATGCAGCAATACGCTTTTGCATGGGGTTGGCACTGTCCAAAAGCACCTGCATGAGAACCTCTCTCCCCTGTAACCAAGCGAGATAAATAAAATGAGAATGCAGTAGATTTATTCCAATAATGTGTGAAACCTTTGAAATAATTCAACTTGCCTCTTCAGGGACGGCAGTCAACCTGTACACTTGAATGGCAGCCTGTTGCACAGCAGGGGAAGCTGCAGGTTGGTTCACACACTGGATCACTGCAGCTCTGAGTGCAGGACTAGCAGTTATCACAGCTGGAGCCATGTTTCCAATAACCTGAAAATGAAAGTACACATTCTTAGTCTGCTTATTGGTGTTATTAAAATTTTGATCTATAGAGAAGTATTACTCACTCTCAGTGTCATGAAAGTGTTATCCTTGTCACCAGAGCAGTCACCCAGTTGAGCAGCCATGAACTCAGCAACAGAGTGAATCTCAGGGGTCAGTTTTCCTTCAGCTTTGTAAAACCTATTTAACAGCAGTGTTCGAAATACAATTTAAACCCTGTGTAGCTTTTTCTACACAAAGAACTATTCTTCTAGCCAGAATAAAGTGTGGTTAACTTCACTCACCTCTTGACAGTGTTGCTCAGGGCATACATGATGGGCTTGCTGGGCTTGTATTTGGCCATCTCAAGCATGTCATTGATCAGGAGGGCAGAGGGATTGGACATGAGTCCCATTGCAAAAACAGTGGCATCAACCTCGAGTGAAGAGCTACCAAAAGTCCTGAGGATCTGCATGATGGCACTACTGCACTCAGGGGTTCCACACTGGGCCAGAACCTGGTAGGTCAGGACACGAGACACGGCAAGAGCCTCGGGAATGGCGGGACTCAGGGTCTCAGTCTTCATTCCACGGACCATGGTGACAAGCTTGTGGAAGAGGTGGGCCCTCCTCTCACCCTCGGTCTCGGGCAGAGTGGCCAATTCTCTCAGGAGGTTCAGACATGCAACTTTATCCTGGACAACACTCTTGTCCTCAACAGCGTCCATGTGAAGACCCTTGATATTGTCATCTATGTACACAAGCAACATTAATTTAATGAGCTGATGTTACCTTTAGTGACCAATCAAGTATGAATCAAAACAGTACAAATCAAAAATGGCCTTACTGTGGTCAAAGACTCTGTCATTGTGAGGAGAAACCTGAACCAGAGTCAGTCTTTGCTTTCCAACATTGGTAACTCCATATTCTCCCCTGTAAGAAGAAACACATGGTTCAAAATACTGTAGATCTCTTGGACAAGACATATCAGTATGTACACTTACGTAACAGAGCATTTGATGGAGTGTAGTGCAAGGTTGGATTTACTTGTGAGAGAAGGGAATGAGGATGTGGTTCTCAGTGCAGGACCCAGAGGTCATGTGTTTCTTCTCATTGTCGAATTTGTAGTTACATGTCTGTGAGCTTCTGACCAGCTGGGCAAGAGGGTAGTGCTGAAAGACACAGAATTCAGCTGTTAAGATTCTTATCTAATGAATTTAACAACATTGTGAATGTGATTGTACTGTTATAGGTCAGTCTTACATGCCACAATACACTACAAATAAACACTACAAATAGATTACAGAATCAGAAACATAATTACTATAGTGATGGAAATTTTGATGAGTGAGTAAGTAAAGTTGGAAAAATCACTTCAGCAGTGGTTGTCATTAGGAAAAAAATTATTTAGTGTAATTTATCATCATTTCAAAGCAGATCCATCCATGTGTTGTTTGGATATATTACCATGCCAGAGATAAGCGCAAGTGGGCTGGTGTGATCTCTCATGGGGATGAATTTGTCACATCTGGACAGATCCCTAGTGAGGCTGATGTCAGTTGCAATCTCTTCTCTAGCTTCCATGGAGTAATGTGTCTTGCACATGCCGTGGATAGTGGGCTGGAAATGGTTGAGAACATAGATATCATTTCATTACTGTTCCACTCTTTTTGATTGTGCACAAAGAAGCAGTTCTCACATATACAAGTGAGATATCTTTACTTTTTAGTGTACAGTAGTAAGTAGGAGACTTGCCATATTCTTATTCTTCTCCTCTTCCAGCAGAGGAACAGCCAGAGCAGAGATGATACCCCTCTTGAAGTTCAAGATGGTTGTTGTCTCACCCTCCTCAGGGTACAGTTTCACATCGTACACATCCTCAACCACAACCTTCAGAGGATATCTACAGAAAATGTGAGACTATTACCATTAAATTGTATAACATATACGTTTCATTTCAAATAGTGTGTTTATGCCCCTGGATGTGCCACATAACAGAAAACCATTCATGTAACTTACCTCTCCATTTCAGCAGCAAAGGCATCAGAGCTGGGTGTGGGACTGAACACAGGGTTGCCCTCTGCATCCATGTTGGCCACCTCACTCAGGCTACAGCCAGTGGTGCGGACAATGAAACTACAAGTCTGAGGTACTTCAATTTCAACCTGTTTTAAAAGATTATTTTAGCTTTTCCCTGCTAATACAGTTTAGAAAGAAAATGATGCACAATTAAAAAATATATAGAATGATGAAATTTAGCTGTTGTGGCATGTACCTTGCAAGTGGCTTTGGGTCCATTCCTGAGATCTGAAGCACCATTGACAGCATTCAAGGACTCAGCTTCGTACAAGTATTCATATTTATGGTAGGCTTTGTACCTTTGGTTTACTGGTGGAGAAGATAATGATTTTGCATCAGATTTCAGTACACTGCAAGCACTGTGAGGATGTGCAAAAGATTGCCTTAGTATTTCATCCATGATTTTAAAAAATATTGTATGCATAAGACATTATACAGTGTTTTGATACAGGAATGTGAGAATATACTGTACTACTACTAAAGTTCAATCTACCTCTCATCACCTAAGAGTGTCAGTTGTAAATTTCTTGAACAGCTGCAGGGTAATTTGCATTTGCATCATGTTCTGGTTCTGTAATTATTAAAATCAAAATGCTGGAACTCACTCAGGCAGGTTGCATGCTTCTCTTGGGCATCTGTAAAGACAATCATGAGAAAATTTGATGTAAAACTTTATTTCATCATGCAGGAAAACTCTTGTACTACTTTTTTCCCTTTTATACTGATATACTGCATTCATAGTATTCCAAATCAGAACTAACATGATATAAATTTTGAATATACTTACAAGTCAAGGTAAGTGTGATTAGGAGGAGGGAAAGACAGAGCTTAGATTCCTCCATCATAGGCTCTGTGCAGTTCTCTCCTTTGGGCTCCCTTGGTGAGTACTCAGATGAGACTGAGGCCTTAACCTCCTCATGGGCCTTTTATACCAAAGTTGCTCCATAAGGAGGGTTGGTTAGAATTACATACATTGCTGTTGCAGCTCCAAAGTCCACTGTCTGTGTACGTGTGGAAGGACAAAGGCGACTAGTTTCATAAAGCTTTCCTTAAAAACGACCTGCAAATTTCAGAATGTGTATTTTGGAGTAGGAACATGTGAATCCATTCAAGCAGCCTGCTGCACGAAATAGTTTAACTATAGAATATTATCTTCTAATCTTAAAATGGTAATTTCACACCAATAATATCCTATTATTTCGCCTTAGATCACACACAAATTTGTAGATGAACAAACAAACGTGGATGTGTGAGTATCTTAATACTTCCACATTTTTCTGAAACTGTCATCATAGTGAATGCTAAAGCGATACCTTGCATCTACAGCAGCACATTTCAGTTGACTACTTAGGTTATTTTTTGAATGAGATAATATATGGTCTCATAATATTATGGCTTCTAGAAATGATTTCAATGTTAAGCATACTTAAAACACTAATATTAAAAATAAAAAGCCATTATTAAATATTTAAAACAATCCCAGCATTTCAGTCTATCAGTTTTACTTGGTATATAACACTGAGAAGCACAGATTGCATAATCACACAGTGTGTGCTCATTTAAAAGCACAACCTAGAAACTGCAAAGTTGTGGCCCTTGTCATTGATAAGGAGTTGTAACACTGAACTAGAACAGTTTGTTATCAAGCTCTTGTCAAAGGAGCACTGGACTACAGTCTCTGTTCGTGGTGTAGACACAATGCCGCACGCATTGTTAGGTTTTAGATTCTCTGAACTGATTATCAGAAATACCCTTATCATAAGATTTTTAAAGGCTAAGTGGAATCGTCTTGAGGTACAGCTTTTCCAGAGATATCAATAATGTACAAAATATGATCCAAATCTTAGGCAGGACAAAACTGAGGCATGGTTTGATATTTTTCCAAGGATATTATTTTAATTGCATTCTAAAAAAATCAGGTATCTTTGAAAAGGGTTTGGTTGATGATGGGGTCCTGCACCATTTTGGCTACTGCATAAGGGAGAAATTTTAAAGTTTCTTATTTTATTAGTATAATTTTTTGTCAGCACCTTTCTTACAGTTTTGAAGTGGGAGGGGCTCATTTGGAAAAAAAAGTGTACTTCTGTGCACCAATCAATATCGAGCAACACTGAATGACTGAATGTGCTGACAGTTGTTAGGTTACTTGCTTCCAGTCTAAGCTGATCAAACTCCACTCAAAACAGTACTGATGAAGTAGATTAGCTCACTTTTTAAAAGTTAAACTGTAAATAAATAATGCCTAAAAACTATTTATTCCTTAGTCTGTGTGTTCAAACATACAAACCTACATCTCTCACCAACAGGCAGGTCTCAAATATCTGATCTGACTGCTCAAAGTTAATATTTTTTTCTTACTAACCTGGTAGTTGTGATAGCTGTCAACATCTAATTTAAGAAGGCGTGTCATGTCAAACTCTGAAAACATGAGTTTTGATTTGACTCCATTTATAAAATCATTTGTTTGCCACTTCACATTTACACCAGCAGATGGCAATCTACTGGTGTAAATGTCAAGGTGTTTCTTTTATGCCGGCTGTCACAAGGTAATGTCTGTTTTGTTGTTTTTGCTAATCTTTTTCTGAGATCAACTATAAACATAATCCCTGCACATTTTTTCCTGTAGCAGCTCATTAGTAAGTTCCTGGTACACAATATTTGGAGGAGGCTTAGAATCTCCACTGTCTACAGCCATTTTCTCCCCAGCGTAAAAAATTGCTGAACCACATGAAGGTCCTCTGCCCCGTTCTCTACCCTTAAGAGATGTTTATCATAGGGGCTGTCTTATGGGCAAAGATGCTTTTCAGCACCAGTTGCACCTTTTAACCATACTATAGTTACTCAGGCAGGCTACTGACTAGTTCTTCTGACACTGGTTCAAAACATACATGTGCATGATGGTCAGCTGCCAGCTCTATTCTTTGTTAGGCAAGCAGAGGCAATGCAAAGAATGGCCAGCTGGACTTTGCCCAGTTCTTTGAGGTCAGGTTGGTGTGTCAGGGTCATAATACTGCAAAGCCATGAATGCATTTTCTATTTGTTTGCCCTTTGAGTAGCTGGTAGCTCGCTGGGCTGTTTGCATGTGTGTAGATGTTGTAGCCTTTTTTTTTTTTTTTTTTTTTTTCATCGTCTGCTCTGGAGTTGTATTAATCCTTTCCTGTGTGATGTTATTTTGTCAGTGGTGGAAGAAGTACTCAGATCCTTAAGTCAAAGTTCTCCTACAATACTGTGAAAGTACTCCACAAGACAACAGTACTTAAATAAAAGTATGTTTTATCAGCAAAGGGTTATTGAAAGTATCAGAAGTAAAACTACTCATTCTGCGGTAAAAACTATTAGAAACTATTATATATGATGTTTTTGGATTAATATTACTGCTGCATTAATGTGTGTGTTATATTTTACTGCTGTAGATGTGTAAGGTTATGCTAAATTTTAACAAATTTTCTATACTGTTGGGTAGTTTAATCTACAGCAATGCATCATATTCTGTAAGATCATCATGTTTGTGGTGTTGCTGTCCTGTGAACCTTGCTGTAACTTGAGTCAGGTTTTTAGGCCTCCTTGTTCACAACATGCTTTCCAGTTCTGCTGCTAATTTTCTATTGAATGCAGATCAGGACTTTGTGATGGACACTCCAATATCTATGTTGTCCTTAAACCATTTGCACAACTTTCAAAGTATGCTTGTGGTCATTGTTCATTTGTAAGATACATTTGTGACCAAGCTTTAATTTTGTGGGTGACATGTTTAGATGTTGCTTTAATATATCCATATAATTTTCCTCCTTCATGATGCCATCTATTTTGTGAAGTGTATCAGTCCCTGCTGCAGCAAAGTAGCCCCACAACATGATGCTGCCACATGATGATGCTGTTACATTCTTGTTTCATTACACCAGAGGACATTTCTCCAAAAGTAATATCTTTTGCAGTTGCAAACCGTAGTCTGGTTTTTTCATGGAGGTTTTGGAGTAGTGGCTTCTTCCTCGCTGTGCAGCCTTTCAGATTATGTTGATATAGGACTCATTTTACTGTGGATATAGTGCCTAAATACATTTATTTCTAGGAGGCAAAACAACAACCCCGTGAGCGGTATGATGGGGGTATCGTCCCATGGTTTTGCACATTTTTTTTGAATGAATGAATGTAACCTTAGAATGAATGATGTACCCTTAGGTGTTCGGAAATTACTCCCATAAGGATGAACCAGACTTTTTTTTTCTGAGGTCTTGGTTGATTTCTTTTGATTTTCTCTTGAAGTCAAGCAAACAGACACTGAGTTTGAAGGTAGGCCTTAAAATACATTCACAGACACACCTCTACTTGACTCAAAAGGTGACATTTAGCCAATCGGAAACATCTAAAACTAGGTCAACTTAGTATGACCCAATGGAATTGTGATACAGTGAATTATAAGGGAAATAATTTGTAACTGTTGTAATCGGTGAACAATAATTGGAAAAGTTATTTGTGCCATGCACAAGAGATGTCCTAACCAACTAAACTCTAAAAAATGAGATTTATTGACGTAAGTGTATATTAATAGTAAATTAGTAGTATAGTAAATTTCCAACTTCAACTATAAATAGTTTATCTAATTTAAGAAGTAGAATGTTCCCAACCCACAAAGGAACACTTAATCCTCCCAGTTTATCAGAAAAATTGAAAATCACCAAATTTGAAGATACATGGTTTTTAATGGACAGGGAAGGTATGAAAAATTACAATCTGAAAAACAAGAAACTAAAGCTGTCAGACAAATGTGATGGATTAAGAAGTATAGTACATGCCCATGAGATGTATTGCAGCAGTAGTATAAAGTTGTATAAAATAGAAATACTTAAGTTAAGTACAAGTACATCAAATTTGTACTTAAGTAACGGTAAGTACAGTGTATGCATACATATGGTGTATGCAAATTTGGTTGAGCATAAACATACAGTTTGCAAGACTTTCCACTAGCATGACTAATATATATATAATATATAATAAGTGACCTCCTGATCTGATTGGATAAGCTAATTAGTCAATTCCACACATCCTGAGTTATCTAAAAAGTACAAAAAAAAAAAAAAAAAAAAAAAAAAAAGAAATCATGACTGTAAGTAAAATTAAATTTCATTTGGATGAGTTGCTCTTATTTATGTTAATTTGAATTTAATATATAGAAAAACATGAAAACAGGACATCAGACATTCACAGATTGCATTGGTGTATTTTATTGATGCTTTTCACTCTTTGCAGGAAGAGTTTCAGTAAAACTTTACATTTTCAATATTTGTACACAGTAAACCATCTATGAAAATGATACAACAGGGTTTTTTTTTTGTTAAACTCATTGTTATAAATATGGTTAAAGAGCTAATTGTCCATATTCTTTCCAAGCATGTGTTTTGAACAGATGGTAGTGTTTCATATGGACTTAGGACTCAGTCTCTGAGGGTTCCTCACTGTTGGAACAGAAGTGGAAGGTCAATCTCAAGCCTTCCTTCAGAAACTTTCATGTAGGTTTGAGTCTCATCTGAAGCTTTCTGCAGGAAAAGATGAACAGTCTTTCCTAACTGGTCCACTACATTAATGAACATGTCCATAACTTTCTCAAATAGATTGTTGAACTCCTCCATATTTAAGGCAGAGATCTTGTCAACAGCATTCTTTATGACTGTGATAAGGTTACGATAGAGGACGTTGAGGTTGACAAACACTTCATCTAAATAATCAGACTTGACAGAGTCAACAAACTCTTGAGATTTCTCAACAATAGCCTGAAGGGTCTCACCAATCTTTACTAACATTGTGTCAAGACTCTCCATATTTTTCACAAAGTCCACCACTTCATCAAAGATTTTCTTGAAAGCTGTTTTGACCTGATCCAAGATCTGGTTTCCAGTGATTGCATCACCAACTGGCATGCGTAATTTAATACTGCTGATCTTCTCAACAAAGAAGTTATAGTAGACCTCCATGTTCTCATAAATACTCTGAATGGTCATATCAAGCATAGCCGCAATGCTGCTGGTCAGCTTCTTTAGGACCTCAGGGAGAGTGGTCACCTCATCAGACCCAGGCAGTTTGAAGTGGGTCTCCCTCAAGACCTTGATGACAGCATCCAGGAAGACCTGGACAGTCTTCTGGTACTGAACAATGATGTTCCTGAAGAAGATTGACAGCTCGCTCATTTGAACGTCATAGTTGGTTGCAGCATCATAGGCCTCGTTGATGTGGTAAACCACAGAGTTCTTCAAGTCCTCCATGTTCTTTGTGATCTGGTAGTTGTCAGCAAACACTGTGAATGCATTGATGATAGAAGGCAGTCTTGTCTTGACTTCAGACAGCATTAATTTGGGTACTTCCATGTTGTAGATAATCTGTAGGTTCATCTTATCAACATCCTTAGAAGATGATCTGATGACCAACATGTCAACATCAACATCTGGGGCATACTGTTGAATAGAAGAAAATAAAATATTATTTTTGATATATTTAGATTTTAGTATTTAGTTTCCAAGTGCATCAAAAGGTCATTAATTATACTCACAGGATAACGACCATAGACTCTTGCACTCATCTGAGATGGGACTCTGCCATTAACCTGAAGGCCAAGAAAGCCAGTGGAGGGGGTAGATACTGAGGCACTGATAGCATCTCTGCGAGCAGCATAACGAATGTTTACATCAGTGAAAGTAGGACTGGTGATGTCCACATTCAGAGTATGGTGAGAAGGGCTGAAAGAGGAAGAAAGCATTTCAAATAAAATGAAAAAACCCCAATTAATTCTTGACATACTATTTAATAGGACGGAGCCTATTTTTTGGTCCAGTATTTACCTGTCAACAGCCTGGCGCTTTCTCCTAAAATGTTAAGAAAAGGAGTAAATTACTTTAAACACTGAATATCAGAAGACATTGCTTAATATGTATTGTAAAACAAACAGAATGTTACCTCAAGACTTGGGTAATGACATGATTGACATCCATGGTCAGGTCAGCGTGTGTCAGGGCAACCTTGCTAATCATGTTCAGAGCATCATTCTCAAAGTTTACATTTGTAGAAGCTATTGAAAGAAATATTTTTGCAAGAATTAGTGCTCAACAATCCTTTCAACATAGAACAGATAAAAATGTTCAAGGAACTCCATCAACTCACCATCCATCTCATAGTCCAAGAGCATAATGACAGAAGTGGCTGAGGACTTAAAGGTGACTTTGAAGACAGGAGCTCTGCCATCTACTTCAGTTGCCAGGTTTGTGATGTACAGAGGACTTACAAACTTGACATTGGTAGACATCTTCTGCTGAACAGCTGTGACTTCAGCAACAGTTTTCTCAAAGATGGTGAAATCACCCAGGCTGCTTGGCTGAGAAATATCAATCTCAATATCAGCAGTCAAGGATGAGGCTGGTGCAAGATCAATTGTTGCCTGAGCAACATGTTTCCCATTGGTGATGAAATTGAACATGTTTGCTTCATTGTTGCCAGTATACTTCAGCACTGCATATACACGGCTCAGGGAGGCTTCAACAGCAAGATTCTCATTTACATCCATGCCAATGACTTTGGTGGTGCCATAGTTAAGTTTGGCATCACCAATAACCTTGGAGGTGGAACGTAGGCCATCATTATTCAGATACAGATTAACCTCATTATCCAGGACTCCCAAAAACAGATAATCCTCAAGCACAGTGCCATCCATGTTCGCCTTCATTGATGTCTCCATGGAAACATACGCAAAGGTCCCATCCAGCTTCAGACTGTGGTCTGCCTGGGTCTTTCCAACAGCCTTGATCACAGGGATGTTGAAATCACCCTTCATACTCAAAGTGGACACAGCATTCGCTTTGGTTTTGGTGTCTGCAACCAGATTTTGGTTTACTTCCAGGTTGAGTATTGGCAGGGCAATCTTTGCAACAGTAGCCACAGAGACTGTAGTATCAAAAGTCTCAGTACTCACACTGATGGTGCTGTCATGAGTGCCTTCAATGTGACGATTTTCAAGGGACAGGGAATTGGCCAACTTGATTCCTCTCTTGGTGGTCAGACTGGTGGTTCCATCAAGTTTGGCTTTTAGAGCCTCAAACACAGAGGCTGTGGTAGCTCCAAGACGGAACACAAGATCATCCTCAGCATACAGTCCAGCATTGGTATTCAGATTAATGATGGCAGACTTGAAGGACAGTTCTGTGATCATGTTACCCATAGAGGGAATCTGGATCAGACCCATCATATCAACAAGGGGGGTAGACTTGCTTTTCTGGTAAACAATCTTTGCATCAATATCCACAGTCTGGTCAGTAGTAGTCAAAATATTCTTCAATCCAGTCTGCTCATACAAGTTTAGATCACTAATAGCTGGAGTATGAAAGTCAACATAAGGCAGGTCAATCTCAGGAATGCTGATGGGGGATGTCAGGAAGTCAAGATTGGCCTCACTTTCCATGGCAACAAAGATACCAGCCTCCCTCTCATTATTGTCCACAGTGAAGTTGTAGAACATTTTGTACTGATTAAGACGAGCCAAAGCTACAGTGTTTATCTGTTGGTTGTCAGGCCTGAAGATGACTGAGTGATCATTCTGTAGCTCTATCTTAGCAGTCAGAGTTTCAAAAATGTTGACTCTGGCATTTCCTTTGTTTTGGAATTCAAAGACAAATTCAAGGGGATGGGCTACAATATTAATTCCATTGGACAGGATTCCACTGACTGCACCATAAAATTCTGTATCATGATTTGCTTTCAGCTCAACCTTCATATCGTAAAGGCTGGCATGTCCAGATGCCACAAAAAGACTGTTCTTAATAAGTGGTGCCTCTGCCTCATTGCGGACGTTAAACTTGAAGTAGGTAAGGATGCCAGATTCAGCAGTAACTTGCTGTTTCATCTTTAAGACAGGAGAGTCTGTATCACCAGAGAAAGTCAGAGTGGCAATGCTGGGAGTGAGTGACAAATGCAAGTTGCTCTTGTGGTTGCCATCTTCATTATTAAACTTGCCATTGCCTGAATTGTCAACTGTTAGAGTGAGGGTGTAGCCATTTTGGCGGGCAATTGCTTTCTGGGTTACAGTGGCCTCATTTCTGACCTTGACAACTGGGAGGTCCAGTAAATGAGTGTAAGTTGTGTCGACAGAGGCAGACATCCCTCCTCCCATACCGATGAAGGCTGTATTCATAAAGTCAGCAGTGTATGGTGAAGTGGTAACCTTAATTGTAGTTTTAGCTTCGGCCTGGGCTGATGGGCCATAGAGTGTTACAGATGCCTGATGTTGAACTCCAAGAGCATAATGGTTCAAATTAAGAGTCTCTGAAAAGACAATGCGACTCATTTTTGGGATGGCAATACGAGCAGTGGAGTCAACTTTGTAATTAAGAATCTCAAAATTTGGAGATGTGGCCTCAGAAGTAAGGAATCCAGTGAATTTAGGTGTCATTTCAGTCTCAGTAGAGTTCTGGAACTCAGCAGAAGTCTTGACAGTGAAGATAGGAGTCTGGAATTTGATCTCACCAGAGAGTTTTCCAAAGCATGGGAGCATGATCTCACTCGGAATGGTT
The DNA here is from genome assembly GCF_051107435.1 of Chaetodon auriga. Lineage (NCBI taxonomy): Eukaryota > Metazoa > Chordata > Actinopteri > Chaetodontiformes > Chaetodontidae > Chaetodon > Chaetodon auriga. Next base: position 7,774,831 of record NC_135091.1, read on the forward strand.
GGAAGCTTTATCTCAGGAACCTGAAGAGACTTAACAAGCTTTTCTACAGGAACTTGTGGGATGGTTGGGAATGAGATCTCAGGAAGAGTGATTTCTGGCAAAGTTATGGCAGGCATCGAAGGAAGGTAGTTCATTGTCAGGTCTCCAAAGATAGCATCCACATCAAGCATTTTGATCTCAAAGTTTACAATGAAATCAATAAGTTCAAGGATTCTCTGCTTGATGTCATCAAATGAAACTGTGGTGGCTTTCACAGTGTGGAAGCCCAGGATAGTGAATTCAGGGATGTCCAGCTGTGTTGGGATTTCAAACTGTCCAAGCTTATCCACGTGGAACGTCGTTGAAGGCACAACAAGATCAGTGAAAGGAATGGTGAAGGATGGCGTGTTCCACTCAGCTTTCTTAAGTTCAGTAATGAGCCCATCAATGATTTGCTGAATCTCGCTGATAATTTTTTGCTCAGGCACCATGTATGTAATCACCTCAACCATATCGGTGAACAAAGAAGTGGTGATGCTCATGACCTTCTTGTAGTATTTCCTCACACACTCCATCACATCTTTGACATCAAGATTTGTAATTTCCTGTTGTATAAATTCAGCAAATTCCCTAAGGTTATCAAAGACAAGCTGGTCAATGATATCCTTTACAGATTTAATCATTTCTGCAACTTTGATTTCTCTCAGGCGTTCCATAAAGCCTCTAACAGAAGTTAAGACAAGGTTGACAAAATCTCTTATTGCCTCAAGCCTCTGGGGAATTTCAAGATTCCTAATCATCCGATTGAACTCCGCAATAAGTTGATTGGCAGATGCTACAAAGTCATTGTACTCCAATTCCTTCAGCTCAGTCACAATAAATTCAATAAGCCTATTCAGGTCTTCAATTATATCCTTGATCTCAGTTGTTTTCAGGTACTTGATAGCATACTGGAAGGCTTCAGTGAATATGGTGGGAAAGTCAGCATCCTTCACCCTCTTGGTTACAGCCCGAATGCTTTCCTCAATTCTGAACTGCTTGATGAGCTCCACAGCCTTTTCCAAGATAGCTTGAACATTTTTGTCAACCTCAAACTTGACAATCAACTCTCTCATCTTGGCATAGAATGTGTTGATCTTACCGAGGATGTCAAAGTCCTGAATAATTTCCATAATATAATCTGTTATGTCGTTGAAGATCTTTGTTGGAATCCGTCTGACTAATTTATCAATGTCAGCTTTAAAGTTGATAGATGAAATGATCCTCTTCAACTCAGCAGCAAATTTCTGTATGTCCAATGACTCAATTATTAGTTTTATGTCACGCATGATTGTCTGCAGAGTAAATTTGATGTCATATTTCATATCAATATCATGCAGGAATGCAATGCTGCTACCTTTCAGTTTTTCTAGGTCAATCTGTTTGACCATCTCTCTTATGGTATCAATCACATACACAACCATGGCCTTGATGTCGTACTCCTCATTAATGGCATTCAGCTGTTGCTGGATTTTCTGAATGAGGGTTTCTGGCAGAGTGCCTCTAACAATAATCTCCTTCATCATACCAGCAAAGTTTTGAATGTAGACGGTGAGATCGATCAGCAGTTTCTCAACAGTAACTTTCAAGTTTTGCAAAGAGGCTTCCACATCGTCCATGGAGATGACATATTCTTGGGTAAGGTCACTGAAATACGTCTGCAGCTGTATTAGGTAGCCTTCTACATTAAGTTTAGAAACAATGTCACTTACATGCTGAGGAAGAGCCTCGAGTTTACTCCTTATTTCCTCATTGCTGATGTAGTCTTGCAGTGCCTCTGCAACATGCACAAAAAAGCTCTTGATGCTTTCTAAGAGGACAGGCAGATTTTCAGTTAGAGGAAAATGAATTATATGACTGTCCATGTTCTTGTCATATTTGACAAAGCCAGACATGGCGAATTGCTGGTTTTCTGTGGAGTCTGTATTGAGGATGTTTGTCAAGATGGTGCTGTCAACCTCAATGCCAGTTTTCTCAGGAGTGTTGTAGACACTCACGTCCTGAACAAAGGCATGCTCGTTCACATTAGACTTCATTCTAAAACTGGTCTTCTGCTCTTGGAGTGACAAAACATTATCCATGTTGTTCTCAAATGTGGTCTCAAGGGAAAACCCATTATCTAGCTGCTGGGTTACTGATGCTCTGCATTCATGTGAGCTTGCAAAAACCAGGGGTTGTGCTCTGAGGAGGAACTTGCCATAGAGCAGGGCACTGTGCTTGCCATACATTGTCATGTCTCCATTAGCATTGAAAATGGCATCAAGGTTGAAATCAAAAGGAACAATACTGCAACGGATGCTGTGGTCATAGTGCAGAGGCTGAGAGTTGAAGCGAGCATCATTGGTGATCCTGGCAGCTAGACCGATGACCTCAAGCTCAGTGTTGTGGCTCATGTGAGTTCCAAAGACTTTTCCAGTGGTGCTGCACTTTGCATTTGCAGTCATATCAGCATAAGTAACCTCATAGGTGTGCTTGATCTCTTCTTCACCATAGATGGCTTTCAGGCTTCCAGTCAGGTCCATCTTGTACAGCTCTGCCTGCAGCTGGGCATCATTAACGAAGTTGGCCGCCAGAAGTTTCAGTTTGTTATTAACATTTACAGAAGCTGTGTAGGGTTTCAGGTCGATGGTGATATCATGAGTGTAAGAGGCATACTCACTTGCAGTGGCTTGAGCCTTCGAGTTGAAGTCGAGGCTAGAGAGAGTAATGGTCAGAGTGTTGACGTTATCAACCTTCATGTCACTCATTGCAGCCTTGTTGGTAATGGATAGAGTAGCCCTTGAAGCATCAAGCCCGGCATTGAAAGTGTTTTCCAGGGCCAGGGGGCTCTGGAGGGTGTTTGTCCCTTGTGTGATCAAACCGTCCTTATTCATTTTCAGAGTAGCCTTGTGAGTAGCCTCACTGTCAAGGAGCCTCACAGTGGCATCGCTGCTTACAGCCAGACCACTGACATCAAGAGAGGCAGTCAGCAGAGAGTAAACACGGTTTTCAGAATGGTCTGCATTTGTCTCCATTCTCATGATGACTTCACCGGCACCAGCAGAGGCTTCGGCCTGGTTGCGGATCTTAATACCAAGAGCAAGGGCATTTGCATCACATTTCATTGACAGCTTGTTGTCTTTGATGGAAAACTCTGCAACATGAGTCAAGGTATCTTCAAAGACATTGGTGTTAGACACAACTGAAAATTCACCATTGGCAAGGGTTGCTGCAATTGTGTTCTTGGCTTGAAGAATGGTGGAGTCAAATTGAACAGTAGAATCAATCTTTGCCTCTGGCCTGAATGGGACGACGGTGAATGACTGGGTCGAAATGGTCTTGCCATACATAGGTCCAGCCTTGAACATTCCATCAAAGTTGCTGTCAGCAGAGATTTCTTCCATGTTGATTCCAACCATACCAGTATGCTCTAGTGCGATATTGATACCAAGTGGGCTTGTGGCTTCAATCTTGCTGCTTGATCTCACATTGATTTTGTCTGTGATTGTTGCATCCTCAACAATACTCATACTGGCTTCAATGAATTTATGGGCCAAAGAACTTTTTAAATGGGCCTTGATGTGATCAGTGATGCTCAACATTCCAGAACCTAAAAAAAAAACAAAAGAAACAAGGATGGTTGATAAATGATAATTGCATAGATATTATGATGACTTTTTATAAGTAGCAATAATATATAAAATCTATTATTTAAGAGTAGTTTCTTCAGAGAACACTTTTAACACTGTAACTGTTAGTTTCAGTCAGAAACTGTAACTGAAAACTGTTCTTCCAAGAGTAAACAACAAATCATTGTCACTGAGTTAAGGGTAACAATGGGGCAATTTTCAAATTCAGGAATGATATCTACTATGACGTACCTTCAATCTTTATTGAGAGGATGTCAAGTGGAGAGGTTCCTTTCACATCAAACTTAGCTGAATAGCTTGGTGTCTCCACAACATCTTTGCCGGCAGCCATTGAGGCCTCCATGTCATATAAGTTGCTCCTCATTAGAGTTGAAACTTCAGCTTTGCCAAAAAGAGGGATAGACAGAGTAAGGCTCTCAGGTACAACCAGCTCTGGGATGGGAATCTCCATTGAGACAATTTCCAGTCCAAATGCGGGTAAAAACACATGAGGTGTGGTCAAAGCTGGTGGGAAGTTAAGCTCTTCTGTTGACTTTCCTCCAAGAGGGAGAGGAATAGCAATGGTGAAGCGTTCATCATTGAAGTGGTAGACAGCCTTTGCATTACTGTTGACAAGACAGAAGTCAAATGTATAAATATTTTGGAAAGCTATTCACATAATTTTAACATTTATGATCGAGTCATTCACACTTACGTATTCAGGAACAGTGTCTCCGGCAGTGAAATTTGAGGCATATCAGGCACTCTGAAGTTCTGAATGTAAGGTATATCAGCACCATACTTTTCCATGTAGTTGTTTGCTGCCTAAGAAAAAAAGACAGTGTTTTTTGCATGTTTCACATTTTCCCAAAGAAAATTTTAAAAATTGCTGAATCCAAGATTCATACCTCCACAAACTTCTTGAAGATGTGACGAACCTTCACATCAGTCTGTCCCATCTGCACGTCAAGAAGTTGATTGCCATACTTCTCAACCATATCAGAATATGGCGAGTTCATGGTATCAGTGTTCACATCAGAGTTGAACTCAACCTCAATCTTGCTGGCATCTGTAACAAGACGGTACAATAAACTGAATTTTGAAGCATGAGGAAATATTCCTCTGAACACCAGGTTAAGAGTAGAGCCAGGAGTAAACTTACAATAAACAATATCAGCTATTAAATGAACTATTTCTCTCAGAAAAATGGCCAGGTATATATTCAGTCTAAGATAGAAGCCATTATTAAATTAATTGTTATGTAATATTCTGGAAAAAGGGTAAGCAAAAAAGTTTATTACCATATTTCATTACGATTTTCTGCTCAGAGGTGGCAGCCATGAACTTGATGTCACTTTTCAGCTCCAGTTCCAATTCTTCATCACGCTTCAGGTTAGCTGTGACAGTGGCATCAGTATTGATTGAGGGGACAAGAAGTTGGACTTGTACCATACCTTCCTTCATGGCCTTCAGACTGAGGAGTATAACAGAAAGTTAGCATATTCTCAATTACAAGGTTGACATTATGAGAAATCATTGTGGATTTCTTACTTGGCACGGCCAACAAGGGAAAGCTGAGGGATGTTCTTGTTTATAAAGTCAAGAGAGATGGAGTGAGTTCCTCTGCCCTTGGTGTTTCCGTCAACAACACCCAGCCTGAGTCCAGCCTCCACATCGTAGTCAGGGATCTGGATGTCAGCTGTGATGACATTCTTCCTCCTGTTATATTTCATGATTGCTCTGGCTTCAGTTGGCTCCACACCTGTTGTTGGCCAATCGATCAGTTAATATTACATAACTCCACTAAGCTTCAGATCTTTTCTGAAATTAGTTAGTGATAAGTCATTAGTCAATTACCTTCAGCCCTCAAAATAAACTTCACAGAGTCAACCTTCTGTCGGCCCTCTTCTCCCTCCCTGAGGAGCTCATAGGCAATTGTGGCTGTATACTCAGTGACTTCACCAGTAGGATGGAGCTCCACAGCAAATCTATATAGATAAATCAATTAATTAGCCAATAGGTAATTTATGTTAAAAAGAATTTTTTTTTAACTTGTGGCTTATTGAGTTTTGCTCACTTGCTGTCTCCATTCAAGGGAAAGTATGGGGCTGTCTCTTGAGAGAAAGCGTCAGTGTATTGCAGGACAGTGCAGTATTTCATTCCAGCGAAGACGGGGGTGCACTCACTAACGTCAACCTTGTCCATCACCATAGGAGGAATTCTCTTCACCTCTGATCCAGTCACTGCCACCAAGGTGTTTCTAAATTTTAAATGTAACAACATGAAAATTAGATCATAAAAATGTTTAAATTGTTGCATTCACAGACATAAGATCCCCTAAATAGTTTTATCTGGGTCATGATTACACAGAGAAACACTTGCACTTAAAACTATAGACATATCTCTTTTAAGCTTTCCCTTGTGAAATAACATTATCCCCTTTGTATTTTATGCAAGTTAGCTAGCTTAACAGCTTCACTACAAGAGTTACAAAGCAGCTTTGAATGTTTCTTTCTCCATTACTAGGGATTGTGTCACTGGCTGCATTTACGTTGGAGAAAAAAAATTGTTCTACTCAGACTTACGTCATTGTGAGGAGCTTTGTAGGACTAATTGGAGCAGGCATAGTCAATTTGATATTGTCTTGTCCCATGGAGATCTTGGCACTGAGCCCACTTTCATGGAAAATGTTGGTGTGTGTCTCTAATCGAGAGTCCACATATTCAGGGATGTGGGAGCCAATCTGAGTGACAAACTCAATACCAGCAGAGGGCATGAAGGTAACTTCGCTCTGTGGAAACAAAGTAGGCTTAAGTTGATTCTGTGTAATAGAAAAGCTTACAGTTAGTTGGCTGTAAAACACATTAATGGAAAGATTTTTAAAGATAAGATACCATGTCACGGGCAATCTTAAGTCCACCCTTGATGCCAGGAGTGAAAGTACCAGACAGTGCAATCCTCAGAGGCACACCAGTGACAGTAGGCAGGAAAAATTCATTGTCCATGAAGATGTAGTGGGCAAAGATTGTGTTGTCAGCCTTGGTCATCAGTGCCTTCATTAGCTGTGGCAAATAAAAATACACACAGGAATTTAGGAATTTCTAAATTAATGCTTTGTTTCATCATCAGCTTTTCTCTTTAAGAACAACAACTAATGACATCCTTACATCAGTCGGGAACATCTTGAACATGCTGTCAATCATCATGGCGGCAGAGTAGGCCATCTCCTCCATTTCATTGGTCCTCAGATACCCCAGCTCATTTCCCAAAAGTCTCAGATAAACCATTGCCTCTGGAGACTGTGCCGTCTTCAGTTCCCTCACCAGTTTGTTGAGGTTGCGTCCAATGTCCCTCATCAGGTTCTGGGAGGCCTAAACATAGATACGCATGCTGTATTACATTTCTCTTATGGAAAATTTGACCTTTCATTGATCACAATGTTTTTTTTGTCCGTTTAATGTGTATAAAACAGATTCGTCTGCGCACCTGTCTCTTCATCATATCCTTCTTCAGAGCAGGCAGCATGTTCTGGAGGATCTCACTGACTCTGAGTGGCATGTTGTCAGAGACAAAGTACATTGTCTTCAGGGCAGTGTCGGGAAAGAATCCATTCTTTCCAAAAAGGGCATCAACAGTTGGCTCAAATCCTTTGCCCTCCATACCAATCTGTAATGGTGACAGAATTTTCATAGTTTCAATTTAGCTTACTGAAAAATCATCTCAAAGCACTGTTTGGATTAAAACAGCTGAAAATGTTTACCTCCATCATATCAATATCATAGCCAAATGCCTTCAGAGTCATTTCAAGCATGACCTCCTTGGGCAGGTAGCTGGTACCCTCAAAGATCATGTTGCCCTCCACAGATCCAAACTTGTAGTTGCGAGAGAACTTGGTTGGGTCCATAATTGTCCCGATCTCATTACCCTGTAGGGCATCACCAATCTTCTGTCTCAGGCTGTAGAAAAAAATGAATATTAGTGTTAAACAGCTGATTGTGATAAAATCAGGACACCTACTCACCATGTTTAAAACAACAAATTTTAAGAATATAACACTACAACTGTTTTGACTTACTCTTGGGTCTCTGGCTCAGTTGAGGACAAAATGTTGGTAATGTGGGAGATCACAAAGCTCTTGACTTGTTTGTCCTGCTCATTGATCAATACATCAGTCAGCTGGTTAATTTCAGTGGGCTGGGGGTCCTTCATAAGTACCAGATATGCAGCAATACGCTTTTGCATGGGGTTGGCACTGTCCAAAAGCACCTGCATGAGAATCTCTCTGCCCTATGACCAAACAAGATAAATAAAATGAGCATACAGTAGATTTATTCCAATAATGTTAGAAACCTTTGAAAAATTTGACTTGCCTCTTCCGGGACAGCAGTCAACCTGTACACTTGAATGGCAGCCTGTTGCACAGCAGGGGAAGCTGCAGGTTGGTTCACACACTGGATCACTGCAGCTCTGAGTGCAGGACTAGCAGTTATCACAGCTGGAGCCATGTTTCCAATAACCTATGAAATCAAAACAAATTAGTCATTTTCTTCATTGGACAGTTCAGACAGGCTTTAGGAGTACAAATGTACACACCTCCACAACATCTGACCATAACAAGGACCACAATGTGCTGTGGCTTTTTTGTATTATCCTTGATGCTGCAACCATGTAATTGTCCTCTTGAAATGTAAAAAAAAAAAAAGTCAAAAAAGGTTTTTTTTTGCCTATGTACAGCAGAATCCACAATTTATGTGAATATTTGAAAAAGAAATTAAATTCTTTTTAACGCCAAAGTGATTGACTCTGCTGTGCCATTGTTGTGTGACTTCATATGTACATCGCTTTGGATAAAAGCATCTGCCAAATGACTAGTATTTAGTGCTGACAAATCCAAGGCCAGTTTGCTTTAGCATTCTGCATTAACAGTGTCCCAGGAATTGAAGTCTCCATTATTCTAACATTCCATAGCACACCCAAGCAGTTTAACAGAATATATATCCTATTGGAACAAAGAGAACTGTAATTTTAATTGTATCCTTTACAAATAGTAAAGTAGGTGCCTATACTCCTCCTTTATTAATCCTGCCATTCATTTTCAGTTTGAGCTATTGGTGAGACACCTACCCTTAGTGTCATGAAAGTGTTGTCTTTGTCACCAGAGCAGTCACCCAACTGGGAAGCCATGAACTCAGCAACAGAGTGAATCTCAGGCATCATTTTTCCTTCAGCTTTGTAAAACCTGTTTGAAGAAAAAAGATATATAGAATTCAAGGCATGTGTATCTTATTTTCCACAAAGATGGAAAATGTCTGCAGAAATATACAGATATTTAACCTGGAATCAAGTGTGGTTAACTTCACTCACCTCTTAACAACGTTGCTCAGGGCATACATGATGGGCTTGCTGGGCTTGTATTTGGCCATCTCAAGCATGTCATTGATCAGGAGGGCAGAGGGATTGGACATGAGTCCCATTGCAAAAACAGTGGCATCAACTTCGAGTGAAGAGCTGTCAAAAGTCCTGAGGATCTGCATGATGGCACTACTGCACTCAGGGGTTCCACACTGGGCCAGAACCTGGTAGGTCAGGACACGAGACACAGCAAGAGCCTCAGGAATGGCGGGACTCAGGGTCTCAGTCTTCATTCCACGGACCATGGTGACAAGCTTGTGGAAGAGGTAGGCCCTCCTCTCACCCTCGGTCTCGGGCAGAGTGGCCAATTCTCTCAGGAGGTTCAGACATGCAACTTTATCCTGGACAACACTCTTGTCCTCAACAGCGTCCATGTGAAGACCCTTGATATTGTCATCTACGATACAGAAGCAACATTAATTTAATGAGCTGATGTTACCCTTAGTTACCAATCAAGTATGAATCAAAACAGTATAAGTCAAAAATGGCCTTACTGTGGTCAAAGACTCTGTCATTGTGAGGAGAAACCTGAACCAGAGTCAGTTCTTGCTTTCCAACATTGGTAACTCCATATTCTCCCCTGTAAGAAGAAACACATGGTTCAAAATACTGTAGATCTCTTGCACAAGACATATCAGTACGTACACTTATGTAACAGAGCATTTGATGGAGTGTAGTGGAAGGTTGGGCTTACTTGTGAGAGAAGGGAATGAGGATGTGGTTCTCAGTGCAGGACCCAGAGGTCATGTGTTTCTTCTCATTGTCGAATTTGTAGTTGCAGGTCTGTGAGCTTCTGACCAGCTGGGCAAGAGGGTAGTGCTGAAGATAGACAAATAATCATATTAATGTGGTGGAGTTGTTGAAATGATCGAGCTAAAGAGTTTGTTCTGCACCTCCCAGATGCCACTTATCAATGAAATATGGTTTGTGGTGCAGTTAAATCTTTTTTTTCATTTTCATTTCATGACAATTGAGCTTCTTTTGCAATTACAGCTCAACTATGTTTTTATAATTAACAAAATCACTGTCTCTGCTTTCACAAACACAACATTTGTGTACACCAGAGAATTTTTTGACCTGATAACTATCTGAGACTGGATGTGTCGGACAGTAAATGTCATAAATGTAAAAGCTGTTATGGGATATTTTTTTATTCAACTCTTGTTCATGTTGCTACCACAGACGATGAGGTTTAGATATCCTACCATGCCAGAGATAAGTGCCAGGGGGCTGGTGTGATCTCTCATGGGGACAAATTTGTCACATCTTGACAGATCCCTGTTGAGGCTGATGTCAGTTGCGATGTCCTCTCTTGCGTTGACAGTGTAATAGGTCTTGCACTTGCCATGGATAGTGGGCTGAAACAGATGATTTGAGAAAAAATGTATATTTAAAATGCAAGCCGTACCTATCAGCATGGTTTACTTTGAAGGAGGTACTGAAATATGCAGAGTTCTCATTTTCTTTGTTAATCAGTGTACCATGTTCTTGTTCTTCTCTTCTTCCAGCAGAGGAACAGCCAGGGCAGAGATGATACCCCTCTTGAAGTTCAAGGTGGTTGTTGTCTCACCGTCCTCAGGGTACAGTTTCATATCATACACGCCATCAACCACAACTTTCAGAGGATATCTAAGAGAAAACATATGATATTTAAAATGAGCTATCTGTGCAAATGTTAAAAATTCCATACAGATGACTTTCGTTGACCAATGTACCTCTCCATCTCAGCAGCAAAGGCATCAGAGCTGGGTGCTGGACCAAACACAGGGTTGCCCTCTGCGTCCATGTCTACCACCTCACTCAGGCTACAGCCAGTGGTGCGGACGATGAAACTGCAAGTCTGAGGCACTTCAAGTTCAACCTGTGAGAGAAGGTACATTTTTAAAATTTCTTTCTCTGAAAAGCATAGGAAAATAAAAATCAGATGACTAAAGATGATTGTGAAAGGTCTTTCTCATACCGTGCAAGAGGCCTTGGGTCCGTTCTTGAGCTGCGAGGCTCCATTGATGGCATTCAAAGATTCAGCTTCATATCGGTATTCATACTTGTGGAGGGTCTTGTACCTTTTGGCCACTAGAAGAGAAAATCAATGTTCAGAAGTGATTTTGTTTATAAAAGCAGTTTATTGTTTCCTGTAAGATTATTACTTATTAGCATGAGCACGATCACAGCAAGTCGTCTAGTGTAACTTACGCAGACAGGTTGGCTGATCATCATCTTGGGCAACTGTCAAGAAAAAACGTCAGAAAATTAATTTTCCAGTCATTCTCATGCAGCTGAAAAGAATCAGGTTGACTCTTAAATAAGATAGAGTATAACATAATGACACTAATGCATAGGTTGTAGATCATGATTATTATTGTAGTATGTCTCCACACAGAGGTGGGTAACATTTCACATTTATGACAAATTCAGCAAAAGAGTGAGTGATTATATGCAAAATTGAAAAAAATAAACTCTAAAAAAACCTTTTAGACTGTTAAACTATGTAAAATGTTCAAAGAAAAGTTTTTGAAGAGCTACTCACAAGCCAAGGCAGATGTGCTGAGGAGCAGGAACAGGCAGAGCTTTGAGTCCCCCATGATGGGTTCGTTGAAGCTCTCTCCTTCAGAATTGGCGAGTACTCAGTCGAGACTGATTTCTCAGCCTCAGCTTGGGACTTTTATACCCTCAGCCGGGGTCTGTCAGAGCACTGGGAGGCACAGACAGTGCTGTGAATGCTCAAAGTCCACCCCACCCTCCTGTGTGGAGGGACAAAGGCAAAAGGTTTAAAAGGACCCTCATGGCTCACAGGTTTACAAAACTGATCAGTTCTGATAAATCTTTAAAATGTATTATTTTTCCCTGCATTAAAGATGCATTTTATGGATATCTAAATGCACACATGACTTGGGATAAGATGGTTTGGTTGTTTAAAGCACATTAAGTAGTTCTTATCAGATACTGGTGGTTTTATAATACTTAACTACTATAAATGAGATATCCATAATGAGCAGCTGTGTGCTCACAGTCATTTTATAGTTTTTAGTCATATCTAGGCTCATTAAAGATGTAACACTCGCAACACTCGTTTATATTCCCTGCGTTATTCAGACTTGTGAAGACTTGTATGATACACGGTTAAATTTAAGTCAGGTTTGTTTTGACTTTAAATCTAGAATATTTCACAGCTCACTGGATCCATTGTTGGGATCGGTGGGATGTCATATGGAACGAATTTAGGTCCCAAGGTTTTAAGGGTCCATAATCAGGTAGAAGTTCATATTCTTGAACTCTTGTAAAAAAAAAAAAAAAAAAAAGCAAAGCCAGTCAATGAATTTCACAAACAACTCCGGCGTGAATTGGGTCACTCATAGATACTCATTAGTGATGACTGAGTGATCAAGGCGTGCTCCAAACAAAGTCCCTCTGGATGAAAAGGTGATAAACTTACACAAAGTCCCTCAAGAGGAGAAGATGATAAACTTATCAGCCACAAAGCAGCATTATGTAAATGTTGGATTTGTCTTTTAGTGTTCGGTTTCAACATTTCATTTACTGGTTTATTTAACAGGGACAGTGCACATTAAACACTGCTGTAAACGTCAGAGTCAGACAAAAGGCTATTTTTTATCTGGAGTTACAGTTGTGGTCATTTTTATGCTAATTTACTGATATCTTTGCGTACTATACTTAAATAGGAATCAGGCTAATCATTACAGTTAAAATAATTGTAGTTATAATACTTACAGTGTAGTATCTTGTAAAAGACTTAGATGCTTGTTGTTCTGCTTCCACTGCCACAAGCCAAAATGAAAACCGTAAAAAAAAAACATTTGACAAACTTCGATATGGGTTAATGAACTTTGATCAACAAAGATTCAAAGGTTGATGCAGAGTTTGATTTGCAGTTTAAATTGGGACTGCACTCCAGTTGCAGAAGATGCAGCACATGGTTTAACACTTGCAATGAATAACCTTGGACTGGCTGCAGTCTTCTCTTTTATTAGACTTTATTCCAAGTATTTTTCATCACTATGCAAAGTCTGAGAGAACATGCAGTTTAAAGAATCTTTTTTTTTTTTTTGTTCTTTTGTACATTGATCACATAACTGCATATGAGTGTTGTGTAATAGCCTTTTGCAATATATCCCCATCAGCACCTTTTAAAAGTTTGTCAGATACTGACCGTGTTTGCACTGACAGACATGTACACAGATAGAGTCCAAAGGGAGCTGGAGCCTCTGAACTCTTTGTGTTTCATTTGCATTTTAGACGTTCAAACCATCATGTCAGATTTTCATATATTGATATAAATGTAGATATTTATGTTTTAAAAACAATTGTCTTTGCTGAAAGACAGTTGTACATATTTAGATACAGTCTGAGGTTTATCCTGCCGAGCCTCAAAGCAGCAAAGCAATGCATCTCCATGCTGTTGGTGATCTAAAAGGGTTTAAAGAGAGACAGTACTTTGAGGAAACATGTCTAAAAATAGTTGCTAGTGCACTCTTATACATGCTGTAGAGAAAAGATCTGTTGTTTGAAGTACTTTATTCAACTGGTAGTTTCTGCTTTTGATACTGCAGGTTCTCTCTTGTCTTCCCATTATTGCACAAATCCAGTGACAGCAATGTGCACCACAACATCTGAGAACATCACTATTACAAAATCATTTAATTGTGTTGGTCACTAGATCACCTACATCCTAACTTCAGTAAGCAACATAGTGCTTAGTGTTCTGAGGTGTACATTACATTGATGGGGTGAGCTGCAGCTAACCTGGTTTGTATTTTTTTCAAATAGCCACTCTGTTAATGAAGTTTGCAATGGCTGCAGATGAAACATCTAATAATACTGAACTCAGAGAAGGGGAAGATGGTGAAGCAACATAACAGGCCACAGTGAGCCGATGACATCAATTTTGGGCTTGTTATTTTCAATCAAAAGAAATGAATGAATGGTACAGAATTCTGCTGCTTTTGTCCACCTGGTGAGGCCAATGAGAGTGATGATAAACTCTGTGACCCACATCACAGGAGGAGGACATGTGCAATCCCCCAGCAGGGCAGTCGTGGGTACTCTTGCTTAATCAATTGATGGGCGTAAAGGTCAACTGTTTGATATAGTGAGAACACTGATTCCATTTTGCAAGTACTGTTTCCCTTTACTATGCATTTATTTCCCGATGTTAAAATGTAGTCTGAAAAGTACGCACAGCTTCCTGAAGGTGCATGATCAAGCAGCATGATAACATTACCACACGACAATTTCAAAGAGGTACAACAGTGCAGATGCTGTTGTCTGTATGCTTTGCTCTGTGTAATCATTGGTTATCTGTACAGTTCTTAATCTCGTTCTCCAACCCTCCAGTATGGATTGTTGCGCTGAGTAGTTCACCAAATCTGCAACCATCAGCTTTATCATTGTGTAATCGTTGAGTGCTGCCACTTTAAACAAGGTTTCAAAATGAGATGTAGATCATGTGTAAAGAGGAGAGGGTTGTACTCAGCGATGCATTGTTTAATAAGTTCACTCAGCCTGACAGTAGACAAAACGGTGTCAGCCATCCGGCCTTGATCACACACTCATTTAAATTTTCTTCAAAAATCAATATTATTGTCTACCCTGGATGTGTCATGATCAATGTTGGGAGTAATGTGCTACTGTAATTACTGTAATTGCTCTACTTTTGGTGATTGTTAATAATGTAACTAATTACTTTTTCAAATTAAATTACACAGTTACAGTTACTGAAATTTAAATGGGCTCGTTATTCGTCACTCCTGTCTTGTCAAACGCAGCCTAATTTTTATTACAGTGGCAGATGACAGTTCAGGTAACGTGAGTTTGCTTTTCATCAGTGAGTGTAATGTTTCTGATATAAACTGAAGAAACTTGGGTCCATCAAATATACTTCTAAATGAACTACTGTAGCAAAGCTTGGTTAACATGTACATTCAGCATCGTGCAGGTGTTTTCTGCCAAATCCTACCGTGAACCCAAGACAATGCAAGTGCAGCTTGCAGGTAGGAACAGTAGTTGCTGCTTCCCTCTAGTGGTTGGCAGCTTTCATAACTCCTATCACTGCAGTGTTAATGAGTACACTGATAGCTACAATTCAACAGTTGTCTCGTCCCGCACTGTGCAACAGGAACACTAAAATAATGCAGTACAGTAACTACTAAGTGTAACTACTTTGTAATGTTCAGTAACATCATCATATTGGTATCCAGTGTGTGTATACTGAATACACGCTGGTTAATATGCTGAACATGCACTCCTGTATTTTGTCCTCAGGAAATGCAGATTGTATCTTTTTAGGCCAAAAAAAAATGCATTAACTTGCAACACTCTTAACTGCATAATACAGTTTGCAATACAGTCTCCTGCAGTTTACTGACCGATGAGCCAAAGTGATTGAGCAAACACTGGCTGAAAGTCCAGACACAATGAAGTCATGCACAGGGTATCGCTGTGTCATAAACCACCATGTTCCCTCGAAGTCATATTGTTCCTCAGCTTTATCTGGAGCGAACAGATAGCGCTTTTGGCCAAGTATGATAAAAACTTCAATGGTAGAACCATTCTAGGAAGACTGATCAAAGTTTATCACGTACAGCGCAGAAAATATATGCATGTATTCATGCATACATATAAGATGTGGAGGAATCCTTAAATGTCTGTATTATTGATAAAATATCCCTTTGTACAAAGTCGGAGAAATTATGTATTTTTTCTCTTGTTATATAACTGACATTGAGTCAACGGGGTTGACACATTTTTGTTCAAGATAGCAAAATTGACCTCTTTTTGTAATTCTTGACACAGGGTAGTGTTATTTATAGATGTACAGGTATTAATGTCAGTGTTTTCAACCCTTAAACACAAAGCATTCTATGTGAAGAAAGATACCTTGAAAATCCCAAAAAGAAGCACCGAGTACAGTGCACACTGCGCATAAATGTCCACAGCTAATTTTGTCAATGAATCATAGGGGAGGAGTCACTGTCTATGTAGAGAAAAGGGTGCATGGTCACCAAAACGGATAGCTACAGTGTCCACAAATCCACAAACTATGACAAGAACATTGCATTGTGAAACTTTTTCGTTCACCACATCATGATATTATGTCATCTCAGATGTGCTTCTTGCTTGTGCACCAGGAGCCAAAAAAATATAGGAAAATGTACTGTACACAAGAAAAAGGTGATAAACGGTGACAGATGTGTTGATATCTTCTCAGATATCATCCCTCTCATGTGTTGCATCAATTCCATTACTGACTGAATTGCAATTTCGGATGGGGAGTTCAGTGAATTGATTATCTTTTTCATTGTTTTTAGAGAAGTTCAGGACTGTAGATAAATTGCTTGCAATTGCAGAGCACACATACACACACACACACACACACACACACACACACACACACATATACACACACATTGGACTTTGGCAAAATTGTGTAGGATTCAACCTCTGCTCTACTTCTGAAGACCTGACTGACTGTATGCTGCCACATAAACTTTCTAGGTATGAAAGCATGAAAGCACCGCTGATACATGAGTCAACAACTTCTACATAATAACAGTCTGGAAAATTATGGGTGTATTTATTTTGTTATGGTGTAAAGTTTAAATGATAATCATGATCACAAACAAACTACACATGAAAGCTATAGGTTGATTAGGAAGCGTGCGTCATCACTGCAACAAAGAAAGTGAGACCCCAACGAAATGGTGTCATAGCTCCTGTCACCAGACGCCCCACCCCACATGGGTGTTTCCTGAGCTAAGTGCTAACATCAGCATGCAAACATGCTCACAATGACAATGCAAGCATGCTGATGTTTAGCAGGTATAGTTTTAGTTTGTCTTAACATTTGCAAATTAGTATTAAACACCATCCAATAGTTGTCAACCTCACGGTGGCGCTAGAAGAAAGGTCAGGGGATCATCAAAGTGAGTAGGGTTCATCTTGCAGGGACGATGAATGGCTGCACGTAATATGATGGCAATCCATGTACTGTTTGTTAAATATTCAAATCTAGACCAAAACTGTGGACAGAATGACAAGCTGGCACACTGTCCCAGGACCCATGCCAATTGCATGGCTAAAAATTATTGTTGTCATGGCATCTGTAAAGCTTTACTGCTCCACCAGAAAAAATGAAACATGTAATCTTCAGACCTGCTGAAAGGAGTTTAGTGCTTCTGGGTTGAACCCCTGAGTTACAAAATCTGCCTTCAAATAACAATTATTTCATTATTTATTAAAGTCATGGATGTTCAGCTTAATCCATTAGTCTTCTGCAAATGTCACAGGAGTGAAAAATGGCCATAAAGGTTCAAATAATTTTATCCCAGCAACTTATAGGAAGGTCTACTCAGCACTGCCACTATCAGCGCAGTGAAAAGTGAAGAATACAGAGACTTTACAGAGAGGGAATACACACACATTTACCTCGAGGTCACTACAGAGGAGCATAAGTTTAGACGAACACTAGTAGAAGATTGTTGAACTAACGCATTTACTGTATATGTAATCAGCAGCGGTGTGTTCAGGCTTTCATAAGGGCCGAGACTGACGACAGAGTTTGAGATATCAAGTCAGGATCCAGGGCAGCAGTGGGCCTGACAAGAGGACTTTGGGCCATGATGACATGAGTTTTGGGTAAACATGAATCATGCCATTAGGACTCAGACATTACATGTTTCACACACACACACACACACACACACACACACACGCACACACAAACAAAAGGAATGAGTCACAATTTGGCATTATAATGCTTTTTTAAGTGATTTTATATCATATACAGTATGCACTCATCATATTCAATATCATCAACTCAGACCTGCACTGTTCAACCCTACGTGCTCATAATACAGGTCAATGCCACCATGCAAGCCTGCAATATGAAATAACATGGATTTAAAAGCCAGTAAGCATTTCATGTTAATCACCTATGACATCACAAAATACTTACTCTACAAAAAACCTCTATATAATTCAACCCATGAATTACTTTTACGCAGAAGCTTTACTAACACATATCCACACACACCAAATATCACATTACAGTGTCAGTGTGTTCATGTCATATAGTCATTCACTTAAATCTAGAAACTTCTAGGAAGGTCTGCTCAGCATTGCTGCTATCAGCTCAGCACAATAAAGAGTGAAGGAGTGCAAATATGATAAGCGAGCGGCAGGTTTGACAGCTTATCAGTACATCAGCTTGTCCACACAATCCTACTGTCTGTTGTATGTTCTTTCGATTGCAGCACATCCAACAAAACCTGCATGCGAGTGCAGTTTAAAATCAGTGATTTTGTGTCTTCGCTGTAATTATCATAAAAAAACAAGACATCCCTTTGATTGTGCAAACCCTGTTAGTGATGCATTATGATCAGAGTGCACGTAGAATCGAAGTTTGATCCATTTATGCTGGACTGCTCGTCACAGCTACAAATATACAGTCTTTATTAAAGTTACCACCAGTGTTCACATTTGTTAGGTGGGTAGAAATATTTTGATTTTTAAGATTATTTTGGCCACTTGGGGGCAGTAGAAACAAGCTGTAAACATAATATTCACATATTATCCCTTTTAAATGGATATGGCAGTTGCGTGTTTACAGATCCAGCAGATATGAAGCTACATGCTGCTGATGAACGTTAAGTCCAACATTCACTCTTCTTTCAGCTCTGTTTTGGTCTTTTCTAGCACAGAAGAATCTGGCTATTTAGCTGCTAAATGTTCCACTGTGTTCACTCTGTCATTTGTGGCTACACGGGTAGTTTATAGTGGGTTTATCAGAGCTGCCCAGTGCTGCTGGAAACAAGGTTGATGAGATTTTGTCAAAAAATATTTTAAAGACACTGAAAATCTGCGTAGAGCTGTGGGGAACTGCAGTCATTCAATGATTCTCTGTTACCGTTTTCCAACAAATAAGCTCTGGTTCATGAATCAGTTCTGTTAAAGTCACGCTGCAAAGTCAAGTTGGAAAACTCCAAATCCATTAATCCACCATTAATTCATTCACACTGGTGACAAACATGGATTTATTTCAGTGGAAAACATCACATGTGACTGAACATTCCTGTGCAGATTGTGCACTGATATATTTTGAACTGGTTTATTGCTCATGTCTTACATCATTTTTCTTTATTTACCGTGGACTCTGCAGAAAGTAGTGTGGACTCTGTGTGAAGTATCTTGCAGAAATGTGAATGGAATTGAACCGAACTGAATTTAAGACATTGAAAATGCCCATGGCACGCATTACGAAGAATTTAAAGGACATGTTGTTGTACCTCATTCAAGTAAAACCTTGGTTTTAGTGCCAGGTGTTCCAGAAATATTGACCGGGGACTGTATAGGGGAGCATTGCCCCTCATTCCATGTAAAGACAGATGGATCAATATTTTAGGAGTGTTCTCTGCTTTTGCAGTTGCAGTGACTGCTTGTGCATCATGTGAAAGATTAAATGTACATGTGTGTGTACATGTGTGTGTACATGTGTACAGAGGGTCAGCAAGTACAGAGAAATGTAACACTACTACACCGCTACTACACTACACGACTGCAACATGTAGAGACTTGAATTTAAAGGTTGACCCATAAATAATGTTTTCACATCAGGACAGTATCATACCATTCATGGTCACCCATTACAATGCAGTAAGGTGATACTGTGTGTATTGTTGTCATGTAACTAGAATATGAATATCAAGAATTTGTTTTTTATTTATTTGCAGAAACACACTGTGCAGTAAGACCTGCTCATACACTTAAAAGTAAGATAAACTTTGTTAACTCAGTTAAAATATTTAATTATTATAATCATTTCTGTCTATGCAGGATAATTTATTTATTTATTTATTTTTTTTGCAGTCGTCATCTGTGTTGCCAAATATTTATGCAAGTTCCCTTACCCAAGAAAAAATTGTTTGAGAAATCACCAATAGAAAATTTGTTTGGTCAGTCTGTAAGGCATGTTGAGAAGTCTGTTCCTCAGTTGCAACATGTCACTTCACATGGCTCCCATCCAATGTCACCACCAGTACATAGCTCTGCTCTGAACGGTTTGATTACAAGAACCCATTTTTAGAGCAAAAGAGAAAAAAAATTAACATGCAAAATGAGACCTGTGTTTGTGTATGCTGAACATATCTGTGGATAAAAGACTCGTGTTTTTGTGGCCAAAATGTAGCTGTAATTTACCACCAAAACAAGCAGTGAAGAGGTATGACACAACATGGCACCACTACATCCAAATACAGAATACTCTTTGGTAATTGGCCAGAAGGGGACTGTGCCCCTAAACACCCCAACAAAAATAAACAGACCTGTTTGCTCCTATAAAGCCCACCCTTCAGCTGGGCTTTAGGACAGGCCTGTCCACTTAATAACCAACCAGCAACACCCGGTAGCAGCAGAATGAAGGGCTGTCGGCGCCCTCTAGTGGATCATTATGTTACTGCAGAACATCACAGAAATTGTCCCTGTCCACACAGTATTCCTACAAACTACACCAGTGGTAAGTATTCAGATCCTTTGCTGATGTAAAAGTACTAATACCACGATGTAAAAATACTGTAATACAATACAAACTCTGTATGTAAAATATTACTTCAATAAAAGTATTCAAGTATAGTCAGGAAAAGTATTACAAGTGTTCTATGCATAAAAATCTCCCCTGTGACTGTTATACTATTATATATCATATCATTGGATTATTATACTCATAGATTAATGTAAAAGCAGGATTTTACTGTTGTAGTTGGTTGCTGAGAAACAAATTTTCAATTATTTTTTGTAGGACTGCAACTAATGATTATTTTCATTAATCTGCTGATTATTTTTTTCCGTTAATCAACTGATTGTTTTGTTTGTGATCATTCAGAGAATAACCAGAAAAGCTGTCATCAGAGCCCAAAGTGACACATTGTTGACCAGTGGACCATTTGTTTCAGTTTCACTGTTAGAAACTGCTGGGCAGTTTCATTTATAACAAAGCATCATATTTTATTAGCTATTAGTGGAGTAAAAAGTATTTGATTTACCCTATGTGTAATTTTAATTTATCAGGTCCACAGTCTATCATTACTGCACTTTCTCGATGTTTTAATTAAGGAAAAGACCAAATACATTGTACAGCAGTGTCTTTGATGGTGGGAAAAAAGTTACAGTCGAGGAAAACATTTAAGGTTTTTGACAAACAGCGTCCAGCAACATGTCACAGTCCATTTTTATTTATTATTTATTATATTAAATATATTACGTGCACATACAGGTTCATAGTTTACCTTTTAGTGGCCTCAACATGGTGTTTTATAACATTCAAAATGGTTTGATCTGTAGTGGCTCCAAGCAACATAAAAAAAAATGTTTTTTTTTTTTAACAGCATATAGTAAACTGCCCCTAAAAAATATATTAAAGCAATCTGTCTTGATTAAGACAGTCATTGTATTGTTTTTCATCTGCTTTACTCAACCATCCACCCGCCTGTGACAGTATTAAGTTGCAAATTGGCAATAGCAACAAAAGCAACCTCAGACTCCTTGATCGCTGCCTCGAACCCCCCCAGTCTGTATTGTACTCACTCTTAGGTGGAGATAAACACTCCATGTGCTTATAGAAACAGGTGTCAGGCTTCAGGAACACACACACACACACACTCACACACACACACACACACAGTTAATTATTTATTCACTCACTGAAATGCTGACATACACACCACCCTTCCTGCAGTGTCACTTTAGCCTACACAAGAGAGGTTACTGTCATAGGCACTGATGGATGAGTGTACGTCTTCACAGAGGCTGAGGGAGAAGTCATACTGGGAAAAGATGAAATTAGGTCATAACTTGATTATGTAACACCTCTGCTTTCTAGTGCAGCTTGTAGCACAACAATAGAGTACTTGTGATGGATTAAATTCATTTATTTTTTATTCACCAGACCACATATTGATGCTGGTGTTTGTAAGCTGTAATTAAAAGGACTGTACACCAAGGTGGCTTGATGACAACACAACGTTTTCTGTATATTTCTCTTGGGGTTCAGCTTAACAACAACAAGCATGCCAATTAAGTTCTTGCCTGTAGTGTGTCAATAATACTATAGCCTCTTCTAGAAGTGATTTAACGAACTAAAATGAAAATCGACTGTTTTTTCAATGGAGTTCTGAATGATAATATCTATATTTGGTGCGATGGCCGTGCACGTCTCCTCGTATCAAGATTTTCCCTCAAATGTGAACAGTTTATTTTAGATATTGTTCTAATAATAGTCTCCAGTGATAATTTTCCACAGGACGCTGCTGCGACTGTTTCTACGATGGTAGCAGCGAGTGTGGACGGGTCCATTCGGTGCGTGGGGGGGTGATTTGAAGTGCGACACAAACTAGAAGTCCGATAATCATCATAAGATGTCTTTTAAATGACGACCACGTTTACGTTCGACGCATTATTCTCACTCTGTATCATTACAAAGTGTGCTTACTCCTCCAGCAGCCAGGGGAAGTATGATTAACCGCCTTTAAAGAGAAAAGAAACCCCTTCAGTGGTAACTTGGGCAAGTCGGATGAAAACCGAGCTCTGTGCCACATCTTCCACTAAATGATAAAGCCGCTAACCCTGAAACTGGAGGCAGGACCGAATAAATGAGAAAGTAGCTTAAAAAGATAACCATATTTAAGCTATTCCGGTTATAATTTCCATCCTTTTTTTCCTCGGCGAAATTGGCAGGCAGTCGTAAAAGCATCTTAAATCCTCCTCGGGTTGTTTTTCTTTAGAGTTTTATCAACAGGAGGTCAGACTAACGTTACTTCTAGTTAACGGTTAAGTTGGAAAAGTTAACCGAACCAAAGTGGACTTTTCCACCGGAAGCCCCAGAAACAGCCTTTTCTCCTGAAAGAGGTAAGCTTTCATCACTTAATGAAGACAAAACACTCGGGTTGGTGACTGTAATGTCCAGTCTGCTCCAGTGGTTAGTCTGCCCTGGACTGCTGTGGCAGCTTCCCCCAGACAGGAGGGTGTCACAGGGGCTACACCCATAGCAGACTCGCCTACATCTCACCTTCACTCCAGAACATGAGGAAACTGTTTTAAAGAGTTACTCAGCAGCTGGCAGGCTAAAAATACATATATTTTTTTAATCAATGCAAGGTGTGCAAACAGCTTGAAACAACCTGAAATGTCTTTGATAATCACGCATTAATTTAGTTGAAGACAAAGTTGGGCCGGGAAAAGTGACAAAAGGACATTTTCCTACTTCAACGGGTTGTATATCACAATATGACAAAAGTACGTACGACCACATAAAATCAATCAATAAAATGGTTCAGAGCGATGATCTGTGCTCCCCTGCAAGCATTTAGATGTGCAAAACAAATACTTTTAGCTAATATACCATTAATATAATAACTAATAGCGTAGCTGTGTGTGCGGTGATAGTTTTGTGTGTCCTGTTGTTTTCTTCCTGTTGTTTTCTTGTGTGCAATGACTTTTGACAACAGAAATCTGTAGTAGGATGATATGATAATCTCCTATCATCATTATATGGGTCTGCTGGGACTCTATAAGTTATTGTGTAGTGTGAAGACTCAGTATTGATGAAGAAAGACCTGCTCCTTTGCATACTCTGGCACTATACATCTCTTCAAACTTTGTGTCTTGTGTCATAATTACTCTTGCCAGCCCATTAATTTAAACTCGTAGGCCTATTCCACGGCTCCACTGTCGTTGCTATGTACACTATAATAACGAAAAGGTCAAAGCCCACAAGTGATGAGCACGAATCCAAAATTATATAAGCCATCAGACCAGCTGAAAAACATTCTAACAAAGTCACTGCTAAAATAAAAAAAAAGACTTTGCAGTTGTGAACTTTTGCTTCCAAAACAGAATATGTGATGAAACAGTATCAGGCGTCGAGTATGGTGCAGAAATCACTGTCGTTGAATAAGTCATCTCGCTGTATTAGATTAAACTGCTTTTTGGAAACCAGCAGCAAACATTTTGAATACGCACACAGAAAAAAATGTTCTTTTTTCTCTTTAGTCTTGATGTATCTCCTGCCCTGTGTGTGCCCCAGATTGATAGTTACACCGCCTCCTTCTCATAAGCCTTAGCACTACTATCCTGTTGCCTTGACTACTGGTGTGTCAGGGGACTTCATCCTGATCCACTGCGTGATTTTCTCTGACACTAGTTCAAAGAGACTTTGTGCGAAGCAGCGCTCAAAGCGAGAATAACTAGAGAGCTCATTTTGTGTTTTTCTTCGCCTTCCGCCGGACCAGCTCCTCGCCCACCTGAAGCGGTCTTATTTACCAGAAGTCCACAGCACTTCATCCTGCACCGCTGCTCTGCTCGTCCACTGCACAGCAGGCGACACGCACCACTAAAATAGGAAGTCTGCTTGCTTTCTGCGCACCAAGCCGAATCAGTTTGTTTGATTTACATTCCATTCAAAAGAGGTGCGATACAGACTGCATGAAAGACGGTTACTCTGTCGTGTTTGTGCAGAGTTGAGGATGGGAAATGCCCCGTCAAATGTCAGCGCTGCTATGGGGAAGAAAAGGGGACATTTTCCTGTTTATTAACAAACTTTGCCTTAGTGCTGATTCTTATTATTATTTCTTTAATGAATCAATTAGTTTAGTAAAGTCTGTAAAATGTCAGAGAGTACTAAAAAATGTCAATCACAGTTTCCCAGAGCAATTTAGAAGCTGGAACCAGGAATGTTTTTTGGCAACAAAATGACTAATACAATTAATTCATTATGAAAATATCTGCCAATTAATTCTATATCTTTTTAATTTCTTTGCCAGTTTTTTTTTTCTTTGTGCATTCTGAAGTAAACTTTGACACCCGTTGCCTTTGTTTCCTACACTCGCTAACTGAAGCACTGTCAGAGGCATGATGAGCTCCATCAGCTGCGTGCCATGCGTTATGGATCCGCGACTGTATTTTTATAGACACCCTTCATCTCTCCTTTTATGACTGTCTTCATTGCTGCCAGCATCTGGAAAAAGAATAAAAGCTTTCTTTGTTGTGACAAGCCATTACCCAGGAAATGAGGTGGGCCTAGGAATGGCAAGCAGCAGTGAAACCGGCCTGGTCAGAGGTTTACAGGATCCCCACTGTAGCCTGCTGCACCGGAGCCTGTGTGAAACAGTCTCATTAGGCAGGGAACCCACTGGAAAAAGTGGACCATACAGAGCAGGGATGGCTATGGGGGTTGGGGACGAGGGGAGAGACTTGCTGTGTAATTGAGGGCAATTGCAAACACTGAATGTGGAATGGTACTCTTATGGGACTGTTGTGTATCAAACAATGCTTGCAGACTGCGGCCATCTCCTAAGTATTATCCAGATATTTCAGGGTATTTCTGCAATAATGACGCTCATGATGCTATGACAAAGTACTGAAATATATTTTTAGTTTACAATTTGCAATAGCTGTTGAGCTTTTGGCTCCCCTCGTTCTTAACTGGGGGCTTTTGCTTGAGGTGGTGAAATAGTTTGTTGTATTGCCCCTTTTTGTTGGTCTTTTGTACCCAAACCACTTCCACACTATTGTAGTCGCTCCCCTTTTTGGAACTAACTCCTCCACCATGGAGCTGGCAGCAGTGTTACTTTTGCTTTCAGGCATGGTTGTTGTTGTTGTTGTTGTTGTTGTTATCGTTGTTGTTGTTGTCGTTGTTGTTGTGCCAAGCGGTGTGACATCATTAACATCGGGAAGTTGAGACAGAGCAGTATCTAGAAGTTATTTCTGACCACATTTCAAAACATTTTCCATTGCACAAGTAGCAACACCAGAATAGCTCAGTTCCCAGCTGTGAAAACTTACAGTAAAAAGCATCCTGTGATGTCTCAATCTGCGTGCATATGTAGAAGCCACTTACATTTTATAAGCATAAATGGAATAACATACAGCTAATTGGGCAGTGTATTGAGGCAAGCAGCGGCCTCCTCAGCCACTAAAATGATATGGAATAAGCCTTAATTGCAACCCCTTATGTTATCTGAGGGATTCTAGTCTCTTTTTAGGCCTAATGAGCATCATCCAGAGGTCAGTGGAGTCTGTAAGAATGTCATGATAAGTGTGTTTGTGTCATTTTACCAGAGCACACACTGTTTTGCTGCTTTCTCCCCAAATTCTAGCACTTGGATGTAAACTCTTAATTTAGCCTCAGAGCTTCTTGAAACCTCACGGCAGCCCTTTTTTCAGTCTCGCAGCCTGGAATCTTCTGGGTTTCATGTGGCTTTGTGTGTTTGAGGGAATAAATAGCAACGCCCATATTTATGTCTGCTCCAGCTCAGCCTGCACACTGAGCTGTCCTGGAAAAGTCCATGTGACCCAGAGCTGAGGAGGCGCTGCCGCTTCCCCATCCTGTTGTATGTTAAGAGCGGAAAGACCTCGTTCAGGCTCGCAGGCCGGTGGGCCATTTATGCCATAGCTGTCTGAAATATCTCAACAATTATTTGAAGGATTGCCATGAAATTTTGCACAGCCGTTGATTGCGCCCTCAGGATGAATCCAAGTAACTTTGGTGTTTCCATTATTCTTCCTCTAGTGCCACCAGCAGCTCAAACATTTTCACTTATCAAGTGAAATATCACTCGATGGATTGGCGCAAATTCTTGTGCAGACTTTGCTTTGGGAATATGTTAGCATGCTGATGTTAGCGTTTAGCTCAAAGCACCACTGTGCCCACGCTGTAGACTCACTGTAGACTCTAATGTTATATATATCTGGAATTAAGTATTATAGCAATTAAATATGAATGCATTGTCAGTTTAAAAGTCTAACCCACCACACTGGTCGAAAAGATTTTCATTTGTGGATGGTATGATGAGATTTGTTTCTTTATTTGTTTTTGCAGTGCGCCCTTGCTGAACTTCTGATTTCACAGTTGAATGAATCAGAAAACAGGGCAAAGAAGTAAATGTTATTAATGTGTTGTGCATCTGGTTTCTTTGACGTTGTTAAGAGTTTGTGTCACCGGCCGTTTCTCAAACCTGCCCGCCTCTCATGTTACTCTGTGACTTCCATTCATCCAACAGCAGGAAATTACACCCGTGTGACAATTATGAGAGAAGAAGGCGTCCGTGCGTAGAAAAGACCTCATCCAGATTCACGCTGCTCTCATTTGTTCTACGCCAGATAGAATCGTTCTGATGCCAATAACACAGGAGCGATGGGATTTCAATAATTGAAAGAGAGAGAACATAGGGACAATACATCGCTCTCTCTCAGATAAATTCATTAAAGGTAACTCACACGAGAGGAGGTGTATTCAGAGGGATTATTACGCTATTGAACGGTAGATATTAGCAAAGCGACTCACATAGTATAGCTGGAAACAGTTTTTCTTTCTATGTGTCATGCTTTTTCCATTCTTTCTTCTTCCCTGCCCCCGCACATCTCCTTTCCTATCCCTCCCACACGCACACTTTACCAGATACATGTTGTAAAATATTAGCTCAGCTTCATGTGTTTTTCCTTTTTACCTTCTTACCATGTTGATCCTTCCCTCCTTCCTTCTGTCTTTCTTTCTTAGCGGCACACACACACTGAAGATGACCCTCTTTAACTTAATTAATTAATTTTCATTAATACTGAAAATGTTGAAGGATACTTTGGAGAATAAACAGCTGGATTTCAGAATAAATGAAACATATTTTCTCCTCTTATTTGGGAAACGTCTGCCCACAGTACCCTTTGTGAAACTGTTACACGTTTTGCTTACCAACACATCCATATTTGCCTCTGCTTCATCGGTGGGTTGCATGCACAAAGTGTCCCATCTAATACTTGTTATGCTGTTATGGTTTTATCCTGGATGTGTTGTTTTCATGCATCCTCATATCCCCAATCATGAATGCCGCTGCATACATGAATAAACAGATTTTGCCACCATGGAAACAGAATTTAGACAAACCACCAAACCTCCAGGTGAATAGGCCCAGGTGGTCAAATGTTTCACTGTCTTTGTTTGCATTGGTATTCGTGCATTGGCCATCGTTTGTGTTTGTCTTTAATCAGTGTCCGAACGCCACCTGCTTAAAATTAGTTTAAATATTCATTGTTACGTAACGGTGGAGATGACTGTGGAGGTGAATGTCTGGCCGTCTCAGTAACAACAGTCAGTGTCCGTCTGACCTTTCAGAAAGTAGCTTTATTGAGAATTACAATGCCCCAGGACACTTGTCTTTCCACCATGCAGTGAAGGGTCGATAAATTATCACTGTGCCAGAGGATTCATACTGTATCCACGGAGACCAGGCCACCCCCACCACACACACATAGACACACATATTATAACCTCATGACATATGAGTTGTAATCTCATCTCTAGTTTCCTCCTGTGTATGGACTCTCAACTGTCCAGATTTATCCGTCAGCTTGGTCGTCTAAGGAGCATCTTCAGCACATGTTTTATGATAAAACACTGCTGCAAGCTGAGAGAAATTATTGAACCAATGAATCATTTATGATCTTCATACAAGGATATTAATGAGGGTTGTTGGTCTCCTGCAGGAGCAGAGAAAGCTGAGCAGCCAGCAACGTGGGGGAGTAAAAGCACAGGGAGAGTGGAGAAGTGAACGGAGAAGGTAGAAACATCAGCCCAGCCACCAGCCCGCCCGAGTCTGTCGTGCCATGGGGAAACAGAACAGCAAGCTGCGGCCCGAGGTCCTCAACGACCTGAGAGAAAACACCGAGTTCACCGACCACGAGCTGCAGGAGTGGTACCGCGGCTTCCTCAAGGACTGTCCCACCGGCCACCTGACTGTGGAGGAGTTCAAGAAGATCTACGCCAACTTCTTCCCCTACGGAGACGCCTCAAAGTTTGCTGAGCACGTCTTCCGCACCTTCGACACCAACGGCGACGCCACCATCGACTTCAGGGAGTTCATCATCGCCCTGAGCGTGACGTCTCGCGGCGGGCTGGAGCAGAAGCTGCGCTGGGCCTTCAGCATGTATGACTTGGACGGGAATGGCTACATCAGCCGGGCAGAGATGCTGGAGATAGTTCAGGTGAGGACACACTGTGTGACTCATACTACAGAAAACAGGGTTTGTCATGGATGCATATGCTGCGTGTACCAGCCTCTTCAGCCTACACTGCTTCATCTGAGATATAAATGTGACCTGATGACGTTCTAGCCATATAACATTTAGTTGATATCATACACTGAGTATTCAAGTAGGAGGAATAGAAATGTAAAACGTTTTCCTTTTTTTAATTCATAACAGTTTTACAGCTTTAAGTCTGAACTCAGAAAATGAAGTTTTCTAATCAGATTTTAAGACAAATCTCTGTATGTACATAACAAAACAACAAACTTAATTTATTCAAAACTAAAGACTAAACTGAATTATTACTTGTTCTACAGACTTTAATTCCTAGTATGGCTGCAGCTAATGATTGCTTTCATTATTGAATTTGTTTATTGTGCAGATTAACTGATAAACTGTGTGGTCTACAAAATGTAAAAAAAAAAAAAAATCCTCAATCCCAAAGTGAGGTCTTCAAATGTCTTGTTTTCCAGTCCAAAATCTAAAGACATTCAGTTTACAATCACATAAAGACAGAAATGCAGCAAATCCTCACAGTTTCACAAGTTGAACTGAGGATTGTTTGATACTTTTTGTTTGATAAATTGCTGAAACAGTCAAGTCATTTCAGTTTTATCAGCACTAATTCCTTGTGATGTATGCATTTCATCTTACTGGCTAAAGACTCTTTTTAGGCTCAGTAGTCAGGAGATTTTCACCTCACATCATGGAGGCAGCTCTCTGGTTTTTCTTATCGCTGTGGCTATATTTACTCTTCCAATATGGTGAGCTGAGCAGCCTGCAGGGCCATATCAATATTGGCTCAGTCCCTTGTGTTTGTGGATACAAATGAATGTTAAAAAAAAAAAAAAAAAAAACCTCAAAAGCCTCCGTGCTTTTGTTACCGTAGAATACTTTCTGTTTTTCTGTTTCCCTCATCAAAGCCTCAGACCTTTACATGAACTGTGTATAGATGTAGAAGATGCAGGCACATTATAGCCTGTTCAGACTCACTGTGAGTAACAGCGGGATGAGCTTTAGTTTCCAGAACACCATCAATACCAGGGAGCAGCAGAAAACAGGTCAAAGCATTCACACGAACCATGTAACAAATACGTCAGGTGGGAGCAGTTATTTTTCATCGCTGTAGCCTAAAAGATTCACACAGACAGAGAACCAAATTAATATACACATAACAGCAATCGACCTTCCTCATCTGTATGAGGTTAGGACGTTGAAGGCAGACTGGCCTCCCCCTGTTCAAGGAGCTGCTTCCGTCTGGCTGCTGACACAATCTGCTAAGATGCTGGACCAGTACACTTCAGAACTCATCTGTCCCCGCTGCCACTGGCCTCTTAGACAGCTCAATGTGATTTTTTTTTGTATGTTCTGTATTTATTTCTCATCGTTCATCTGATTGTTTGGCTGCACAACAAATGGCCCCTCTGGCCCGGTGAAGACACCTTGACCTTGACCTCATTCTTACCATCCTTTGCAGGCAATTTACAAGATGGTGTCATCAGTGATGAAGATGCCTGAGGATGAATCAACACCAGAGAAGAGGACAGATAAGATCTTCAGACAGATGGACATTGACAATGATGGTAAGTTTTTATCTGCATGCTTTTGTGAAGAGTTTGTTGCAGACCAAAGTTAGCCTGTTTAGCATTTAGAAGGACTGTTGCGGATTTAAGTGTTTATTAATGCATTTGTCATCAACTATAACTCCTCCTGTGAGCACCTGTAAGTGGAGGCTGCTGTATAAACAGATACTGAACGATAATATAGTAAAATAACAGTTGGAATAATGTCAAATATGTCTTCATAGGAGAGATTGTAATTGCTGTAATTGAGTGTGCTGGTCCTCTATGACTGCAGAGCTGAAATATACCAAGACTCACAATGAAAGTGGAAAACAAAAGTAAACTAACACGACTCAGCTAGAGGAAGGATTACACTAAAGAAAGAAACCGTCACATCAAGACAGCAAAAAATCCAGACGTATCATGAGAGGTTAGTTATGTAACAGCCTTTGACATTGTACACTTATCACCACGGGGCACTTTGGAGAGTAACAGGAAATAAGGAAGATGGGCGACCGAGTGAGAGGGAGAAATTGGATGTCACATAACAACATGACATAACACGACTCACAAGATCATTAACAGCCTTTTGCATCCGAGCCTGCTGCGCCACCTCCATGCCAGTGGTTTGACATTTAGTGTGAAAAGGTGATGCTGCACCCATGTGAATGCGCGCCCGAGCATTTCCAAAGTCTCGCTGCTCTCAGCGTAAGATATTTAGAGCTATTCATAAGGCAGTGGGAAGCTCAGCTTGTTTGGAAACAGAAGGTCAGACTGTGTGTCTCAGGCTCTAGTTTTATCGTGTGGTACCAAAGACCAGCGGGAGGGTAAATCCAGCAGACCTCAGTTAACCCTCCTACCAGTGTCGTTTACACAGGTGCTGTGAACACACATTATGGTGTACTGTTGCATTTTATCTTTGTGCTAATCAGTCAAATATATTTCACATTTCCAATTTTCAGTATTATTTAGCATTTTTTTAAGTTGGTTGCTTAGGAGTTTTGTTTGCAGTGCATAAAAATCTTAAGTAGGAAGTAAAATATTAAAACAGTGCATGATCAAAGTCATCAATATGTCAGTGCAGCTCATTTGGCTTTGATACCTGTTCAAACATTGAATCATTTTTTTATTCTTTCGCACAACTTTTCATCCCAGAAACCCACAAAATAGAAAATAAGTAATCAGTTGATTCTAATATTTAGATATTTAAATATTTATTCAGGTTTTATTTGAATATACGATTGAGATGAGTCGGTTTCTTTTAATGTAATCAATATCATTAATATTGATAGAGTTGCTATTATGGCCAGTACCAATTAATACTAAGAATTCCAAAGGAATTTCTCTATGAATTAGTTATTTTCTTAATCTTATAAACAATATTCTGTGTTGGCATCAGTAATATTGATACCTGAAATACTTGTTTTAGTGTCCAGTTCTTTTGTCAAAGTGCTGATCAATACAGCTGAAGAATGAATGAATGACACAAAAACAGCACGACAGCACCTCCTGCTGGTTGATGTGACTTGACAACAACATTTGACACAATTACTGTGACGTATTAAAACATTACGTTGTCTGTTCTCTGTTATCTGGACATCAGTGATTATGTTTTAAGCTCCACAGGAACATCGGTGGCTGCTTGCTGCATGATTCAGCCCCTGCTGACTGTGTTTTCTGGTCTCTGCTTCACAGGTAGATTGTCTTTGGAGGAGTTCATTAAAGGTGCCAAGAGCGACCCGTCCATTGTGAGACTGCTGCAGTCGGATCAGGGAGCCTCTCGTCAGTTCTGAAGACAGAGACAATGGCAGACACACACTCTCTAAAACCACATCCTTCCAGCTTTCTGCCGTCGTCACACCTCCCCCCAAAGACAGTCTTTCATTTTAACAGCACTCCATGTCTTAATGTTTACATTAATGGATTCTTCTCTCCTGTCAATGTGGCTCCTTTTCTGTGGACTATGACGTGCTTTCAGTTGTGTACATGCTTCTCCAAAGCTCTCCTGCCTTGAAATGGTTCTAACCCGTTCTCCGTAAGTGAAGTGCCATATCATATATTTATAACTGACTGGATCATGTGCTCGCAAGTATTATGACTCCCATTATGTTACACTAAGGGGAGACTAATTACATCACTTCATATATGATTGGACTTAGCTCGTCGGCTTGTCGTTCAGGACTGCAGCTCAACAAGCTGCTGTTCTAAACAAGCTCTATATGCCTTTGGTCTTGCATGCGCTCGGTGATACGCGTTTACTGATATTGTAACAGTTCATGTGAATAAGGAGGTCGTGATTGTTTTTATTCCTTTTTATTTTTGTAACAAAAATGTCATTTTGTTTTCACACAATTGAAATAAAGTCGTGTAAGAAAAATCTACACAAGAAGTCCCACAGTATCCCCTTGTCCTGGACAGACCAAGATTCACACTTATTGATTTAAAAAGAGAAAAACAATTGTCACATCGGGTTGGACATTGAAGTGTTACTTTGACGAGTCCACATCTTAGAATGGGTGCTGAAGAGGGGAACGATGTTTAAAAAAGACTTGAATGAACGACTGAAATGCCACATTCAGAACCTCCTCCCTCCTCTCCTCAGCTGTATAAATATGCAGCTTATAACGTTCAGCAGGTACGTATGTGAGGCACAGTTCACTCCAGGGACACCATACATGTCCCCTCCCCCCCCTCCCCTCCCCTCCCCTCCTGTCCCCGTGAGACTGACAAAGATGACGTGAGAAACTGCAGGTGTCTCTCATGTGTCTTTTCTGGAGTATTTCAGTAACTGGGCGACCGGGCCTCCCATTCGTCCACAGGAGACGGGAGGCGGGTCGCGCAGGACCAAACCAGACCAGACCAGATCCAACCGGGCAGTCTGGACCAGATCCCGCCCCATTTGGCTCATAACTCATCCTTGTCAAAGTCATCATCCAGGTCTACATCACTGAGGTCGTAGTCCTCCTCCTCAGGAAGCTGTGGTTGACAAGGAGGGTGAAATAAAGACTGTTAGCAAAGATGTTAGCAAGACACAAAAACTCTGTCTCTTCTTAACCTGAGACAGTGATTGCAGATGGACTTCCAATGTGTGAAAAGACACATTATCTGGACTTTTTGGAGCCCTTCAGCTGCCATGTTATGTAACAGTGTTCCTTGACATGCTCTTCTGTATGCATGGCTGCAGCAAGCAGCAGGTGGAGGTTATTTATACGAAGCCTGGCAGACACTGTACACCTCATTTTAACCCCAAACCGGTCGCCCCCTATTGATTTTAAAACCAGGCTGAATTTCTGCCATTGGATGTGCAGTTTGAGGGGGTTTCAAGATGGATGAGTAATTGCCTGAAAAGATGGAATGAGAAATGCAGCTGAACTTTGCTGCAGAGCACACAGACTGTGTTGTACATTACACCACTGCTCCCACTCACCTGCCCGTCTTTGCCGTCCCAGGCCTCAACAGTGTGAATCTTGGGCATGACCCCACCTCCCAACGTGGCGGTTGAGCCACGGCCCACGGAAAGCTCCCTGAAGAGAAGACGAACCGCGTGAGCGCCATCACTTTGTATTTTGATTCTTGCAAAAAGATCAGCCAACAGCCGCGCCCTTACCTGAGGAACTCATGAATGCCGGTCTCACTGAAGGAGCCCCTGAGAAGAGCAAATTTCATCTTGCGTGCATTGATGGCAGCCATGGCGGGGTAGCCGAATCCACCAATACCCAGAGAGGCCTCCAGCTCCATCTGAGCTCCTGCCTCAGTCCACAGCCAGCTGACAAAGAGAGCGCGAGCTGTTAGTCACAGCCACAATTAGTCACTTGAATACTAATCCATGACTGGCCACTCATCCTCACCCCCACATCTTCTTCTTGTACTTCTCAGACATCTTCATCATCACCTCCAGGTAGCTGTTTCTACCCACAGCACCTGTTGAGACAGTGAATGGTGAGAGATTCAACAGATGTCCCCACACGACACCAGTTCTCAGCAGTACTGCTACTCTCGGCTGTCACCAAACACAAAAACTAAAACTTGCAGCGAACTGTGATCATGTTAAGAATAAACTCCTCCGCTGAACATTACTCTGTCCTTTCAGTTCAGTGTGTGTGTGTGTGTGTGGTCTCACCTGTGTCCAGGATGTGTGGCAGGACAGCAATTACACACAGCTGACTGTCCTCACAGGTCTTCTTCACGATGTCTTCACTGAGGATCTGAGAGACAAACATTTATAATACACAGAAATGTACTTATTATTATTATTTGTAAGCAGAACCCCACCTCCAAAAACTTTGAGCACTTATTCAAACACCAGCACTTCATACTTCAATGCATGCAGTGCACTGACCTCCAGCAGCTCAGGAGGAGCGGCGTTGTCAGAGAACAGATCCAAAGCCTTCTCGATGATGTCGCCACGGGAGCGGCCTCCTTGGTAGTCTTCGGGCTCCTCGCCTTTGCGGAAAATCTTGATGGTGGGAAATCCTCTGACCTGGACGCAAACACAAGCTTCAGTTCTGTGGACAAGCGCCTTAGATTCAGCTGAATGTGGATATCGAATTAAACTGAAATATTAGTGGTTTACGTAACTTTATCACGCAGGTTAAATGTGACACGGAGCAAGAAATAAAAGCACGAATCACGGATTTGGCATTTGACTTTGAAGTTGGGTTTCCTCGGGCAAAGTCTGGGCCTGATTTAATGAGTGTGATCTGACTGACTCCAGACTAACAGCTTGGCTTTCAATGTCAGTGCCAGTACACTCCATCACCTTTACAAGGTCAAAGCCACATGCAAAGCACATATACCGGCTGCTGGTGGATTATCATGTTCACCGATTAATTTTACTAATGTACCACCTCATCTGATTGTGTGGTGACGTTCACACTGAGCACTGCAGTTGTTTGTATCAGGATTGTGCATCAGTGTAATACATGAACCTCATGATTCTTACTCACCCCGTAGCGGCTGGACAGAGCCTGGTGTACAGTCGCATCCACGGCTCCGAGGCGAACTTTGCCCTTGGTCTGCTCCTTGACAGCTGTGGCTGCAGCTGCCCACTCGGGCTCCAGGCTGTCGACAAAAGAAGAGACCGATGGTTCAGGAAAACTTGTTACAAGGAAGCAAATCCACAGCGGAGGATTCAGAATTACATGTGCGCATTGTTGAAAACTGAACTGACCAACCGGCAGAGAGCGAGCTACAGAGCTGCAGCTGAAAAACAAGCTGATCTCACTGAACAGTTTTAATAAGGATTACTTTTTATCAAAGTCACAGTTCTCATGACGTGTTTTCAGTCAGGCCTGTGGATTATCCAGAATTACTGGGAGAGCGTTTCCAGACAGAAACAGCGTTCTTTAGTTTTTCAGTGCTTTGAGCAACACAAACAAAACTCCATTAGCCTCTTTTGCATTTGAGGCAGCAGAGATCTCAGACACATCTCCCCAGTCATGGCGAGTAGGGGGGGGGACTGTGTCAGCTACTGAACTCACTTCTTGCAGTGTCCACACCAGGGGGCGAAGAACTCCACCAACCACACTTCATCGCTCTGCAGCACCATCTTGTCAAAGTTATCATCAGTGAGCTCGACCACATCCTTCTTGCTGCCACCGCCGCTGCCGCCCTGCTGCTGGAGGGCAGTTGAGCGTTACTTAAGGGTTTGGGTGAAGGGTTGGAAAGGCGACTGCATGGTTTCGCTACTGGATCTACCTGTTTGCTGTAGCCGGAGCCGCCAGACTTGCCGCTCAGCCTCTCTTTGACCAGAGAGCGCAAAGCGTTCATGGCTCCGTCCACGATGGCCTGGCTGCTGCGCCCGCCTGAGGGGTGAAGACACGCAGAGGTCAGCCGCTGCAGCCAAAAACATCTTTGACTACAGAACCTCAAAATCTGCCTCACAACAACTTCAAACAAGACCTTTCTGGAAAGTTTCCTTGAAAGCAAATTAGTGTGTGTTGCCCTTCTGACCCCTGTATTCCCTTTTCTCAGAGGCGTATGTTTGGTGCAGTGGTTTCTTCTGTACCTTGGTACTCCTCTGGCTTGTTCTTATTGGCTCCAAAGATCTTGATGGTGGGGAAACCTCTGACGCCATACTGACCACCCAGTGATTTGTGCTGGTCTGCATCTATGGCACCGACCTTAACGATACCCTGAGGGGTTTCAGAACAGACAGGTTGGCGTGCGCAGCCTCAACTTTTAATCACCGCACCACATGACAGGCCTGTTAATCATTTCCTTCACATGACACCTGCGTGCTGTTTCACAACCCTGCCTGCAGGATTTGATAACAGAGGTGACAGAAAAACAGTCTTGAGCCTTGTTTTTGTATGGAACAAACTTAATATTATTCATTAATATTTAACTGCAGTTCCATATCTACCCACGTCTGACGCCTCTGTTTACAGTTATTCTTACTTTGAATTATAAACTTCTAAACACTGGTAGGTGGAACGAAGCGGAGAGCTTAGAAATCGTGATACAGCGTCAGTGTTTGGTCCTGGTCTTTAACGGTGCACATTCAATCATCACACATTGCATTAACTGCCTGATTATTTTTTAAGTATGCAAATATCTAGTGAAACCACATCATCATAATCATATTGCCAATAGCAGCATGCTCTGCTGATAGCCCTGATAAGACCAGATAATGAGATGAATGATGGGAAGCTTTTCACTGAAAACGTCTGGGACAATAAAACCTGCCAGTCAGTCTGCAGCCCAACCAGCAATAAATGACAAGATGAACAGAGGTGTTCTGTTTACCTTGAGGGCAGTGGCTGCCTTCTTCCAATCTGGAGTCAGATTTTGACAGTGGCCACACCTGTGGTGATAAAAAGAGGGGAAGGCAGGAGGAATCAGAGATGAAAATGCTTTATTGAGGGTCATCTAATATTAACATACACACTATGATATTAGAGAGACTTTCCTACATCCCCTCAGTACGGGGCTGCTGAATGCATTCAATACACATCACAAGTATTCGTCACTCCTATTAATCACTGAGTCAATATCAACACATCCTGTGAATATTTAACACCTTCATGGTGTGCACATCCCCTCAGGCGACTTGTTATTCAGACTTCAACTGCTCGTTTATCTGACATGCCGATTACTCCTAATAACCAGAGCTCATTCAAAATCTGGTAACTTCTCAGACTGCACTCAAGTCATTTCCTGTTTAGATAAGCTTTTGTTTTGTTGTGTCGTGTGTGTGTGTGTGTGTGTGTGTGTGTGTGTGTGTGTGTGTGTGTGCGTGCATGCTGCCTGCCTGCATCTATGCTACCACAAACTTCTTATCCATTTTTAAAGCACTCTGAGTTGCTTTCACAGGACACTGTGCTCTACAAATAACCTCAAACTGTGCAAACTGCAGTGCAACCCAAGGAGGAGCTCCCAGTTTTGCATACAGTCTCTTCAGATGGTGTTTCGATGAGGATGAGCAAGTCCTGTCGAAGTGAGATGCTTGTACTGAAACTACGGCACCGCTTGGCTGATCAGACACTTGTTACCACTGAATGATGGCCAACAAAGCTGCATGGACTCACCAGGGAGCGTAAAACTCAATCAGCCACAGACTGTCACTCTGGATCACCTCCCTGTTGAAGTTCGAGGGGGTGAGCTCAATAACATCATCACTGGCTGAGTAAAAGGCTTGGACGGACAGGACCAGGGAGCAGCCCAGCACTCCTGGAGGAGAAGAGGGAGACACAAAAGGGTTACCCTCAACGCTGAAACAGTCAGACCAGCCAAAGGAAGTCGTGACAGGACATCGTAGGACTTCTTCAACGCGGTTTATAGGGAGAAATATTTCAAATTTGCGAAACTGGCGTCTGTTAATTCATTGACTGCACGATAACGGAGGCCTGCGCACCTTAACTTAGCTATTTAAGCTAACCACAGTAGCGAAACCGCAGTCAAATACAACATACGTGAACGACTTCAAAAAAAGCACATTTCACAGAGGTAAAAAAACAGCTGCTGCTGTTGTCTCTCACCAAGTAAAAGCGGTCTCATGGTTTCAGAAGCTCTCCGGTCGCCTCCCGTGTTAGCAGTACACTCACACACCGCGGCCGCTGCGTCTCCCACAAAAGTAGATCGAAAAATCTGACCGTGGCCCACGCTGATTGGTCCGCCGGCGGCGAGTCTGCGCCTCAGCCAATCAGCCCGCGCCGTGTAGTTTGTGGGAGGAGGGGCCAGAGGAGAGAGGAACCAAGGGCTCATTGTAAAGGAGATGCAACATATGTGACAAGGCTGACTCAGTCTAAAACAAACCTGATGATGATGATGATGATGATGGTGATGAGAAGGGCCTTCATGTTCATGTACATATTTATACACAGCACACAGACCGTGAATGTACAATATATTCAAAGTAAATATGAAGCAGGCCACCAAAAGTTACTGATGTGTTATCATAACTTTCACTGGCAGTGTTCGAAGAAGTATTCAGATCCTGTAATTAAGAAAAGCAGCTTTACCACAATATAAAACTACTCCACCAAAAGTAAAGCAGTCAAATATTCATTTTTGACTTATGAATGAAAGTACGGAAGTATTAGATAAATAGATGGCACTGTTTATCTAATACTATTAACTTCAGTGCATGAATATAGATAGATTGATAGATTACTTTGTTTGTCCCAAATGGAAAAATTGCATTCATGTAACACACATCTTAAAAACAAGTGTGGTAGGCAAGAACCACAATACAAATGAAAAGTAAATTCATATCCAAAAACTACAGTAAACTAGAATAAAATCAAAACTGAGAATAGAGACTAGAAGCAAGAAATAAACAAACTAAAAGTAGGACGTATTACCAGTAAAGTGTACGTAAAGAATCAGAAGTAAAGGTAGTAGGAGGAGAATGGCCCTTGGCGGTGCTGCATAATGATATATTATAATACTGGATCATTACAACTGATGCAATAACCTGTAACAGTTACCTGAATGTTGTAGCCAGCTGAAACGGAGATTTGGGTAGTTTAATCCTCAATAATCCCTCATGTTTTATAAATCTAAAAAGTAACTTCAGCGGTCAAATGACTCTAGTGGTATAAAATGTGCAAAATTTACCTCTAAAATGGAAGCATGAAGTATCATAGAATGGGAAAACTCATGTAAAGCACAATTATTTCAAACTTGTACTTGAAAATGGATTTAATCACAAGCTGCCACTTTTACAAGTACAGCACAGCAATATTTCTATATTTTCTTACAAAACTGCTTACGTAAACAAACTCTCACTTTCTCAAATTTGATAAGGTCACTGTAATCTCAAGACAATAAAGTCCTTGTGACTGTCAAACTATTCCTTTACTCAAATTCACCGGTGACAGTCCAATTTAATGTTATAACCTTGGGAAAATTAAAACAATATAAAGGCACTTTATGAACTTTTGGACAAAGTTTGACTCCGCTGCACTGCAGGTTTTACTTCACATGTTGTTTTTTTGCCTTAAGAATGTACAATAGTCTACCACAAACTCTACATTGTTCTTTTAATGACTTATTAATGGATTCCTATCCTCAGTGGTCTGCACCATTGTTTGGAAGCAGGAAAATGACAGCCTGTAGCTACTGTAGTGTCAACGTCTTACCACTAGGTGGAGACAAACAACAAGGCAAAGCGCTGTCGAGACGCTTTTCTGGCCAGCCTGTCTGCCAATCAATAATTCAGAGCGGGCTACTGCGGAACCATTCAGTTCAACTCAGAGTACAAGTTTTGAGAAATCTCTGAAAATTTATATTACAAAGTGGAAAACCCAATAAATTCATGCAATGCTCCTATTGACGGAAGTCGCATGTGTAACCTTCAACCATCACCTGACACAAAGAGTATACAGTAAAACAGGTTTTTACAATAGCCTGATATTTATTGAGCCTACCCTCTATCAGATTTAGTGATTATTACTCAGCCTATGACTCCTTTCCGTCGGGGTTACTTGCTGATAGCCTATAATGCATTCAAAATGGATGATGGATAATGCGTCTGGGGTTTAAGGGAAAAGATTCTCCAAGGTGTTATTGTAGAAAAAAGGGGGTTGATTTAGTGTAGTCTGTTAATCGGCGACCTTTAACTAACTGTTGCTTCTTCGACCCGCCACCAAAGCCCGGCGGAGCGCTTGTCTCTGATTTCTCTGTTTGCACTCCACATTTCATTACATGCCGCCGAGATTTATGATCTGCTGCGCCTGGCTGCACTGCGCTGCGTCAAGACAACCGCACGCAGACGGAGCGCGGCCGGAAGACGATGAGACAGCCTTAAAAATAAAAGCATAGGTTGTAACTGTACAACGTTGTTACTTCATACAGCCTGTGGATTTTTTCATTTGAGCTTTTGCTTTTGTTAAAATTTTCAGTGCTTTCCTTGGTTATTTTGAGTGATATCTGTTGTTTTTTGGGTAATTTCCTCAAACAACTCTATGTTCTTAGGGTTGTTCTTTCGATTTTCATGTAAAGTGATTAATCACAAGGTTGGTGAGGCAGGTGCGTTAGCGAAGAGAGGGCTAAAAGCTGGAATAAAAGTTACAGTAGAAGAGTTAGCACTGGAGAGTGTTTTCAGCAGACATGTAAAAGATTTTCGTCCAAGTATTTAGAGTGATTAGACTTAAACTGATTATTAACGGCTGGATCATCCGGAGCTACAACACGTGTGAAGCAGCTGTGTCATGTTGCATTTAGGGAGTGTTCTGTGATCAAGAAAAAACAAACAAAAACAAAAAAAACACCCAACTTTTCGTTGAAAGTGATAACCGGAAGTCTAGTGATTTCATTGTGATTTACTTGACATTACGCGCACTTCAATGCCAACTTTCTCGGAGCGCACAGGCGCACTGTTCACTGCCAAACACGGTCGTGTTGAACGAAGAAGACTTCGCGCTGCAGTCACCCCTGATCAAACATTTAGGCCT
Organism: Chaetodon auriga; assembly: GCF_051107435.1. NCBI lineage: Eukaryota > Metazoa > Chordata > Actinopteri > Chaetodontiformes > Chaetodontidae > Chaetodon > Chaetodon auriga. The sequence goes on from NC_135091.1 coordinate 7,816,411, forward strand.
GTTTATTTTTTTCTCACCTAAAACACAGAGATTAAAAGATTTGTGAGGTTTTACGCACAGCGCCAGAGCTTCTGGTGACTTGCGTTCACTTCGATACGGCACACACTTCAGTGAAAATCTCGACGAGTTGGACTGCTTTGTGGCGGACTTGTTGTCAACATAATGTGGGGGATCCAGAGGACGCGGTATGCAGACTGCAACGGCTCTGAGGCCAGTGAGGAGGCAGAGATTGTTGTTAACATCGGCGGGGTGAAACAGGTGTTATATGTGGACGTGTTGAATCGCTACCCGGACACCCGGCTGGCAGAACTGGTGGACTGTTCACTGAAGTCTTCTGAAGAAATATCTTTACTCTGTGACGACTACGACCCTGACACAGGGGAATTTTATTTTGACAGAGACCCCGAAGCATTTAAATGTATAATTGAGCTGTATTATTACGGAGAGATTCACATGAAACGAGGCATCTGCCCGATTTGTTTCATGAAGGAGATGGAGTTCTGGAAAATCGGCTCCGATTTTCTGGATGAATGTTGCAAATGCCACCTGAAGGAGGTCGAGGATGAACTCGCAGAAATTGCAGAGAAAGTGAGAACTATCCTGGTGGACCGAGAGGGAGATCCGTCTGCAGGAGGCTGGCAGCGCTTCCAGATGTGTCTCTGGAGGCTGATGGAGAAGCCGGACTCCTCGCTGCCTGCGCACATAATCGCTATAGTTTCTTTCATCTTCATCCTCGTCTCCTCCGTGGTGATGTGTGTCGGGACCATCCCCGACCTGCAGGTGGAGGACGCGGAGGGTAACCTGTCGGAGCACCCAACTCTTGAGGTCATCGAGACGGTGTGTATCGGCTGGTTCACTATCGAATACCTCCTGCGTCTGATCTCCTCTCCGAATAAAATAAAATTCGTCCTGGCGTTCATGAACATCGTCGACTTCATGGCGATCATGCCCTTCTTCGTGGTGCTGATTCTGACCTCCTTCGGCGCCGGAGTGATGGAGCTGGCTAACGTGCAGCAAGCAGTGCAGGCTTTACGCATAATGCGCATTGCGCGCATTTTCAAGCTGGCACGACATTCATCCGGACTCCAGACCCTCACATCTGCCCTGAAGAGCAGCTTCAAAGAGCTGGGACTGCTCCTCATGTATATGGGCGTGGGGGTCTTCCTTTTCTCCGCATTGGGCTACACCATGGAGCAGAATCACCCGGACACCTTGTTCACCAGCATCCCACAGTCGTTCTGGTGGGCAGTGATCACAATGACCACGGTGGGCTATGGAGACGTCTACCCTAAGACCACTTTAGGTCGGTGTAACGCAGCCATCAGCTTCCTTTGCGGTGTGATCGCCATAGCGCTGCCTATACACCCCATCATCAACAATTTTGTCCTGTTCTACAACAAGCAACAGGTGCTGGAGACTGCGGCCAAGCATGAGATTGAACTGATGGCACTGCGCTCCAGCGACAGGGAGCAGGAGGCTGCACCCGGTGCCCATAAACACGTCTGCGGCGCAGGGGTGTGGGACAACGCCATGCGCTCCTGTCACAGCGACACATACATCCCCTTACTGAAGGATCCCAGGGGAGGGGCAGGAATCCAGACCCCCAGCATGGACACGAGCTTTGAAAGCACAGCCGAGGCCACTGAGTATTTCATCTCATGAACACTGAAGACGCTGCATCATGAAAAACAAAAGATAAACATCAACAAAACATCAAATTCAGTGTTCATTTCGGACTTATTCAAACTTAACCCGCACAATTCAGGGTTAACCCATGAAGGAGACATGCTTGTAAATAGCCGCGCAGAAATAATAGGACCAGGAACGCTCTCCGAGGACCTTTAATGCATTTGAGGAATCGCGCCTATTAAAGGGACATGAGTGTGAGATATGGACCTGATGAGCTGTGCCTTTGCGCAGTAACTCCCTGTAGGCTTTGGGGTTCTGTTTGAACAGCCAGTACACATGTAGACTTCTTATATAACTCCCCCCTATCCCCAATCCTCACACTCACACTGTAGACTGCACTGTAGCTTATTCCTTTGTACAGAAATATATATCACAATGGATGTTTTTTTTTCTAAATAACAAAAAAATGGTAGCTCTTCCAGGAGAAAAGAGAACTATAGTTACCCCATGATATGTTTATCATGTACAGGCATCTCAGCTGTGGGTATTTAATGGTGATAAGGACTTAAAATGCCACACAAAAAAGTCTACAGACATTAAATATACAATAGAGAGAGGTGATGGGTAGGAAATATATAAGCAACATATCACCAGTGCTGTTCTTTCTTGGTTCCGTGTGTGATCTTGCTGTCAGTGTAGTTTTGTGTAATTGACACAGTATGATTGTGAGGTAATGTATCAGATATAAAAACCCCTCCACTGTGCAGGAAAGTTAAAAGCAGTGACTGTGACCAGACAGGGTCATGTTACCGACACCGGCACCTCTGAAGCTTCTTTGGCTGCAGGACACGTTCCTGTGATGGGTTTAAATTTTGCAGCAGCCGTCACCACTCTGCTCCTCCCCGGAGGTTCAGTGGAATAACTTGACCACCAAGTTATGGTGTAACTACGCTGGAGGTTAAGCAAAAAAAAAAAAAAAAAAAAAAAAAAAAAAATCCTACTGGTTGACTTATTTAACTTCAAATGAAAGTTTTTATTTCTTTTTCGGAGTGCAGGTGTTGACCTGAAAATCTGAGCAGAAAAAAAAGAACTGTGATTACAATACAAATAAAAAATGTGAGTAAACATATTCAAAGGGTGTGTACCTGTAAACCGTGTGTCATAATGCATTACTGCTCTTATTATGATGAATCTTCAAATGATGATGCGTTTTTTTCCCCACTCTAAATGGGCTTAATGGAGGCTGTATTTAAAGTGTGCATTTTCACAGTTTGAAAGGCCTCACCTCCTACACCATTAGCCTGAGTGACATGAAACTTGCTGCACAAATAGAACAATCCTTAGAAGCTGCATTAGTTGGCACAGTGGGGGAACTATAATTAATATTTGACATGTCTCAGATGTCAGTGGTTTGATTTTGATTTATGTCAGTGTTGTGCGTCTGTGCCCAGTCTTATTTAGTGAAACTTTATGAAATGAGCATGATGTCTTGAATGTAAATATACCTGCGTTTTCCCACCAGAACCCTGCAAACGAAGAAGAAGAGAAGGGCATTAAAAGCAGCAGGTCATAACGTTGTGACGATACCATAATTTTAAGCTCAGAAATTATATTCAATACCTCTTTCAATACCACAGCAAAAAATAAATAAATAAAAATCATAGGTACACAAAATAGGATAATTTTTCTCTTTTTTTAAATTAACAGCCTGCACACAGTAATATGTCAATAGTAATGGTTGAGGACCAGTTCATTTTCCTCTGTAGATCTTTTAGAAATATCTAACTTCAGTATTTTCGATACTATTTAATGTATAATTAATAGAGATCATATGATTTTAAGCATGTGCTATCGAAAAAGTATGCAAGTAATGATCTTTTTTGACAACGTAGCAGGCAAGCTGAAAGTGAAATGATGCAGCGGAAGAAACTTGGATGTATTTGCCCTCAGCTACAGTCTGTGGGTTCAACTTTCAACTGAATCGACTTGAATCTTTCCCCTCACCTCAGGCAAACTGCAGAGCAGTGGTTTCCAACCTTTTTTTTTATCTGATATTCCTCCAAACTCCAAATCAACTCAACTTCAGACATCGCTCATCGTGTCCCTAACGTGTTCATTTAAATAGATTCTAAACTGGATGTTAAAGGTGTTAATTATACAGTATACAAGTGGATATTGTCATTTTTTTTTTATAGAATTGAACCGTCAGTCAAGTAGGTGGGTTCATGTTTTAATTAGCTAATTTTAATTAGCTCTTGAGTCTTGCTTGCTACCAAGTTTTCATGCGCTCTCATTTGCAACACTGTTCAGGTTTTGATCTGCATTGTTTTAATATTTTTTAGATCTTTCCATGTCCCCCTGGGAATCGCAGCTGTAAAGTCAAAGTTAATTATAACTGTAACCTTCAGTCCAACCTCAGAAAAGAAGTATTCACCACCGAAAAGGTTAAAATAGCAAATACACATTTTGTCCCATAATACAATCATAAGGTAGGAATGTAATCTTCACAACGCTTTATGTAGGACGTGAAAATGCAGATGTTATTCTGGTGTGTTTGAAAAAGGAGTCAGTGTTTGGATTGATGGAGGACTTAAAAGTAAAGGTCAAAATTTAAATTTGAAGCACTGTGATCACTACATCACCTGTCATTTCTAATAGAGGGAGGAAGGGTGATGCGTCTTACTGCTGCCTTACTGACAGGATGTCTGCATCAGTCACAGGGACAAGATGTCACTTTGTTTGATTAGTAAGAGGCCGCTGATTCAGTACCAGCCACCTCTTCCGTTATGTTTTCCGCTGAGCTCCAGTCTAAGTTACGCAGCCTGAGAGAAAGATCATGAAGGAGGTCAGGCAGGACTCTGCAGGCTGTCCGCCCACACATGTCCTATACAGGACTCTGCTATCTCTCCTGGCCAGCAGCAGATTCACACATGTCAAAGGCTGGAGAAAGGGCTTTGTACAGGCTGACAGGTGGAGCTGTGATGTCAAAGGTGCGCATTGTGTAATGGAACAATGTTCCTCCAGCAGATGCAAATGCACATTCACATTCACGTTCAAATTTAGATTTACAAGCACACACACACACACGCACGCTGGCCTATACAAACATTTCCCGTCCTCTCCACCGCCTACCTACCGGGGCACACAAATAATTGCACAGAAGCATACACACACTCCGTCACCCATATACCCACAGCCGTGCGCGATCCACTCTGCAGTGACCTGCTGTGATCCACTGGCTAATCACAAATTTTTACACCCACATGTTGGTCATCTGTGCCATTCAGTGGGTGTTTAAGATAGGACGTATTCCTGAGCAGTTACTCAAAATTGTGCTCATTATCCCTGCACATAAATTGTCCAAATATAGTGAGAATTTCCAGCTCGCTAATGGTTGTCGCTACGAAATCAATAATTTTTTTTTTTTTGCATGTTCACAGTCATTAAAATCCAGAGACAGATTCTATATGAGAGTCTATTTTTTTAACGGTTCTGGAGGTATGGTGGGCAAGCCGCCATGCTCAAAATGTCTACCTGACTCATATGACTTGGAATAGAAATTTGTCTGATGCATGTGTACGTGCAACACAGATTTTTCTAAATCCTCTACCAGACCAAAGGGATCGCAATCTGCGTAGGTGTGCGCCTGAGGAAAGTTCCTCAAATCCTCCAGCTGGTGATTAAAATACTTTTCTGCTTTGTTTCTAATGCTGTTTACATTACCTTGCTGGCATTTCATTCCATGACTAAGCCAACGTGAAGTACGGGTGGAGAAGAACAAGAGGAAGTCTGTGCATGCCATGTTTGTTCTCTGTGTGTGTGAGTGTTTCATTAAATCTAGTGTTAAATCAGGATGCTGTAAATAAAACACAGACACGCTACCTGAATCTGCAGATGCTTTGTACTGTTTGCATGTATTTCAGGGAATCAGAGTTGATTTCCGAGGCTCATGTGCTCCATCCAGCTGCCTCCCAGCTCTGATTGTTTTCTGGTGACGTAGTGGCATGCTGGTATTGAGTTACACCCAACCATTCAGATGACAGCACGGACACACAGAGACCCCGCTTGCCTTCGCCTGCTCCCCTCTCCCTCGACCTTTAGGTCGGGGATCTTTTTCTCCTCACGTCTCCTGTCTAAAAATAGGGAAATGCCTGTAGGTAGTTTGGTACAGACAAATGGAAGTTCAAGATAAACTCAAGCTTATTTTGTTGTGCTTGTATGTCTCTAAACAGCTGTCTCTTTATGGTTGTTTTATGAATGTTAAAAAGTGGTTGCAATAGGAAAAGGAACATGTCCATTCAACTTTTACAATATTTGGTAGCCTTTGACTGCAAAGTAAACTTCAGACTGAGATATAAGATGTAGCTGAAGGGCCAACGACTTTACAAGTATGTGACAACGATGAGAGAAAAGTAATGAAAGAGACAAGAAAAACTTATTTAAAAAACCAACAAAAAACTTCACCATTCAAACACACCACAGAGAAGATATTGCTCTCAAGACTACACTTAAAGCATATCTACCCTTTAACAGCACAATAGGGATACTTTAATGGATTCATATCCCGCAGATGATGGTCAAACACATTCATTTGAATAAGAATGTGTGTGCATAATGCTGTGGCTTTACAGCCCACCCCTCCGAGCGCTATCTCTTTTTGAAGGATATTTTCAGCTGCAGGAGAGGGAAAAGGTAATCTCCCCGATGTCACATTCAGAAGAAGTGGAAAACCATGCTCCACGAGCATTATTGTGCGGCAAATGACATTCATTTTTTTAACAGGAATGTTTAAAACGCTGCGTAGGTGCCGCCTGGAGCACTTTGATTCAGGCAGAGAACTGCATAAAATTGCTAGACAATAATTACATAGATTAAATATGACCTTTACGAAATAGCAGAATAGGATGATGCACTTAAACCACTCAACCCGTCTGCAAAAATGATTTCCATATCTTCTTTTTCGCCTAACCTTATCACTCCTTCCGCTTCTCTGGGCTCTCAGCATGTTCTCTGGCAAAATCATCACGTCTGCTCTTGTGGGTTTATAAGGACACGGATCAGAAATTGCTGGTAAAATTTATTGAACCTGCAGAGTATAATACACTTCCATTTGAGAAATCACATCGCTCATGCCCAGTCAGTGTATTGTTTCGGATGCCTTACTAAATGGCATTGCTGCTGACTCTGCCAAAACCTGCCAAGATGTCACCATAAGTGTTAAACAATGAAATCAATACAGCCGTGCCTCTGCAACCTAAACACTGACCAGTGGAGATGAAGTGCAGCCTTCTGCTGCATGCTGGTACATTACCCTGGACTCATAAAGACGGAGAGGAAAATATAGCTGCAAATGCAATGTGAGGAAAGTGATTTGCCTGGATAATAGTTCTCAGCCAGTTTCTTTTGCGTCAGACGGACTAATAGAGCCGTGATCTGCTGCAAAGCCTCTGCTTCAGCACGGAGTTGAATGAGGGTTTGCAAACACAGAGTTTCTGCTCGAAGACAACAGCAGGAGAATACCAAGTGAAATACTAAGGGAGGAGTTATTGTGTACTGATACTGTGTGTGTGTGTGTGTGTACTTGTACTTGCTACATAGCGAGGAACAAGTTTTTAACCAACAGAAAACATTTTTTGGAAAGTGAGCACATTTTGGCCAGTCGTCACTACTTGAATGGGCTGTTTGAGGGTTAAGACTTGGTTTTAAGGGTTAGGTTAGGATAGGTTTAAGTTAAGCTTAGAGTAAAGGTTAGGGTTAGGCGCTTAGTTGTGATGTTTGGGGTCTAAAGACTGCATTATGCCAATGAGGGTCCTCACAAAGAAATGCAAGTCTGTGTGTGTCTGGTGTGTGTGTGTGTGTGCGTGTGAACTCACCATTTAATATAAATCAGCGCTGAGTGTCCCAGTGGATCCCAGACATGGTTTTATTACCTTTTCTCTTCTCTTATGATGAAAATAAAGATTTATGCCGAGACTCTGATTACAAAATTAAACTGTGAGCGATGTTCATCAGTTTCCAGAAAAGCATTCACCTGAGAGGAATACAGAAGAAAAGGAGTTCAGCGCCGCCTGTAGTGTAAGCGTAAGCGTAGTATCTTGAGATTTGGAGGGGAAGTTATGGCCTCATTCTTTCAGGTTGTTATCGGAGGAGGAGTTTTTTTTTTTTTTTTACCATGCCTTTTATGTGACATAGAGACCGGGTGATTCTGAGCCATCGGAGTTTAATGCTGAGCTTCAAGGAGGTGATGTGGCCTGAACTCACTAAAAACATCTGTGACAGCTGCTTCTCAGTACGCTCACTCACACGCCTGCCCTCAACCAGGAAAATATCTGCCTGGTTATATTCATCTGTTATACAGTAAAACCAAGGGGACCAACAAATTGTTTATGGGCTCATTACACATATATTGGTTTAGTTAATGATTGTTTCAGGATCCTGGAAACGAAGCATTAGTGATTCATTCGCCTTCACAGTGGGCCCAAGCACAACAAGCAATTCAAATGCTCGGTGTATTATAGCTCAGTGCTTTTTAATATGTTTGTTCCTCTTAATTATACCCCTTTGGATCCTAGTTATATACAACAATTCTTAGAAAAGTTATTGTGCTTTATTACCTTACAACAGTGAATAAAGACGGATTTAATGTGGCTTTTTGTGACACCACTGAACAGAAAAACGAGCTTTAAAGTGACAAAGTTTTGCCGTGAAACTGACTCACCAACAGTTGGACCTTTCAGACACAGGTGTCTGTTCATCAGCAGGAACTGACTAAAAGTGAAGCTCGGTAGATAGTTAAAACCTCAGAACAGCTGGGGTATAATCATGGCTTGCAAATTACAGATGGAACATCTGGGAGCTGAAGTTTAGATTTTACAAGGACTCACCTCTCAAGGCCAATTGAAGTATTAAGATCGATATCACGCTCATGCCTATACGTCAAATACGAAACCAGAGCCTGCAGGCGAATAGCTTAGTTTTGCATACTGGCAGCAGGAGATACAGCTAGCCTGGGTGCTACATGACTCCTTCTAACATCACAAATAATCATGTTGTTATACCACATGTTACTTAGTCAGCTTCTGAGGGGACCTTTGCACAGCTGTTTGCCCCTAATGTCAGTCTTTATGCTAAGCTGGGCTGATCATCTCCTTGCTCCTGCTCTATGCTTCATATGAAGACCAGAGTTTTAGCAATCTTCCTATTTAACTCTCAGCAAAACCTTTAAATATTCTGCTGAAAGTTACATTGAAAATTAATATGAGAAACTTATGGATTCAGCTGGTTGTGAAGGTCAAAAGTGTGAGGCAGCGCCGTTTCCCCCAGGCTTTGTTTGAACCAACTTCACTGAGGGCAAGAAAATAATGGGAAAGCCCTGCTTTGTATTCCACTGTTAGGCTTTCGGGCTAACAAGTCCCCCAGTATAAAGAGAACACTCATTCAGCAATTATGAATATGCAAATTAAAACCAAAATCCTGGTGCATTCATTCATGTTGTTACCTTCTAATGTGGCGTTCTTTGAATTGCCATTGTTCTGTGTCGCACTCCTTCACACATTACTGCTGCGCTGACGGCTTTGATCGGGCCTCGGCAGTCTGAAATAACAACCCTCCCATTCCTGCCAAGCACAGTCTTCAGATGAGCTTGTCCACTGACAGCTTCAAATAACTTGTTCAAAGCCAAAGCTTGCTAAAGCTGCCTCGGTTTATTTAAAAATCAATCCATCCTTTGCTTTTTTAGCAAAAGAATTTAATTAGAAGGTTATAAACAGCAACACATGAAAGAAATACACGGCTCTCCTGTGTACCACCGCCTGCATAATAAAGAGCTACGACGAGGTCTGCTCAGTGTCTGGGACAAGTTGTTTGTTCTTTCGTCTGAGTTGCTTAGTTCATGCCATTTGCTGATGGTCCCCACTTCAAAAATGGCTTACAAAGGGCAAATTTCACTGTATCAGCCATGTGCTAGTGGCCTCGTGTGTCACTTCTGCTGATAAATGTATGGACATCTAATTAAGGAAATTGGCCTTGAGAGACTAAAGCCTCAGCGATAGATCTGACCTGGTCGTCGGTGCACTTGCCACTGCTGATTATCTCATCCAGAGACAATGATGTTTTATGGAGTGGAACATCCTTGTCCCCTCTTGGCTTGCTACAATGATTACAATTCATTTAAGGCTGCAGGTCATAAAAATAATATTTAGTGAGAGTGTCATCGTACCTCGTGTGGGACATAAGATTTATCTGTGTCTCAGAACTACTCAGACATGCGTCTTCCATGTGTCAAATTGTGACAGCTTTGCATTATTGTAATGGGTCTTGTGGTCTCTGCCCCTGGCTAATGCGACACTCCAAGTGAAGTCTCATTCAAAAGTGCGATATCCATCTTATGAAAGATGTAACAACCACACCCAGAAGACAGATTGCTGCCATCAGTGTAAAACTAACTTGTGAGACACGAGCTCCATTTTGAGTCACTGGCTGTCAAAACAGCAGCAAATAAGAGATGTGATTATGTGCACTGAAGATAAAGTGCAAAGAAACCCATTTTGAAATAAATCTATCATTTGGAAATGCTGTAGAAATACCAGTTTAATACTGACAGTGCAGATTTTCTGTTTGATTATTTACTAAAACAGAGATATCTGAAAAAACCCAAATGCATGTTTTTTTTGGTAAATACAGTTATTTGTTTTCTTGCTGAGAGTTAGACGAGGAGGCCACTGTGACATGTCTGCATTAAAGGTAGTTTCAACCACAAAACATCTGTGACTGTGTAAAACATGAATTAAAATGGTTTCACAAAGTGTTCCTGAGCCCATGAGTTAATATCCTTCACACAATCATGTGTTCACAAACCTCCCTCCATCCTCTCCTGCGATCGACTGAGCCTTTCCAGGATGCTCCTTTCATACCCAATCATGATACTACCACCTGTTACCAATGAACCTATTTACCTGTGGAATGTTCCAAACAGGTGTTTTTGGAGCGTTCCACAACTTTCCCAGTTTAACATACAGACATGAGCAGAGGATCTATTTTCTCATCTAACTCTCTGCCAGCAAGTGAATTGAAGCCCAAAATGTTGACTATTCATTTAAGTATGGAGCTAGTGGCAGGAGGCAGTTAGCCTAGCTTAGCATAAAGACTTCCCAAGTAATAGAGCATGTAACTCATCAAACTGCAAATATTTATATTTTCATTTGTGTGTGTCTACAGGTTAAACAAATGTGATGCAACATTTCACTCAGTGAGCTCTAGACGTGCTGGCAGCGTCTTGTCTTCATTCTAGGTTAGGCTATCTAGGGTAACCCTGGCACCAGCGCCATCATTAATGCAGAAACATTCCTGAATAATTGATTGCTAATACAGAGATCTTTGCAGGAGCTTGTCAAATGCATGAATCAATAAGTGGCTGACTGACTGCCTCAGCTCATGCCAATTGTTTTTCTTGCTACTTCATCCCAGTCCGCCCTCACAAACAGCTGGCCTGACCCCCTCTTTACATCCGTGACACATGATCTCCCCCTCAGTAGCCCTGACTGTGTTTCTACATGCTGTGAACAAGTTTCTGCGTGGCTCCACATCGACCACCCCAACAACAGGTGAAAGGTCTGTTACACGGACTGCATAAAGCCCCTCTGGACAGGCAGAGGCAGATGATAATCCATGCGAGCTCAATGTGAGAGGACGTCAGTGAGCTGACATAAAAACTTATGGCAAAGGATATGAGGAGTCACAGAGGAGATTTAGGCATCAAACATTGATGAAATGCTCTGTCCTTGCCTTTTGTGCTCGGAGGTAATTAAACTCCTTCGGCCCCGTTTGTCCCCTGCGTGGGTCACTGTGGGTGATTACAGATGGGTGGCGAGGTGGAGATCAATCTGAAAGAAAAATGACAGAGAATGACACAAAAGGAATTGTGCCGACTAGAAAGATTTTTCCTCTTCCAGCAGCCTCAGATCAAAGCCGTACTCAGTGTATCTCCGCAGTGGAATATTTACATAGTAATTAAAGAGAGTGCATGTGTACAGTCAGACGAGAATGGCGGAAGATGGGGGAGGAGTAAAAGACCTGTCAGTAAATTTTTTTTAAAGGCTAAAAGCATGTCAGTGGGAGATCAGAGCTGTTGTGTTTCCTGAAGGCGGGCTAATGGAAAAACACACGTGGGTCCAGTTCCTCTGTGTGTGCAGCTTCACAATGCTGCCGTTAAAATGAGTGACGTTTGAGAGTCCAATCAATCATCAGTCAATAAGCAAATAACCACTGTCTCGTTCAAGTCAATACACTCAGGGTTTTATTCCTACAGCCTAGTCTGGTCTGGTAGCACAGAGTAGCTAATGTTAGCTAACTCTGATGTTGGTGTATCACAATATCGATGATCACTGAGTCACTTCACTCACTTGTTTTCTTGTGCTGCCGTTACACTACATTTAACCATTTTCAGTAGTCCCAATAATTATCACTTGGCTGCTAAACATTTATTTTGAAGCTAGCGTTAGTTTTGGTTTGGTTAACTCAAGTTTTATCTGTTTCTGTCTGATTTTTGTCTCCGCTCTAAAACAATATAAGTAAATGGAATTTTATTTGCATTGAAGTAAAAAAAAAATCAACAGTAATTTCTCTTCGAAAGACTCACCCGAGAAAATACACCAAACGCACTGCCGAGCACTTTCAAAGGGACTATTTCGCCGAGGAAAGTAGTTCCAGCCATTAGAAGTGAGTTGTGTGGATTATCCAGAGTAGCTGAGGGCACTAAAAGGGTCACAAACAAAGCTTCACAGCGCATGAATACCCCTCGCTGTGGGGTGCACCAATAGGGACCTCTGTTGTAAGTCTCACCTCCCTCTCTCCATGTTTCCTGTCTATCTCTACACTGACTGTCAAATAAAAGCCAAATGCCAGAAAATAACCTTTTAAAATTGTGCGCTGTTATCCCCAGTAGGACGATGATTGCATCTTACTGTGTTTGACGGCAAGCTTTTCAACCAGGCGCTTCAAAACAGCTAAAAACACAATTTCCCTCAGATGTAGTTGGACAACATGCGGTTCAGACTAGTTCATTTAGTACTACCATCAAAATATAGTTAGTAAAAGTAAAAGAGATCATTATGCAGAATGGCCCATTTCAGTATAATGTGTATTATATTGCTGAATTACAATCATAGATGCATTAATGTGTATGTTGCAGCTGGTCGGGCTTATTCTAAATGATGTATATACTTTGAATTTTCCCCCAGTACATGATAATTTATTTTATTGATTATATTTTGCATAATCTGAATCTGCAAAGTAATTTGTATAATTATCAAATAATTTTAGTGGACAATAGCTGAATGAATAAAAATCTACTTACACAGTGAGTTAGAAAATATCTATTTTGTAATTTGATTGAACCAACCCTTTGAACAGAAACTTGAGGCTTATCTTTTGTCTTTGATTGTTGTTTCTCATGCTGAAATTCCTGCCATCATCATCATCAAACAGATTTATCGGGGTGTTTTTTCCAAGTCTTAAGCCAAAAAAACAAACAAACAAAAAAAAAAACAGTCATATCTGGCTGAGAAAATAGGGCAACATCCATAAACTGATGCTCCATCTCCCCTCTTAAAAATGCCTCATTGCTGCTGCTTTGTGTCCTCCATTAATCTTGCCGCCCTCACGTTTGTGTCGCTGTCATCTTGATGATTTTGGTTGACTTATTTTTAAGATACTCTCACAATTTCTCCCTCTTTTGTCTCCATTTTCACCTGTGAGTGGAGATTTTGATGGTTCAGTATCTGACTATTGCTGCGAAGGATAATGTGTTTTCTGTGTGGTTAATCTACGTTGGGGGATATTGAGGGAGGCTCCATCAAAACCTTCATTCCCACAATAAAACAGCCTCGATTTGTGGCAGGGTGTTAAACACGGCGTCCATCTCGGAAGAGCCTCCTAATAGCCCATTTCCCTGGAGAGCACAAGAGGCCATTTACAACAACCAATCATACAGTGACGGAAATGGCCTCAGTTTTCCTCACCAATAATGAGATAATGCACAAAGGCAGCAGCACATTTGTTTCCCCGTGTTTATGTTGTCAACTAGAGCCGTGATTTATGAGCAGGAGAACAAGATTGATAAAATGCAAGTAGGATTATGATAAATGAAGATGCAGGTTAATGCGTGGGATTATGCTGTTTTTCCACACTCACCTCCTTCATCCACATATGGTAAAATTGATTACGCACGCTAGATGAGGGCTGTAAGCTGCAATGCATGCTGGTCTTGAACATGCACAGGTTTGAGGCATAAACAAAATACTGTCAATCCTGAGTAAAAAGCGTGGGATGGTTGATAAAGGGCTCAGTGGGAGTGTTTTATTGTTGTTAAGTGCTTGCATGGTAATGGCCTCAAGCTCCTGATGGCAACCACAGTGTGACTCCTCTCACCCACCTTCAGGCAAGCTTTTAATGAGTCTAACAGCCAGTTTTCTTATTTTCAACCTGAGTTCAAGAGCACATAATGGAGGAAGGTGAGTGTGACCTGCGAAATATCAAGGTTGAGAACAAAGGTGCACGGCTGCCATGAACAGATGTGTCCATTAATGTGTGAGTGTCTTGCAGGGAAAATTTCGTCTTGGGACTTTATTTCTTTGTGATTAATTGTACTTCAGCGTATAATCTTTGCCTTGACCGTCCTGTCGTGAGTGACTCTGTAGTGAAAACCGAGGCTGGAAAAGAACTGTACTGTAAAACATGATAGAAGTCATGTTCAGCTGTGGAAAAAATATTCATATTCTTAAAGTCAAATATTAGAATATAAATGGCAACTCTTTTGTGAAATGTACTTATAAAAATTCACAATTTTGCACTGCTGCTCATTTTGCACTGACATGTGGGCTGTGAATACACTGTTTTACAGTTTTTTGAGCAGCGCATGCAAAATATTTTGCAAATTCTTTAGAAATGGAGGACAATTAACAGTTGATGGTCAACTGATATGAAAAACTGCACCTCACATGACGCATAAAAAAATTATAGAGAGCTCAACTCAGGTTAATACCTGGATATATACATTCAGAGACATTCTGTGTTGGCTTATTATGACAAAAATGTCAAGTAATTATTGCACTATTGCGTGCTAATGAGCACCTATCAAAAACGATCATGTCTCCATAATTGCAGCACCAAGTCAGAGAGCTACACTGATTTTCAAGTGCGTGGAAACCTTGCCACTGACCTTTTAGATTTCAGATGTCAGTCAGTCCTCATTAGCCGACAGTATGGCAGCGAGCCACAGATCCGGCTCCATTCCTCCATACTGATCTCGGGAGGGAAGGAACAGAAAGCTCACGATTACACACCTACAAACATCAGAGCCTCTGGGGTTCATAGGAGCAGATGGAGATTAAGTGTCTCGCCCAAAGAGCAGCAGTAGTTGCTCAGAGAGAGGCGAGTGCCTTTGTTCACTTCACCCACAACAGATGTTTCCACCTCGAAGGAATTCTCATAAAAGGGAATCAGGATTTGGATTAACAAAACCCACTTTCTCAACCTTTAACCTCCAGGATACAATTCAGAGAGGCAGAGTAAAAGACATACATCAAACCTCTGAAGTTTTCCGTCCGTTATCTTGGAAGCATTTACAAACAAGGTTTAATCTTCATAAGTAACAGTCTCCGGAGGAGGCAATGTTTCACATTTCAATGGAGTAATAACTTACATTTGGGGTGCACTCAATGTGATCAAGGCTTACGTGTGCATACAGGAAAAATGCACACACATATATACACTATGAGAGAGAGTGAGACTTAAAGAAAGAGAAAGAGAGAGATATTTAAACACATCCAGAAGAGGTCATCCGCAAGACTCAGCCATTGCACTGCCCACGCACTCCCACATGCTCAACATCATTAAAAACAAAAAGGCACGACTGAAACAATGGTGCAATCTGTGATGCAACCAACAACAAATGAGACGGATCTGTTGGAAATAGTGTTCACCGTAAGAATCTTGAAAAACACATCAAGGACGGAGGAAAGAGTGTTTCTTGCGACGCCACTGGAGTCCATTTCTTTTCTTAATTGCATCTTTTTGGACTACACTCTTTAATGCTCTTCTCAAGAAAACATCCTCAGTCCTTTAAGACAGTGTGATTAAACATCTAGTTTGTCCATACTTTGCATTATACTCATTTACACTGGGATTATGTGCCTCACAGAAAGAAATGTCATTAATCAGAATATGTTAGCATTGAGGTTGACTGAGTAAATTGGCTCTTAAATGAGCCGCACTGTCTGATCATCTCATTGCTTTGTGAATTTATTGAGTATCTTACGCCACCCAGTGGGCTGGACAACATCCAAGCAATGGAGAGATCAAGAAGAGATCATCAGAAAGCAGTAGATAAAAGACTGGATCATTAGGTTTTATTTGGCCTTTAATACATTTGAATATGTCTGAAGAATATACAACTTCACATAAGATTTTAGTGGAATGTAGAAGGCAAAAGGCAAATATCCACTCCACTGCACCACCTCCTCAGCACTAATTTTGAATCTTCTGAAGTCCAAGCTCAGCACCAGTTAAAGAGACCACTTGTCGATGTTTAAGAGCTTCAGGACCTGCACAAGTCACCTCCTCCAAAAACAAGACATTTTGAGGATGGACTGTGAGCCACTTCCACAGATACTCCATCCTCTCATCGCACACCCAGGGGTTTCCTGTTAAGATCATCTGGAAGGAGGATTTTCTGTCATCCAGCAGCCCTGAGGGGAAATGCTGCAGCTGATTCTGATTGAGCAGCAGGAGTTCGAGATGTTGGAGACCCCGGAGGAGGGTCGCCGGTAGCTCTCGGAGCTGATTCTCCTGTAGAAACAGTTGGGATAGTTTCAGGTTGTGGGTGAAGATTGTGGGTTTCAGGGAGCTTAATTTGTTACCAGCGAGATTCAGTGACTCCAGGCGGCGCAGGTTCCTCAGGGCTTCTGGTTGTAGATCTTGCAGATTATTGTCACTCAAGTCTAGAGTCTCCAGGTTGGGCAGTTTGTGAAGCAGAGCAGCGGGCACACCCGTTAAACGGTTTCCAGACAAGTCCAGCCACGTCAAGCTGCTGTTCCCATTAAACCAGTCAGCATCTGCTTTTTCGATCAGATTATTCTTCAGTACAAGACTACGAAGTGAAGCATGGCTGAAGACATTTGGAGGTAGACGGACCAACTGATTACCCGTCAGATCCAACGTGTTCAAGTGAGGAACGTCCTTCAGTAGATCTGAGGGAAGGCTTGTCAGGTTGCAGTGATACAGCTGGAGGTTGTTTAAAAGGGGAACAATGCTCAAATGACTGGCTGTGATACTGCTCAGGTTTGAGGACTGGATGGATAGTCGAGTGGTGTTGGAGGGCAGACCATGAACAGGGAAATGTGTAAGGGAGCTTTGGCTGCACACCACCTCAGCACCTGAAGGTGGAAAGGAACAGGAGCACAGGTCTGGGCAGGAATGGGTGACCCGTTTTTGGTAACGGCATTCAGCCAGTGCAGTCAAAGTCAGGAGTATCCACAAGTTCATCTTTAAAGCACTGCACAAACGAAGCAAATAGACGCATGAGAGACGGAGTCATACACGGTATCAAGAAAATGTAATAATGAAACCACAATGTGAAAATCTGATCATATATGCATAATCCTACCTGAAAGGCACAGCAAACCTCCTTCTGTGCTTCAATACAGACTTGGTTTTACACAAAGTTGAGTATATTTGTACCCAGCAGTGAGTCAGGACAACATGTTGCAAGAGGCAAACAAAGTCAAGCAAACAAACCAGCTCATCAACTGGTGAGCGGTTGCTTTCTTCTGTACTTTCCAAAGGTACAGATATTACATCACACAAATCAATATTTCCTTTCTTTCATCCCTGCAAGAAGATTTAATTTAACTTAGTCTTTCAATCTGCTGTCGTTATCAAATATTCTTTGATTTGGCTTTCTCCTTCTGAAGTGCATACAATCTCTTAAAGGTATAGATGGAATTTGGGAAACATGCTTATTTGTTGCTCGTTAGATGAGAAGATTGATAACACTCTCATTTCTGTCCATTAAATGTGAATCTATAGCCAGCAGCTGATGATCTTAGTTTAGCATAGAGGGTCAAAACAAGGGGAGACAGCTAGCCTGGCTCTGTCAAAAATCTCCCCACCTGCACATCTAAAGCTCACAAATTAAAAGGTTATGTCTTATTCGCTTTATTGGCTCTTTAGGAGGTGCTGGTAGATAGATTTATTTAACAGCTTTCGACGGAGCCAGCCGAGCGCCTTCTGGTAGTGGTCTTGTATCTAAATCTCAGCAAGGAAGTGACAAAGCGGATTTTCCAATATGTCAAACTACTACCTTTCACAACACGTTTTATCTGCAATTAAAGTTCAAGGAAAGACGGAAACTCTTAAATGCTCTCTTTACTCATATCACATTTAATCATACATTCACATTACATCAACGAAGGAGAATTTTTCAGTGATTGAAAAGTGAAACGGCTATGGCAGACTGTTCTGGGTACATTAGTGTATCAGATAATAGCCAGTATGAGGATGGAAAATGTTAAGACTGCAGGTTTAGTTCACTTTCTGTTAGTGACATTATCGGGCGCCCCACCAGAGACTGAGGACTGGCACATGTGATGGTCTGTGGCAGGAAGACCTTCTTCTTGTTCTTCTGAAGCCACCTCCAGAGGTACTCCACCTTGCTATCGCACAGCCACGGGTTAGAGGTCAGGTCCAGCCCCTCCTCGTCCAGGGAGTTCAGAGGGTCCAGCAAACCCGCGGGTATGTGGCTCAGCTGGTTGTCATCCAGACTCAAGACTTTGAGCTGAGTGACCTCCTGGAAAAGCTCCTGGGTGAGCTTGTTCAGCTTATTCCGAGAGAGGAACAGATAGGTGAGGTTATGTGTGCTCTGAAATATAGATGCATCCAGGGTGATTAGCTTGTTGTTTTGCAGGTTTAGCCTCTCAAGTTTGGTCAGTGGATCCAGAGAATTTGCAGAGATCTTCTCCAGACGGTTATTGGAAAGGTCCAGATTCTCCAGGTGTGGCAGCTTCTGAAACAGGTCAGCTGGGATCCTCATTAAACGATTCCCAGATAAGTCCATCCAGGTGATGCTGCTGTTATCGGGAAGCCACTCAGCATCAATTCTTTCGATCAAATTATTCTTCAACACCAAGTTGACAAGTGGGGCGTGGTGGAAGACATCCGCAGGCAGATCAGACAGTTTGTTTTCAGTGAGATCCAGAGTGTGGAGGTGAGGAACGCCTCTGAGAAGATCAGGGGAAAGGTTCTGCAGGTGGTTGCTGTACAGGTGGAGACCCTCCAGAAGGGGTGTGGCGTTCACATGCTGCTCAGTGACGGAGGTGATGTTCGTGAACTGGATGGTCAGCATGGTGGTGTTCTCCAGGAGACCCTCGGTGGGGTACTCTGTCAGAGGAACCTCGTTACAGACCACCTCAGCTCTTTTGTGGTAGCATTGGCAGAGTGCCGGGCAAGACAGAGCGCCATGGCAGAAATGTGCCAACCAGAGGAAAGCAAAAATGCACCAGGACTTCATTACTGGAACAAAAGAAGGGGAAGACAGAGACATTAAACATGAGGATGTGCAAAGACTTAAATATCATACTGAAGTATTTCACCATCGCAAAACATCCGATAAAACCAGAGATCATTTCCAGTTCATGCACACGATGTTCAGTAACATGAGTAACAAAATTAAACTTACTGTTGTTTTCCAGTATGAGGAGTATCAGCCAGACCGCTCCTTATATTAGATTCAGCAGCGTTCGCTTGCAAATTAGCGAGTCATTTGGGGAGCAGAATCCCCCAATCTAATCATTACTCATAGAGTAAACAAGGACCCGTCACTACACAGTCATTCGTCAAGGACAGGCAGTTGCAACAGACTGTGTGACTCTAACCTGCAGGGAAAGTACAAAACCTGGACACTTAGTTTATGTAGGTTTATTGAATATAACACTACAGTTCTTCTACAAATGTCTGATTCTGAAATATGATGTTCAATGTGTTACTGTGAGCGTCTGAATTGAATTGTGTGTTGTCTAACGGTTTGCCGCTGAGTGAAAAACCTACATGTTTACATTATTTTGTACTTTGGATTTTTTAAAATGTGGGGAAACAGGAGGCGTGTGGGTGGAAGAGAGCAAGTGAGAGAGGTAAAAATGCGCGATCATCAACTTACAATGAGGTGGATTTGATTAATTTTGCTGGAAATTAAATGAATCATCAGCTCATGCAACAGAATGTTTGGCAAGAAAGTATTTGCATAGGTGACAAATGTTAAACTTTAGATGTTGGATAGCAGCAAGCTCTCGCTGGGAAGTTAATAAGTTTTGAACACAAATTCAATAAAAGCCTTTTTCTAAACACTGAATTTTAGTTATTTTACTTGGGTAAAATGTGGTGGTAGTATTGTTATTCCAAAGCTGATCGTGTTTTGTATGTAAAATCTTACTCAGCAAAGTGGAGATGATGTGTAGAGAAGCATAAAATGGTGAGTCTCTACCTCAAATTTGTACTAAAGTACAGTCCTTAAGCAAATATCCTTCTTACACACAACATACAACATAAAACATCAATTAGTCATTCAAGTATGATCACACCAATATGTGAGGTTACACATTATACATGCTTCAATTTCTATGCATGACACGTGACAAGAAAGCCGTGGTGAAGCAAGTATACCGTTCATTTACTTCAGTAAAAGTAGCAATACTGCAATATAACAATGCTCCATTACAAGTAAAAGTCCTGCAGTATTATTAGCAAATTATGAATGTTTTGCCATTATCCAGTACATTGCATTATCAAATTATTAATACTGATGCTTTAATGTTTAAGTAGCATTTTACCATTGGGTAAAAGCTGGTTGGGCTTATTTTAACTATTTTATATACTGATGGCTAATTTAATAATGATGCATCAAATTTATCAGCACACTGTAAGTTTTCTATTTAAAATAAAAAAAAAAGTGAGTTGAAGTATAAAGTAGCGTGAAATGAAAATACCTCCAATGCGTACTTAAATACAGTCCAGTACTTAAGAAAACATACTTACCACCACTGCAGGAAACACATCATCTCTAGACATGTACGTGAAAAGAGCGGAGATAACAGAATGTTTATTCATGATGAGGAGGAGAGACAGCAGGAGGAGGCTGCGTGCCACCTGAGGTCACCGCGGTCGGTACAGGCAGGCAGGTACAGCAGGTTTCATGGTTATTTAACCAGAGCATACAGTCACACAGCTGATAGCGAGAATGGATTAGACCTGCAGTATGAAATACGATTTTAGCAGATGGGCAACATGATGAACCATTACATTATGTATGATGAGTGCCAGTTGGCTTTAGGCTGTTCTGAAAGATTTATTTCAGTCAAGCCCACTCACTCCACATGCACTTGCAAGATAGAGACAAGCCTATTCTGGTGTAGTTCAAAGTCTCCTAAAATACACTGTAGTCAGATATAACACCTCTGAGGGATCCCTACAGTGTTTCTTATTACATGTCTGCATTTATCATGTGCAAGAAGGACTCTATATTAACCTCACTGTGCCGTTTGGTGTTGTTTATATGGTGACGTCACTGTAGCATTACTATACAGCGTACACTCGGAATAAATTGCCATGATTTGTAATGAGTATATCTGAAAATAGATGAGATCTCACGGGTACCATGTTAATAAGTCCAGGGAAAAACACATTTGATATAACATGTTATTTAAAGAGCTTTAGAGGTGTTGGTAGGCAGGTGGAGTAAGCGTAGCTGCTGTTTCCGCCTGTTATCAGTCATTATGCTAAGTTATGCTAAAATAAACTAAGCTAAGCAGCTGCTGCATACTACTACTACTCCTACTACTACTAATAATGACACTTCATACAGCATTTTCCAAAACAAAATTACACAGTGCTAATACAGACATATACAGCGTAGCATCATATTTACAGACATGACAGATATGAGAGTGGTATCAATCTTCTCACCCAACATTTGTCAAGAATGTAAGTAAATGAATGTGGACAAGTTCATGATTTGCGCTCAACTGTACATTTGATCTCACTGATAATCGCACTAAAAATTCAGCTGCAGTGCAACCTGGGAATATGTGGGTGGAGAAATGAAATTCAAACCCCAGGTTATCCCCGAAAATGTCAAAAACCCCCCAAAAAAACCTCACTGAACTTGATTCCATCTGCATATATTTCATTTACTGTCTGTCTCCTGCTTTTGATGCGGTTATCTATGTTACACCAGAGGGCGAAATGTTGCATGAAATACAGACTGAAAGCTTTCAAATAAGGACATTAAGGAACAAAATGAGACATTAGAGCAACTCTTTTGAACGCTGTAAGTCATGGTGTGACGTGCAAAAGATATAAATGGAGGCAAATCCGACACGAAGGATTTTCATCAATGAACAAAAAAAAAATGCATTATTCATTTTCAGGGTAACAGAATTTATTTGAATTTGTCATGAATGACGAGAAGAAAAAACACATTGTCTCTATTCATGTCACATTATTCTGTCTTACGTCGTAATGGATCTACTTTGTGTAATGAAATACGTCCAAGAAACCAAGACTCAGAATGACTCAGTAAAACTGTTCATTTACAGGAAAAGCATATACTGTATGATGTGCTGCTGACTTGTATCCATAAAAATAAACCAATCATATACTATGAGCTACACTTCTGTGTTTCAATACACAGACAGACCTCTTAAACCTATGTACAAATGTTCACACACATGCCTAACACCTCACAAACACAAATCCATGTGAGTCACTGCATCTGATGTCCATGTTTTTGTCATGATGATTATAAAATAAGGCGGCTTTAAACACCGTCTGTCGAGCTGAGGTTTTCAGATGAAATCTCGCTCTAGCATGAATACTGCTCATTTTCCTCTTGTTAAAATGACAAAGACAGTCCCAGTTCTCACGACGACAGCCAGTTTCTGTGAATGTTGCTGTCCCACGATTAGCATTTTTTTTACAGTCTACTTCGCAGAAAAAAATAACACATGTAGGCACTGCGTCCAGACCGCGGCCATTAATCCACAGAGATGAAAATACACATCTTTGATCAGCCAGGGTTAACTGTGAAGAGAGGGAGAGAAAAAAAGGCGATGTGAAAACCTGGGATGCTACCAACAGAATGGCTGGACTTCAAAGGCACACCCACACAAAATCCACACATATTACACAAGGAAGCTTTCCTGTAGCCACACAATACATGAGTGAAATGCATGAAAAGCAGACAGATATGGGAATAATCTTGGTCTGCATGTTTGCAAGAAGTAAAATATCAAAGCTTATTTTTGGGAAATACACTTATTCGTATGAAATGTGAAGCCATGGTCAGCAGACAGTTAGCTCAGCTCAGCGTAAAGACTGGAAACACGAAGGCAGCAAAATCCACCTACCAGTTACAAAGTAATGGTGACAAGCTCTGGTTGTACAAAGGGTTTATGTGCCAAAGTGCTGCGTTTGATTGAGCTTCGAGCTGCTAGCAGGCAGATTTTGTTACCTACAGATAGAGCCATGCTAGAAGTACCTTCAGAGCACCAAATGCAGATTAATCCGCCACTGAAAATAGTCCTCTATCTCTTCTAGCTTGTTTGAGAAAAACTACACTGAGCGACTTTTCCAGAAAATGGCTCAAAAAATCAAACTATATATTTGTGAGCGTCCAGTCTTTATACGAAGCTAAGCTAACAGTCCGCTGGCTGTAGCTTCATATTTAGTGGTAATGATCCCTTCACGTAACTCTTGTCAAGAAAACGAATAAGCGTATTTCACAAAGTATTGCTTTAATATTTGACTTCATGCAAACATGCAGGCCAAGATTATTCCCGAATCTTTCTGCTTTTTGTGCAATAAGCATGTGCAGCACTCATATTTCCCAAACCGTCAAACTATTATTGTCACAATGATGAAGTTCAAACTCCAAGTTCATGTTTTCCACTCAACTGTGAATTCAGAAATCACACAAAAAACATGCGTCTGGCCACATTACGGCCTTCTACTAACTGCAACCACGCATGCAGAGGTCCAGTTACCCTCTGTCCCCCCTCTCTCACTTCGTTCAGAAGAACATATCATCATCATCATCATTATCGACATCATCCAACGACCAACTCCAGTCTTTCAGGCCAAACTCAAGCAATCTGAAACATGAAGTATGAGGTTTACTGTGGGGGTCAAAAGCCTTCAGTGCTGGGGCAATACATGCCAAGTTCACCTGGGGGCAGTATAGAGCTGTGAGCAGTTAATTGACTGATCGAATGCTGCTTGTTACCATGAGCGGACGGTTAATTGACACAGCAGCACAGCACTACGGAGGGCGGACAGGCGCAGCAAGCTCTGCTACTTACAGTCTCCCAGCATGAGAGACGTTAGAATGGTGAGGTCAGAGGTGAAGAGGTCAAAGGTCAGTGGAGGATGATACGTAGCATGGGGCCAGTGCTGAGGGATGAGAGCCAGTTAGGTTGTGGCTTAGAGAGCAAACTTTGACAACTGAGAGCCTTAATCGATCACAGAAAACAACAGTGATACAGTTAGTGACTCCTGTAATGGTTTGGTGCCATTTCCTACTCAATTAGGTTGCTGCTGACGCTGCATTAATGCGGCATACAGCGTTACGCACATGCAAATGATTCAAGAATCCTGTTTAAAGCAAGACATCCTGCATAAGCACCAGCTTTAGGCCCCTTTCAGTTGCACATGATGATGAGAATCATCGACAGAATCAACAAATTAATGAGGCTTTTGTTGAATTTACTGAAATTTTACTGAAAAATACATTGATTTTTTGCAAGATTAGATAAGATTTAATGATTTTCAACCATATTTTCTGGTCTCATTCACCCAAGAGTTATGTTTCCTACTGCAAAAAAGACACTGATCACTACAGTTTCCAATAAATGAGGTTCTCTTGTAACACTGACTCAGAAAAGCTCCTCTTCTGATGGGAAATGAAGAGGAAAAATTGGGAGAAAATGAGCTTCTGATTAGCACCATAGTCCCAAAGCACACAGCTTTAAGATTCCCATTTGTTGTGTAAATTGCATTTTTAAAATAAGATTTTAACCCAAAATCCTAATTTGATTATTTGTGTCTGATTGCCACCCATTTCTTAACAATCAAAACAAAGACATTTCCTGTTTTCGAGTTTCAATAAACAGTATTATATAAACACCAAAAAAAGAGAAAAGGTATCCGAACACAAGGCAGACGCTCCCAAAAAAACTTTAACTCTTGGTTTTGAAAAGTGATAGCTGTACTCATTAAATCTTTTTCTTGGGAACATCTTCTCAGTGTGCAGGCAGCTTTTTTCTTGATAATGCTTTTACTGTTTTGCCAACATACCTGACATAATACTGGGACGTGAATACTGGGATGTTTTGTAGTTTTTATAAAAACTGAAAATAACGAGCACTAGATATTAGCCAAAACAGTTTGACCTTGAGAAACAAACTTTAATACAGGTGAAAATTTCAAATATTTTCTGCATCCAGCAGAACCTTTCCCTGTCCTCACCTGGGCTTGCCTGATGACTGCTGCTGTCTGCTGGGCTGGATCTTGATGGCTCCGCGATGGGCCGACATATGAGGTGAGCCCCTGGGTGAAGGTCGCGGGGAAACTCGTGGAGAGGAGCGTGACGTCGCCTCAGGAGGGGTGCTTTGTGCTGCGGAGGGAGGACTCATCGTCGGGTGTTTCCTCGGGATGCGTTTGAGGAGGTGGCTGACCCAGCGCTGCTGCTCCTCCTGAGAGTTGGTCAGCAGGAGCAGCTCTTTGGCAGTGGACATGTCATAGTTCACTGTCGGAGAAATACATTTAAAACAGATGAGAAGCAGGGTCAAAATAAGGAAGGTGATTATGAGCTGTTAAAAGGGTTCTGTGGCTTTAAGAGACATTTTTTCCAAATAACCTTCCAACATATCAGCCACACCATCATCATCATGAGCCATGATTGGTCATTGGTTGGATTGGTTTCACTGAACAAAGGCTGACATATTTTAAGCAAAAATGCATTTTTTGGTTCCAACTTCTACAGTGTGAGGATTCTCTTCTTCTCTCTGTTTTCCATCATTGCAAACAGTCATCTGAAAACATCACCCTGGGCTCTCAATATAAATTGAATATAGGATGTGTCTTTCGCTAGCAATCTGAAGCAAATGGCAGCTACCCAAACAAGCACGATGGTGGTGGTGTTCTTCTTTCACCACATTTTGCATTTTTATAACTTTGTGAAGCTCAGTTACAGCTGGGATGTGTGCCAATGGAACATGTGCACCCATATATATGAACTCCATCTTAATGTTGACTCCCAGCAAGTAAAGTTCGACATTAACTCTTGACTGAGCATACTGACCCCTGCAGGGCACAATAACTTCCTCCTTTCTGTCCAGGTGATCTTTGTGGCACTTGGTGTGGCAGCGGCGGCACTCGAGGGCCGGCGGGGGCTTGAAAACGTGCCACAGGGGCCGAGTGCAGGCCTCGCAGCTCGAGGGGAAGTGGTAGAGAGTGAGGATGAACTCGTGGCCCTTGTGGCTGATGTAAGAGGGTCGATCCCCGTACGGCGTGGGCTCCACTACAACCTCCTGTTCACGTTTAATCTCGCCTTCATTGGCGTACAGGATCTGAGAAAAGAGAAGAAAGGAAATGATCATACTGACAGTCTATGAAAGGAGGGAGAGGGGACAGAAAGAGAAGGTCCTTGAACGTTACCTGGAATATCCTTGGTATTTCTTTCGGATCTGCACGGTACACATCAGTATGTGTGACCGGTCGGACATGAAACAGCTTACTGCAGGAGGAGGACAAGGAAGAGTTAAGTCTAGATTTCATGGTAATACGTGCAATTACTGCTCTGGCTATGGAGAGATTTATCTTTTGTGTCTAAACCTGAAGCCTTGAAAGGCACTGGCTCAAAATAAGCCTCACTAATGGGCAGCTTCACGTCAAAAATATCACAATGTGTAAGATAAAGATATGCCAGATGAGTCAGTTTCTTCTTTTAAAGGTCTTCTCAAATCATACTTTTGTCGTATAGTTCACCTTGATTTTATTTAATTCTACCCCCAGTTCTCTGTTCAAAGCAGTTTTAAAGTCTGTATTTTTGTCCTTATTCTGTATTTTATCTCATCTGTGTTCATCTCTCTTATTTCTGTTTTTAGCCACACTAGCTGCATCACTCCTGGGATGGTAACATCAGAGTACTGTATCGGTGTCAGCGCTAGAACAAATATCCAGGCATGTGGAAATGATCATGCATTGTGAAGCGAAACCATTTGCTGGTATGCGGGGAGGAAAGTTTATGAAAAAAAAGGACATAAACAAAAACATTCAATTAGCTGTAAAGGCAAGGACACATGTTTTACATGGACCAATTTAACAACACAGACAAAATATCCAAATAATCTCACTGTGTTCTGATGCCTTAACGTTTCATCATGTCAAAAATTCAAATTTATCTGACAACACTAACAACATTCCCATCAGTTTCAGCTGTACTTTGCGTTCAGTGCTAATTAGCATGCTAACGTAGTCAACCAAGACGCTGACCATGGTTAACATTACACATGCTAAACCTTTAAAATGTGAGCAGTGTGAGCTTGTTAGCATGATGATGTACTGAAAAATAGAGATAGAGAAAAACATTACATCTGCTAAACTTCAGGCTAGCACTGATGATGTGAGCTTGTTAGCACGCTGACGTTAGCATGTAGCTCAAAGCTTTTCTGTGTACAGCCTCACAGAGCTGTTAGCATGGCTGTAGACTTTTAGTAACTAAGAGTAGTAACTATTGTGCTCTACACATACATTGTACCATTACTATTAATCCTGGGTATTACATGTTCAAACTCTGCTTTAAATGACTCACTCGATGTCCAGGGTCATGAAAGGGTTAGCCTGCTCTCGATCCACCTCGCTGTTGTAGAACAGGATCTTTTTACTGCTCACAACTATATACTGTAAAGGGAAGGGAAACAAGGGCCAAAAGGTTGGAGGGGGAAATGACTCAACGGTAATGGTGATTACTAAGAAAACAAATCTGTAGATCTGAGGAATAACGCTGGATACATTACCTTTTTGTCCCAGCCAAACCGCTTTGAGTTCTTGGTAGGAAGTGAAATCCAGCCCTCCAGCCTGGAGTCTAGTTTGCAGAGAAAAAACAGGAAGATGTGAACACAAAGAGGAGAGCGGCCTTTAATCGTGTGAACCACTTCAACATTTTGAAACTTTGGTGGCATTTTCCTTAAACACACACTCATCACTTGGAGAGGAAATGACTCCTCACTCAATCCAAAAGGGCAAGTGGACCAAAGGAAGTTTTGCTATTCGGTTTCAACAAAAGACCGTTGAGCAGGAAGTTTAAGGATTATAAAGAATCTCCAGTCTGGTGGGGTAAAATGTGCAAAAATGTTTCCCCACATCTTTTGCAGTGGAGTAGATGTGAACAAAGCAGGCCAGCATCAAGCTGTGAGTGTTCGTGTCCAGTGAACGTTAAAAGGGATTAAAGCACAGCAGAGGCAGTCGACGGAGCAGAGGGATTAGTTGAAACTTAACAGGGTCGAACCAGGGTTGAGGGTATTTCTTTTTCAATTCAATTAATTTAGGAAAAAGACACTGGGAATTCTTTGATGGATAAATGGTGTTTTATATACAGTGTTTGGCCAATTGCAGTTTTCATTTTCATCCCCATCCCAGGTTTGAACCGCCATGCAGGGTCACCTGCAGGTTCATCCTCAGGGGGCTGATCGTAGGTGAGGGCCAGGGGACGGTGGCCCTGCTCCACCTGTCCGTCATATTCTTCTTCATCCTCAGAGTCAGACTCAAAGAGAGTGCGAGCCGAGTGAAGGTTGGGTCGGGTGTCGATGCAGACAGATTTGTGTGTGCGCTGGTAGGTGAAAGACATTGATTCTGACGTGTGGGAGTGAGTAATGCGCACTGTGCCAGACCACAAAGAGAGAAGTGGAGGTGAAATCAGGGGGAAGAGGCAAAGAGGAAAAGGTCAAAAACAACTGGCCTGGAAGACAAACAGACTCAAAGTGAAAACAAAAGACACAGAGAGAACTGAGGAAGAGAGACTGCAGGAAGAGGAAAGCAGGAAGTACATGCAGAAGTGGATTTGCTTAATGGCTTTGAGCATTTGAATGTATGTTGATGCTAACTTATAGGATGATGAGCGTAACAGGAAGTCTCCTTTGTCTACCTGGGTATCCGTCCATGTCCAGGTCGTTGCCGCTGCTGATGCTGGTGGAGTCCAGTGAGTGAACGCTGAGGGAGGTGAGCTGGCAACGCAGCTGCTCGATGTCGCTGTCTTTGCTGTCCAACGCCATCTGAAGCTCCAGACGCACCTGGTTCTCTTCTGCTATCAGCTGAATAACAGACATGAGCAGGGTTTTCATTGCATTTCGAAGTCTTTTCTACTTCATACAACTCAATGTCCTGGACATTTTAAAACCATTTCTACAAAATTCAACCCAGCTGCAAATTTGGATGTGCTGGATTTGTTATTGTTAATTAAAGAATATGACTATTAACATTAAGTATGATGACACCAGATGTTTTTTGGTATATGCAGCAGCGTTTGTTGGTATGCTGGCGTGCAGGTGTGCAGTGTCGGCGTACTGACCGCCTGCATCTCCATCATCTCTCTCTGGTATTTGATGATGGTGCTGTTGAGTTTCTCCTTCTCTGTTCTCAGCTCCAGCTGCAGCTTCCTGTTCTCCTTCTCCTTCCTGTGCACCTCGGTGTCGATGCTTCTGTGGCCTCCTCGTGCCGTCTCCCTACGGTTCATCACCTCAGCCAGCTTGTTGATAGCCTGGGAGCAAAACACAGCAACGGCTTCACAGAGATCTATTGCCGATAAATCCGAATTCAGCAAATATGCAGCAGAGTCTGCAGGAGTATCAATGCTGCTGCAAGGTAGATTCTTAAACTTGTTTCAGATCTCAGTGATTTTGCCCGGAGTTCAACACAAGCCTGCAGCTGAACATTATTCTTGACAACAAATGGTGTGACATAACAGCTGTCTGCAGAAAAACAAGTCAAACTATGAAAGCACAGAAAATATTCCAGACTTTTCAGACCTGTGTAGGCGCCCAGACACACACCTGAATTTTTAGTGTCCTTTCATTCTGCAGCTGCCTTTCAAAGGACACTTTGATTGAGTTCATCTGCTTCTCCTCCTCCTTGGCTTTCTGTAACTCTGTATAAATAGCAGAGAGGAATATTAATTCAGGAGTTAACATAAGTTTACAGAAGTAATCCGTAACTTATAGTGCAAGTTTCAAGAGCAATATTCTGCCGTTCTACAGAGGCTGGGTTCACCGATGGAGAGATTAATGGCTGCTTTTCATGACATTTTTACAGCCTTCTCTCCATAAATCCGCTGGATATGTAAGACAGCTTTTTAACACATTTTCGAGGACTGAGGGAAATGTCATCGGCGTAGAAGTCTGGTCCCTCCATGTGCTGCTCATTAACTCAAAATAAATGACACTCACGTTGCTGCATTTCTTTCAGCTGGTTGTTGAGCTCCTCTTTCTCGCTAGCCAGGTTCGCCACGTCCACCGTCAGAGTGCGATTAGACTCTTCCAGCTGCAGGTGTGTGAGGGTACAGGTGAGTTTCATCCATGCACACAAGCAGGCAGCTTAATTTATAGCACGTTTGAAAACAGAAGTGAATCAGTGCTGTTTTAAAAGACCACAAACAGTCTCACCGAGCTGATGGTGGCCTCCTTGTCGATGAGCTCCTGTTTGTGTCTCGCCATCATGTCTTTTATCTCCAGCTCCTTCATGATCTTCTCCTTCTCCAGGTCGGAGTACTGCTCCTCAGCGATGGAGCGAGCCAGCTGCTCAGAGTCTGCCTTGGTCAAACTGGCTTCCAGCTGGGCTGTCAGGGAGTCCCTGTGGAGAAAGGAGGGGAAGGAACTGTTAATTATTAATGTATTATTAAAACGCTACAGTCTAATAAATCCTTGAGTAATGCAACAAATTCCTGGCGTTATCTCCTCAGACTGTCTATAGTGTGGACATACTTTAATATTTGATTGGCTTCTTTGTCAGCGCAGGATTTTAAAGCAGCAGAGTTGCATCGGATCATATTTTAACTACTGTAATCTTTGGCTGTAGTGCATCTGGGAAGGCTGCTAATCTGGTTTAGCTTCACTCACACAGTTAAAGGTCAAGCCCTGTTTTTTGGCTGTCAGATGAATTCACAGAGGGCGAATAACACTAATCTGGAAAGTCTGGTACATTCCTAAAAACAAAATATAGGCGTGTGTGTTTGCCTCACTGACATTTGGCTCTAGAGCCTAAAGAGTTTTTTGCATTTTCTATCATGTCATGTTTCATTTTTAGGCATGCTTTTTCGTGTCTTATATTGTTTTGGTTTCTTCTCTTGTTTTTTTCTGTGTTTCAGCTCATGGCGTGTCAGAACAAACCAGTGAACAGTTACCTCTCCTCCTCATATTCGGCCAGTTGCTGCCGTGCCTCTTGGTACAGCTTATTCTTTTCATCACACTCGTCCTTCAGCTCACGGATCTGCGTCTTGTAAAGGGTCTTGCAGGAGGACAGATGGCGATTCAATTAATGTCATATCACAGATCTGGGGTGGAGGCGGGGAAATAAACTCCTCCTCTGCTCATATCTCCCCATTCGAGCCTCGCATTGTGGATCCATTTAGATTTGTTGCTAGTCTGACAGTGTTATGCTAGCTATGCTGAGAATAAATATTGCACGGTCACTACTTGTAGACAAGGTGCACAAAAGAAGGGAAATTGTTGGTTAGAATTACCGTGAAATACTGCTCTGCCTCCAGTTGGTCCTTCAGTTCCTTCAGCTGGCCACCCGCCTCCTGCTTCTCCCTGGAACAGCACCAACAATCTGTCAATCGTTGCTCCTGGCCAACTACCCACAGAGCCAAAGCACTGTCCTCAAATCAGATGTGATGAATGAGATTCTCCACACCTATTTGCCAACAGTATTACAACAAGCTCGGCTGCACTGTGTGTTTATGTTCAATGTGCATTGTGTGTTTAACCTGCGCAACTCCTGGTTCTGTTTCTCCAGGACTTGCTTCATGTCCAGCAGGTGGTTCAGCTCCTGTTTGAGCTGCTTCTCTGACGAGCGGAGCACCGACACCTGCTGGTTCTGCATCTTCAGATCGCTCTGGCTCATAGTCCGCTTGTGGATCTCCTGCTCCAGGCGCAAGTTCAGGTTCTTTACCTGCACAAACACACGAGCACAGGCCAGAAGTTTCAGCGGTGGCGGAACCGACTGACAGTTATGGGGACAATTCAAGCTTTGATTCATTGATTAATCAACCGATTGTTCCAGCATCACCTCTTGTGAGAGTTTCTCCTTCTGTGCCTGCAGCTCGTTCAGTTTGTGCTGCGTCTGCTTGTAGTCACAGTCCAGCATGGAGTGGTCCTTCTCTAGCTGCAGCAGCTTCCCCTCCACCTGCAGCTTCAAGCTACGCTCCTCCTGCAGGGTGCACTCCATCTCTGGACAAAACAAAACACAGTATGAACAAAACAATTTTTGCCTTTGGTGGAAACTGCTTGGAGCACCAGATAAATGGCCAGGTGGCCCGAAGTACAGTCAGAGCAAAGTAATGTACTGGAAGGCCAGACTCTTAGAGCAAATTCTTCTGTCAGAAAGATATGCCATTTCAGAGGACGAGATCTCTTTGCCTTTTTCTTTGTCTTTTCTTCTTCCTTCTTCATCATCTTCAGCGATATCTTTGTGTTCACTCGTCTCCTTCTTCTTCTTCTCCTCCCCTACCTTTACTTTAAGCACTGTTTTTCATAAAAGGCAAAATTCACCTCAAGCGAAAGTATAAACTTTTTCGCAAAAACTTTTTCTAACACAATGCAAAAAAAATGTGTTGAAGGGAAAAAGGCTTCTGTATGTGTGTTGAATGCGCTAAGTAAAATACAGTTTAAATGACTGGTTTTCATCCATCCTGCAGTCATCTTTCACACTTTTGTCCTCCCACCTGCTCACCTTTTAAAACCTCAGACTTTGCCTCCTCGATGGACTGGTAGATATTGTTTTTATCTGCGAGCTTGGCTTTGGTGGCCTTGTGTTCTGCCTCCTCCTGCTCCAGACTCTGCTGCAGCGACCTCAGCTTGAACGTCAGATCGATCTCTTGGTTGCTCTTCTCCTATAGAATCAAAAGAGGCATTAAGTTTCTAAACACTATCATCTCAAAGAAATGACAACAATGGCAACGCCAGCTAGAAACGTTGAATCGAAGTTTGCATGAGGAACATCCATTAACGTTCAGTTCACATTAGATTATTGATTAGATTAGAAACAGAACCAACCTTCTCGAGGTCATTGAGCTTCTCCTGCAGCTGCTTCTTTTGAGTCTGGACCTTGGAGAGGGAAGACTTCACCTCTTGCACCTCTTCTTCCAGGCCAGAGATACGTCCTGAGGTGTAGCGATGAGAATAGGGAAAAGGAAAAAAATAAGGAAGACCGAAAAGAGTAGTAGTAAAACTTGCAATGCAGTGGATGCAAAATCTAGAAGAAAACACACCTGAACTATTCAGTTTCAAACAGACATGATCCTAGGTGAGACATGACATAATGCTCCTGCACATGTTTGGCCTCAAATACACGAAAAGAGCACGAATAATGTTTATTTTCCCCTTGGCTAACTCCACCCACATGGAGAATTTTATTAAGGAAAAAAAAGCATGAGGCATTACAGCAAACAGGCAACGCTGTTGTTTCGACGTGTCCCCTCTGACCTCAGTGACTGGCCTCTCTGCATGGACCGAGCACGTTTAAGTTTCCAAACAGCGCCTCACAAGAGGTGCTGGCTCTGGTCCGGCTTTGGCTCCCATAGCCTCTTGCTTCACTCTCAGCCTTTTGAACAGATGTTTCCACCTATGATCTGATATTTCCCAAGGCCCGATCCAAGAAAACGATTCCCATTTAACACCCCGTCCAGCCTCTGTGCTGTGTAATGCCCCCTTTTCCTGCTACTGAGGAGATGTTTACTGCAGTAGCTCGGAATGAGCCAATGAAGATCGCAGTTTGATTACCTGCAGTTGTGGCAGTGAATTAACCTTTTTGTCTGGTAGATTTGCTAACCTTATTACATTTTAATAGACACATTAAGTTTGGAACATAAAAGGCTTGTAAATAATGGTTGGCTGGTTGCTAAGGTGGTGATTGTTGCAGTAAAATTTAACAACTGTATCTTCACAGCATTTTTCATCTGCTTATTGTTAATTTCCAACCACCGTGTGCAGACTATGTGTGTAAACACAGACAATAAAAATGTTTCTTTAGTTGAGCAACAGCCACTGTAGCCACAACTCACAGCTTTGGCTTAATGTGTAGCACTTAGCTAAAATGCTAAGCTATGGTAACAGTAGTGCAAGGGGAGAAGAGTCATTCTAACCAACTCCTTTACTGACTGTTATAATTTTGTTAATATAGGCATAGCAACAAAACTTAAAACTGTAACGAAATGAATATTAGTGAGTTTTATCGCTTAGAAGTTCAACTTTAATTCGTAAAATGACAGATTTCTTCATTCAAAGCTACACTGTCTCACATTAAATGACTTGGAACTACTTATTTGGTGCATGTCAATACTTATAAATGTCAAAGTGCAACAGACAGCCGCTTCTCACCCTGCAAGTCAGTAATAGTTTCGGTCCCGAGGTTGCGATCTCTCCTCTCCTCCTCCAGCTCGGCCTGCAGCCCCATCAGCTGCTTCTCCAGCTCCATCTTGCCGTTTTCCAGCTGGCTGCACTTTTCCTGCATCTCCCTGAGGCTGTGCTCCAGGCCCTGCGCCTGTTTCTGCACCTCTGCCTGACTCTTCTTCAGCCGCGCTGCCGCTTCCTGCTCAGCCTGCAAAACAGCGTTGGCCTCTTCGAGCTGCAGATGAGAAAGGGACAGGATGAAACTTTTCCCTGCGGGCTAAACTGGGTCAGTGCGGCATCGAAATGACAGGGATTTAATGAGGAAAACGAAGAATAATAATGAAAACAGCCGGCAAAGTTGCTCGCTTGAACATGATTATCCAATTAGCATGTTTGATAATGATCAATAGAGGAAAGTTAAAGTTATAAAACGCTCCCCCT
Source organism: Chaetodon auriga (assembly GCF_051107435.1). Classification (NCBI taxonomy): domain Eukaryota; kingdom Metazoa; phylum Chordata; class Actinopteri; order Chaetodontiformes; family Chaetodontidae; genus Chaetodon; species Chaetodon auriga. The sequence goes on from NC_135091.1 coordinate 7,851,186, forward strand.
CACTTGTCTCTGCAGCTGGATGTTCTTCTCATTGGAGATCTGGGAATTCTGGTTCCTCTTTCTGAGATCCTCTAGCTGGTCCCTCAGGCTGTTCACTTGTGAGTAAATACAGACAAATAAAAGAGTTAATGCAGTATGATATATCACTTTCAGTGGACCCTGAAACACCAGCCAATGAGAGTCAGCTTATACTGTACTATAAACAGCCGGATGTGGATCTCCCAGGTTTGAGTTAAACAGTCTGACTGATACTTTAAAAATGCATTTTTGAGCCTATTCGGGAGTTTAAAGCCTAATATTGAGGTATGATATTTCCCAGGTGCTCACATTCGTTCTCCAGGCTGCGTTTTCTGTCACTTTCAATCTCCACCTTGCGCAGGTTGTCGGCGCTCTGGTGCTGCAGCAGAGCTCGCTCTCTCTCCAGCTGCCTTAGCGAGGCCTCGACTTTCTGCCGGCTGCTCATCTGATCGGAGAGGAAATCACAAGCAATGTGAGTGAAATCTGCTTTATCATATCGTAGCTGAAATGGCATCCGTCCTTCCGTCCTTACCTCCTTGTCTAACTCCTTGACCAGCTTGTCTAAACGGTTGGTGGCATTTCTGGAGGAAAAAAGAAGAGTTTTATTGCAGATTTATTTCAGATCACTGAATTAAGGCCTTTTGCTCTGGTATAATCACTATAGGTACATGTTTCCAAATATTCAGTTTTCCTTCATTTATATATAAATTTAGTACCTGAAATTTCCAAACATGACTAATGGACTATTGCTGACATACAACCAGACACAGACACCAGATCACCAATCGACTGTTCTAAGACTTTGCTGACGGAACATGTCGGAAGTGAGTTTCTCCTTTCCCAATGATCACTATGAAAAAAATGCACGCAGGACCTTTAAAATACTGAAAAACTAGAAAAAAATAACTGGAGGATTGTGTGTTTATTTCATGACATTCTTACAATAAAAACTAGAACTCTTTAACTCAAAGTTGTGGTGATTTTTAGGAACGAACGAACGGTAACATTAGGTTGTTTGTCCTGTCGTACTTGCACTTATGCTCCAGCTCATCTCTGGCCTGCATCTCATGGTCGAGGCGCTCCTCCACCTGATGAAGCTTCTTCTGCAGCTGCTCAGATAGAAGGAGAGACAACCAGCAAAGGAAAACACGATTATCGAAAGGCCATTTGTTTTATGTCTTTTATCTCTCTTCTGTTACCGTAAGACCACACACACACACGCACACACACAGACAAACAAAACACACCTACCTCCTTATTATTATCTGAGCAATGCTCCTTATCCTCAGCGTTTTCCTTACTGTCGTCTGAATCCTCCACAGAGCAGTTGTTATGTACCTTCAGCAGCCTGAGATAAAAAGAGGGAGAGCCATGAATGTCTGTTTTTCCAGTCCTGACACATCAAACACACACATCCAAATCTCTAAACCTTGTGATGTATTTTACACAGAGCAATAAGGCCAACTGGGGTGCTGAATGTTCATCAAGACACACTGATCTTTTACTGCATTTTCATCACCATTCAGAAATCACTTATACCCGAGATCCACAATCTCAAACCCTGAGACCAAGAGCTGTGGAAAAAGCAGTAAGGTCTGATGATCTTCCTTACATCTGGATGGATTTACCTTTGGAGAAACTCAAAGGATGCCTCCAACCCACACTGTCTCTGCCAACTGTTAACCGTGGATGGTGGGCACCTCTCTGGGAACCATTACATGACTCTGCCACATGGCTGAAAGTGGTTTTAGAAAAGGTTTATCCTCACGGTTTATGAAAGGATGACTGCAATACTTTCGATTATCTATCTTTTCCACCACTTATATACGCGTGTGCACTGGGTTTAGAGTCATTAACTGACTTAAATGGAACTGCTCTGACCTTGACTCTGTTTTGTCACATTAATGTAAAAGATAATTTGCTGAGACGGAAGCAGTTGAGCCTTCAGCTTCAAGAATATAAGCCTGAAAAGTAAAAACACACCTTGAAGCTCAAACATTGCTGATTAAAGCACTGTAGGATCACAAACCCAACACACAGGTGTTGTTTTTACCACTCCTTCTGACGAATCGAGACCAGGGCTTCAAAAACTAGACTTCAGCATGAGCAAAGGGGGCATTTAAAGGGGAGTCAGAACAAGGCGGCAGTGTGACGCTCGAACAGGCCTACAGTGTCTGGCCGGTCTAAGACTGGATTAAAGGTATGGGTGTGAAGTCTTTTTCTACCGCTTACATTTTCGGCACAGTGCTGTCCTTAAACCTAGTTCCTCAGTCTCTTATAAAAGCTCCAACACATGAGAGCTGCATTTTGTTCTAGTGAAAATCTACATAAAATCATTAACAGGATCATAAATTATGAATTAGTATTATTACCAGAAACACTAATTCAGACAGAATTTCAATGAGTAACAGCGAGACGAAGTAAAATACTCAAGGAAAAGATCAGAATAAAACACTTACTGGTCCTCCTTGAAGTAAGTGAAGCCGACAAATGGTAGCTGGTTGCCCACAAAGGCTCTGGGTGGAGGAAAGGTCTCAGCATCTCTTTTCTCATCCTCTATGTCGTCAAAGTTGCTGGTGTCTATGTCACCGTTCAGCTCTGGAACAACTGGAGCCACAGCTGGATGACAGACAGAGAGAGAGAGGGAGTCATGGAGCAAAAAGGGGAAAGAGGAGGAGGTACAAACCATGAGGGGGTGAGAAAAGATAAGCGTGATGTTTGACATGAACTGAGGCGATCAAACGATTAAAGCCCGGCGCTGCAGGTATTTGAATCTACAGCACACTCGATGCCAGCTCTGGCACTGCTCGCAGCAGGACTGAGCTCTCTGCAGGTTGGCGTGAGGCTGCCACCACTCCTTTTCCCGTACAGTGCTCGCTTTGTGCCCCACACACGGTGCCTTTCACCAGCAAACGCCTGCTCTCTCCTCGCAGGAGAGGCCGTGCTTTAAATGTCTGCACAACAGGCAGACAAAAATGTGTCAAAGGGCCAATCAGATAAAACTAAACCGGTTCTTTAACTTATAAATAGTTCCTAATGGAGGAAAAAAAGCAGCCATTCTGGATTGAGTTCCTCAGACCAGCGCAAGTCTGGCTCTGAGCAAAGAGCTCATTACTGTTAGGTCAAGACACAACCCTCAGCGTGACAAATGTGACTCAAAGACGGTGGAGAAAATACAGGGAGAGATCAAGCACAGGGACGAAACAACTGAGGGGGAGAGAGAAAAAAAAAAGCCAAAATGTGGCGAGACAGAAAGAGACACGGGCCGCTCCGTGGAGGCCCTTGTGGCACGACTTCCCAGAATGCTCTCTGATAGCGGGCGGCTAATGACAGGCAGCCGTGGCCACAGTGAGAGTGAGAGAGCGGGAGCAGCCCTCCAAGCTGGGGCGCCCCTCTCATTAGGCCAGTCCACACAGGCCGCACACCCGGCCCCGCCCGCCGCTACGGGGGTGCCGCCTCCCGTCCCATCCATCCATTCATCTACGCGTCCCTGCTTCTTTTCCCTCAATCATCCCAGCGCTTAATGAGTTTGACAAACATAAAGACAACTGGGAGAATCGTCAATGGAGCCCGAACACGGAAAATGTCGGCCATGGCCACACACGGCTGGGAGCGAAGCCGTCCTCACGCAGACACGGAGGGCTGGGAGGTACATGCAGCTCTGCGGGACGCCACAATGGCAGCAGGGTCAGGTTTTGAGTGTGTGTTGGAGTATGTGTGACAAGACATGCAAACATGAACAGAGCCGAGCAGCGCAGCGGTGGCACAGCAGTGGTTTTGTGTTCCAGACTGCCAGGCGGTCTGCAGTTCAGTCACAAGTTCTGTCTGTTGTCTTAATCAGAGCCAGGTGAAGCGAGCAGAAAGAGCCTGTATGTAACTCTATACAGCCGCAAAGGTCCTGATATATCCCTTTCCTTATTTCCTTCCTTCCTTGCCAACAGATGCTTGATCTGATACGACTGTGTGAGGGGGAGATTAAACCGTAGCTCTTTACAGACAGTTCATGTGCAGTGATCAAACATTTCAAGGGCAGCTGCAGCAATATATAAAAAGCCTTGAAGCTTTTTCACCATTCACAGTGATTTCATTCAGATTATTTAATGTGTGCATCTTCCCTGATGTTCTTTTTGCTCTTTCTATCTAAGATAACTGATTAACATGGCTGCATACGATAATTGGTTTCGCATTGGTGACTTCCTTCTTCTCTCAAACTGAAAATGAAAACATGAAGACAATGCAGTGAGATATTCAAATAAAGAAAGAGATCACATCTTGAACTCAGCTAAAATGGAAATTTAAGATTATTTAGATGCCAGTTTTGTAGCTACACATTTAACATCTAGTGTTGCTAGTATGGGTGGTGCAGAGCTAGCATGTTTAACCCACTCAATAACAGAGGGCTATCAGATGATGTTTGCTCCTAATTTGCACATTTAAGAGGTATTAAAATATAAACTCCTCAGCTGCTTCTCACTGTATTCTATTAAGTATAAACTCTGTAGTAAAACTTGCAGTGTTTTATATTTTCTTAAGTCTCTTCCCTATATTCTTTTGGAGTGGCGCCCATATGCAGCTGATTACCCTGCAGGTTTTGTGCATCAAGTGGTCAGCATCCAGTCATATAATGTAAGATATGAGCTGGGAGCATATGGCGAACATGTGTACATATATATATATGCAGGATTACTGGCTCAGGAGATGGAAATAAACTATGAACTAAGGCTGAAGAGAAACAGATCTGCAGAGGAATGGGCTGGAAATGATAAGAGGCATAAGCAAAAACTTACGAAATCTGCACCTGCGTTATCGGGATTTAAAAAAAATACACAAGACCCAAACACATGCGCACACTTACTCTCTCGGATGTTGTCAAAGGTCCACTGGTTGTTCTTGAAGAACGGGTGGCATTTGATCTCATCCACTCCGTTGCGGCCCAGACGAACCGTCCTGCACACAGTAACAGGACCAAGACTGTGAGCAGAGCCTCCTCAGCCCGAACACAAAACACACCCCGGCTCGTCTCCTCCACCCACCATCGTCATCAGCATGTCATCCCAAACACACTAGTAGAGTGACCACCAGGCGCTGACCACACTGACCAGCATGGAGAGCCACATGACCACTGGTGGACACTGGAACCTCCTCTAACCAGGCAGATAATATAGATCCAGGAGGAGAGAGGGAGTGAAGACAGCAGGATCAGGCTGCAGGCAGCAACATCAACAACTCTGACTGACTCAAACACAACTGTTAGAGCTGCTGCTGCTGCCGCCCTCCCTCTCCTTAAAACTCTAAACACACACACACACTTTCGCTCTCTTTTTCATCTCCCTTTCCTCCCTCCTCCACTGCTGGGTACAGGGCTGGTGGGGTGCGGCAGTTTGGGCTTGCCACGTGTGGGACATTCCAGACCCAGCCAAGGGGAAGAGAGGGCAGGGGCGGGGAGGAAGAAAGAGAGAAGAGAGAGTTTTTAAACCCCCGCAAAAAAAAAAAAAAAAATGCAAGCAAGCCAGGCTGACAACAAGCCGTGCCTGAATGCCTGGAAAACTGCAGGAGCACAACGGAGAAAGTTACAGCAGAGAGGGAAGGATGGAGAAATGGAAAGTGGCGCCAAGAAAAGGTAGAAAAAGAAAATTTCAAATGAAGTGTGATGAAAACACATGGAAAATAAGGAAAGTGGTAAAGAAAGAAAAGAAAAAGAGGATGGCTGTGCTTAGAGGAATGATTCAGCAAGACAGGGCGACAATGACAGAGCATGTGTGGTGAGTGAATGTATTGGTCAGTGTTCAAGATGTGTGTGTGTGTGAGTGTGTGTGTGTGTGAGCCACACGCATGAGAGCTGCTGGTGGGAGAATAGTGAGTGAGAAGGTAAATAAACTGAGCGAGGAAAAATGAAAGGCTGCTCTGTGCCGAAGCAGAAAGGGCCTGTGTTTGAGGCCACTCGGAGGCGGGGCTACTAATGTAAACAGGAAGTGGTTTCTTCCAGGGGGAAGGGCCACTAATCGAGTGCGTAAATGACCCACACCCACGCACTCATGTCACTTTTACCTTCCATACGAAGAACATGTTATCACACATTTAAAAACAGCATTACTTGTATTTAGATGGTGGCGGGGTTCAGCGCCAGTATAATATCATATTTAGTAAACTGATTCGAGACAGAATATTAAAGGATAAGAAGGTGACATTTTAAAGTTTCTTCTTGTCAGTAAATCCCATGAAAAAACTGAACGAATCGATGAATTGATGTGATTGATTGTTACCTGTGTAGCCAAAACCTGCATGTTAGGGTCTGCGTAGGGGTCTGCGTCGACGGCGTAGGTACGGCGTCGACGCGACGCAGAAGCATAAACCAGGCTTTAGTCCTCTGTTCCACAGAGCTCCATTGTTGAAACTGACCCTACTTCTCACTTGATTTATTTCCTCATTAAACAGTTTCCTAATGATTTTATGGTTTCAAGTCTTCAATACAGCATAATGTTCGTTTTGGTCTTAATCATGGTCTCATTTAAAGTCAAATAAAGTCAGTCATGTCTAATCTTTGACAGATTTCTCACACTGTTTATTTAAGCTGTTGCTCTTCAGATTATTCTTTACCAGAACGTTTAAAGTTCAGTCACAACGTGGGGGCTTTCTGTTCTGTTCTGAGTAGAAAAGGAAAATGGAAGTGTGTATGCAACTGTCTGTAGATGACAGACAGCCCTGAAATTGTGAAATATTCTGAATTCTTGTTAATGCACCACGCAGAAGTGTTAGTTTTTATGATTTCCATGTGCCAACCTGTCAGTGAGAAAGGCACAGATGAGGTCTTTGGCATCCTGAGACATCTCCACATCATCTGGGAAGATGAGGGAGTTCTTGTGGTTCATGATCTTCCCGTAAGTTCCAACCAGGGACTCGGCATAGAAGGGAGTTTCACCTGCAAAAGGCATAGTTTTGAACAGTAATTGATTTTTAATATGGAAATTTTTAGGCTTTCAACAGCACAAACATGAACAGGATGTACTGTATCTGCCGGGGCTACGCTGCTGATGATTGTACCAATGACTCAACGACTGCTGCTTCCCTCCAACATCCGAGACAGGATTTCACATGACAGAGGTGCCGCATCATATCCGACACAGTCGACACGTTAGGGAGTAAAAAACATGTCTGTACGTATGGTGGGGCACTTACCGACCAGCAGCTCGTAGATAAAGACTCCTACAGACCACCAGTCGCACTCTCGGCCGTAGAAACCATCCCCGCCCTGAGACTGGAGCACCTCGGGGGAGATGTAGTCTGGTGTGCCTACAGCTGTGTCACAGTGCACCATGCCTGTCTGCAATCAGAAAAACACACAAGATTTACAACAGAGAGCAGGAAAGAATTCCACAGCAGTGGCAGGAAAAGGCTGGTAGAGCTAGAGAAGAAAGTAAATAAGGCATATGTCCACAGAGGTATGTGGTGCTATGGCCGCAATGCAAATTTCTATTTTCCATGACCCCAAAAACACTGTAAAACAGCACCATGTTAAGCAGAGAATGTGCAACAAACTTAAAAAAAGACATGCTGGTATGTCCATTCTTGTAATTTTCTTGTATAAAACATGCTTGAAACTTTTACAACATTCCAGATATTCTAAGGGACCGGTCGAAGACACGGATCATTTCACTGATCCAGTCAGTTTAGTTCTGAGTTTTGAGTTCAGTCTCTGCTGGACTGTTTGGGCCGTGTTTATCTGATGCATTCTGGCTGCTATAGTAGCAGATTTTCAGAGAGCTCAATTGTGTGGAACCACTTGTGAACCAGCTATTTAGAAATTGCTGCGGTAGAAACCAAAAAGGTGGAAAAACACTTCCTGGCCCACAGCAGAGGCGGGACCTCGGCTGTACTCTTGATTGGTTGTTTAGCACAATAACTTGTGAGGCCTCTCAAAACAACCTGATGCAAGAGCGCTGCCTTGAGCTTCACTTCACAATCTGAACACTTGGTGGTGCACTCGGGCACTGAATTCGACTGATTCAGGAGGTGTATTCTCTTCAAAATGACAGGAAAAATTCTTCCAACACAAAGGGTTTCCAGCTTCCTAATCCAAGTCCTCCACATTTACAAACCCACCGAGTCCATCTTCATGCATGTGCCGAAATCTGCCAGTTTGAGGTGTCCGTGCTGGTCCAGCAGCATGTTGTCAGGCTTAACGTCACGGTGGATGAAGCCCATGGAGTGGATGGCGTTCAGCGCCAGCACCACCTCAGCTGTGTAGAAGCGGGCCCACTTCTCAGGTATGTCGTAGTTCATGGTGAGCGTGACCAGGTCGCCCCCGGGCATGAACTCCATCACCATGTAGAGGTGGCGCTCGTCTTGGAAAGCGCAGCACAGCTAGGAGACGACAAAATGAGTCACTTGATACAGATTTTATTAGAAGGTGTGTTTGTGTTATCTCTGGATGATCTGTGTTCAACACGCACACAGCTCATAGATCATTATCTCCAGCCTGATGTCGACATCACGACTGCAGTTTATTACCAAAATGAATAAAAAAATCAATTTAATACATATATTGTGATGTAAGATTAAGCTAGCTAGAGTTATCCTGTTTGAGTGATTCTAATAATATCTGATTGTATGATGTGTGCCCGCAAAGGCACCGAACATCTACAAAAAACCTGTGTTTCATAAAGTGTCTGTAGAAGAGAATAAAAGCAGTATATGTGCTGCACACCTGCACCACCCAGGGACTGTTGGAGAAGGCCATGATGTGCCTCTCCTCCCAGAAGAAGGCAGAGTCTGACCGCTTGATCATCTCAAATTTGTTGAGCTGCTTCATGGCGTAAACCTTCCGTGAGGTCTTGTGGCGGACCTACAGCAGAGGCGGGCGAGGAAGCAGAGGACACGTTAGCATGTAAACACTGACAGCTGTGCAGGCACAACAAGAACGAGATAGCACGAATGTCACAATGACCAAGATAACATAAGAAACGCAGGGAGAGGAGCAGAGAGGGGAACCCATAATTACAGGCACACACCCATAGAAAGACATGCTTACACAAGATTTCACGCACAAACACACTCAGCACCCCCCCCCCCCCCCCCCCTCCTGCTCCTCCACACCCCCACACCAGACTTCGCACTCCTCTCCCACACACAGAGCCTGTCCAGACCTGTTTCCACCACAACACACTCAGCAGAGATTCGAGCGTCCTCGAGCACAAGACACAAACATCTGGAAAAACTGGGAGTGTGAAAGGAATTACTGCTTGCCCTAATTACTTTTTTTAAACTCAAAGCCAGTTAGGTTGGTCATGATCAGGAAGGAGATGCCAATTACTGTATATGTGGAAATAGCAAAAACAAGCTGCAGATGTTCTATATATGTACAGAATACATATATCTTGGTAGATTGTTGCTCCCTCTAGTGGTTCACATTTCTGGTATTTTGGTGCAAATTGCTGAATTCAGGAACACCTGGAGGGATTTCACTGCTGCTGCTGCTGCTGCACGATACAAAATCCCCCCAAAAAAACAAAACCTGCAGGGAACAATCTGATGGACTGGTTTTACAGAAGGAAGCACCTCACCAGCTGCACTTCTCCGTAGGCTCCTCTCCCGATCAACTTCACCCTCTCAAAGTCGTCAAGCTTCACCTGCAGCTCCCGCAGCTGACTCACCGTCTTTTCATCTGCGGGACGGACACAGGCATCAGCACGGAAACACACCGGCCAACCGGTTTGGCCTCAAAGGAACGGGTCAGCTGTTAACTGCTGATCAGAGCGAGGTCAGCGAGGGCCTATTAAAAGTTACAGCGGACTAATATGTTATTTTTTAAAGCCACTGTAGTTTTTAGATGAGAAAGACAGATTAGTAGTACGGTAGGCGGTATAAATATTTAGAGGACATGCTGAAAAGTACCTAAAAAATGACTATAAAAAGCAGAAAGGCTGTACAAAAGTGACACATATTTTAAGTTTCAGTGATATTCTGCCTGTAAAATGTGTCAGGGCCAAATACAGTTGATTTGAATACCAAAATGTCTCTGATAATCAGACCACAGAGCGCTGATTCATATGCATCTGTTGTGACCTTTTGCAGGAGCAACAACCACTGTCTCCGCTTTTTGACCTTTAGAAGAAGGATTGAGATTTTTCTTGTTATGTGTTCTTTTATAGGTGTTTGTCAAGCTAAGCACGAGGATCTTGACCTTCGCCAAACACACTGCGGCTCTTACATCGGTTCAGAAAGGCCTCTATGTTTTTGCTTTTCCGCAGGGCAGGATAGTTCAAATCATGAGCCAGGGCGTTCATGGAATCCTAAAAAGACAGAAAAGACAAGAAGAAATAAATAAATCACTCTCTGAAAACACACAAACACAAACAAAGTATGGATTCTCAATCAAAAGTGATCTTTTACCTCTGCCGTGTTAAAAGCCTTACTGCCTCTCAAACTAACCACGACATTGGAAAAACAACTATCATCCAGCATTGGAATTATTATCGCTCGGGTTTGGCTGAAATTTTCATGAACAAATTGCGAAACATGAAAATATAATCATGTTTCAAAGCCGAGTCCAAGTTTCATTTTGGTTGGAAAGGAAGGAAGGAATATTTTTTTACGATTCTCTCCTTAATCTGTCAGGACAAGTCTCGTTAGTTGGGCAACCCTGACCTTCTGCTGGCTGATGAAAGATAACAAAACTGAACGAAGGGAGGAAGCAAGGAAGGGAGGAAGGAAGGAAAGAATTCAATTTTTGTGAGCCGTGTGCTCCTAAATGCAACATTAAGGGGAGAGAGAAGAGCGCAGCTGAACAAAACAACGACAGGAGGACAATGGACGCTGGATGCAAAGACACAACAAGCCAAACAACAACGGTAACTGGGCACCTGATGCCGCCACATCCCCCTGCGTCAAACCCCCCCCTCCCCCGGCTTAACACACGGGGGCCGGAGGCGCACTGGGCTAAAAGCCGAGGCCTCGATCAGCCCTTAAATCAACGGTGTTGAGTTTCACGTGGAAACCAAAATGTCTCTGTGATCCAAACTCATGAGGCTGGTGGTGGGGTGGGTGGATGTGGGGAGTGGGGGTGACCCTCTGTTCGCCATAAACAAGGGTCAAGTGGAGTCATCCTGTGTGTGTGTGTGTGTGTGTGTGAGTGTGTGTGTGTGGAGGGGGTTGGGGGAGTCTTTAGTGTCCATCAGACTGTTGATTTGGGGACATGTGAGTGGGTGGGCATGTGGAACAATTCTGCACCTTTAAATAGCAGCAGTGCAGAGAGACCCCCCCCCCCCACCACAGGCGGGTGGAAATAGACCTGAAGGCTCAGAAGCTATTGTGGGACAAACAGCTTATGGGTCTGGATTCAGGCGGAGCGCTCGAGGATCTGTGATCATTTTACACTGTGTGTGTGTGTGTGTGTGTGTGTGTGTGTGTCTGCAGTGGAGGGGGAGCTCTGTTTAACAGTCTGTGAGCCATGTTAACATTTGAATCATAGGGAAATATAATCAAATTTTAGCGGATTCAAATGATGTGTTTGGACTGTGTGGGTGTGGTGGCCGCTGCGTCCTGTCTCACACCGTTCTATCGCAAACCAGTTTGACTTATAATCATTAAATCCGCCCATTTTTAATCAAATCACCTGGAACAGAAAATTGTGGTACATTCAGTGAGCGTACGAGGAGTTAGAGATGGCGCTGCATCAAATCTAAATCCAGTGTTAAATCTTTTTATCGAACTCAAAACTTTCTTTCTGCCAATGTTTCACTAATTTCAAGCGTCATATAATCAAGTTTTGCCAGACTTAATTAAAGGTATCCTTCCATTTTTACCATTAGTAGCACTGTAAAACAACTTCTTATAAGCGAGACCCTGTTTTGTTTGTGCTGTATCGTGCATGCGTACATGGACTCATATGATTTGCAGCAACGCACAAACAAGGAAGGATGTCTAGCAAGACTAGCAAGTGAGCAAGGATGTAAACAATGCACAACAAACAATGCCCCACCACCACACCACCACACACACACACACACACACACACACACACACACACACACACACACACACACACTCTTGCTCTTTGCCAATAAAGAAGACTGATTTGTCAGATTAGGTGTTGATCAGGCTGTTTAACCAGCCGTCAGTCAGAGCTGAAGCCTCTTGATGTGTGACAATTCTAACAAGCTGATGAAACATTTTAATCCTACAGCCGTCCAGAACATCTATCACATGCACATCAGAGGCTCCAGACACCTGAGTTACAACAGCATTTCATCAAAACTTTGGTTGAAATAACTCATTTTAATCATTGCATGTCATCATCAACCTTGAATTGACCTTGAACCGCTCCTGGTCTGCCGCGGAGGAAGGACGACCAGGATGGGTCAAAAGCGGAAGTCAAATTTCACCTCCGTGTGCTGTGTGCATGTGTGTGTGACAATAAAGGGGAATGTCTCCCCCTGATTCTAAAAAAAGAATTGAAGCGTGTCCAGTCTGAATAAACTAGCGTTGGTTAGCACATAACTAGCCAATCACAGCGACTCCAGGTCATCCCAGTTCCATGTGCTCAAACTTCCCACCGCAGCTTTACTTCTACTGAGACCTGCCTTGCTGACTGACGCTGTAGGATGTTGTAAATGTAACATGTGGTGTAGTTCAGGTAACTGGCAAAGCTGGAATGTGCAGCTACTGGAGCTTCCCTTGTCATCTTTTCATGGCAGAGTCTCACAGTGAGTTTGTTTGCACTGGAATGATGTGCAGCACAACAGCAGTGAGACACAAAGGACTGACTGTGGATCACCTCTGCAGATAAAAGGCACAAAGACCAGAGATGGCGCACGTCAACAACAAAATCTATGCTTCTTTATCGCATCGTCATTATTCTGGGCAGCTGTCATGCTTGTTGTGAGTTCTCCTGTGATTCCCACCACTGTTTACACTGCACAGACAGCACACGTTATCTTGCAGCGTGATGGGGATCAAGACTTAAATCTCTCGCATCCGGATGGAGCCTCAGAGCAGTCAGAGAATCTAAACTCGTTTGATTTTCACTCCTGGAATCTGGACAAATCTGAACACGATCCTGCAGTCCGGGCTTGGTTTGCGCGTCCTCTCCGCCTCACACAACACCTCCCACCAACTCTGCTGTGAGCTGAGGCTGCCTGAACAATAACGCAGAGCTCCTCAGAATGCAGCAAAATGTGTCCCGTCTCCACCGATCGGGAGGGTTTAGACGGCAGACGCCTCCCCTGATACAAACCAGGTCTTTACAGAGAAGCTTTCACATACCTCTGGAAGGTGTCTGCATGTCAGCCATGTTGGATACTAATTATACAGAGAAAGAAATGGTCTCTGACAGCACTTGCACATCCTGTGATTATGCTAAAAATTGACCAGCGATACTCTTGTTAATTGTGTTTTCCCACATATAAGAAAATTCTGCAAATGCTTCACATTATTGCCAGTTATTCCTGGTATTCCCCATCCAGCTCATTAGGGTTTATCATTTAAAATTGATGGTTCCTGTGATCAGCTCTGGTTGGCAGAACATCTCGCAAACAAACAACACTTGATAATTACTTCTGTTGATTATGTTTTTTATCATTAGATTTAGAATTTGAGCCTATAAAATGTCAAAAATAATGAGAAACTCCCACCACGAGAGCCTAAACTGATGCCTTCAGATTGCTGATTTTGTCTGGTTGACAAGCCAGACAAGTAAATGTTTGGCACTTGCACCTGACAAACACTAAATAAACTGTCAAGTGAATGAGTGATTTATTTTCTGATTAACTTACCATTACAGCACAACACATAACCACAAAAAAAACCCCAAATAAATCAATTATTAATGCGCTGACTGAAACTCATCACCGTCCATGTAATTTATGGGTGACTGAGCAAACGGGCTTTGGCGAGCGTTCAACGTCTGGTGGAACAACAGCTACACTTTTTATGATTAAGCCCACTGTGCACACTATTAAAACAAATGCAATCAATACAGACATAAAAATCAACAGCTTATCCTCTAAAAAGCCTCATCGACTCAGACTGAAGCCCTTTGTTCTGCAGATTGAAGGGAAAAAAAAAACATCTTTTGTGCACACACAACAAATATGATTGTGGACAAACAGGAAATAGTGATGTAAGGTCGCGGCAGGTTAGCTCCGACTCAATTCCAGGAAGTGACTTCAGCTTCCTGTGTGGCAGCTCCCAGCATCAGGCATGGCCAGAGCGGACTGCGGTGATAAGACTGGTGAGGTATGGATGGACGGTCCGTGTGGGCTGAAGCCCATCCACACTTTGATGTCTGATAATATCGCCGTGTGACATAAGTTGGGTTTGCTCCTGCAAAGCTCAGAGCTCGACTTAACTTGTGACTCATCAGCAGTGAAAATAGACATGGTTCCCTCCAGCAGGAAACAGCGCAGATGGAAGGGTTAAAACCTGTGCATACAACATCTAATCTCCTTCAAATGTCTCATCTATTCATCAGGCTGACATACTGACCCCAATCATGATCCCTGAGCATGATTAACTGGATTCTTTGCTCCTAATGTCACCAAAATAACCTGACTGACAACCACGACTGGTTCTGTTTTGGTACCATCCAGACATCCCCTCAGAAAGCCAGCGTTAACCATACTCTAGCATGTATGTTTCCATGAGTAAAGTGTTAAAAAATGCTGGCAAACCCACAAAGAAAGTGGCCTTTTTTCAGGCTGTGGCCTGGTGTGAGACGCTGTCAGCACAGAGGTGGAGAACAAAAGCTGCTCCGCGTCCACTCAGAAATGTGTATCTGTTGTCAGAGGCCGCGGCAGAAGAGCTTAGCGGTGGCAGCAGTTTTATCAAAGTTGGGCTGAGTACATTCTTAGGAAAGGTCAGAGAGAGGGCACGTCAATTAGAGGCCACAAAGAGACAGGACGGTGATGGAGGGGCACGAAAACATGAACTATCATACAGACCAGGGAGGACACTGATTGTCCTTGAATGGCTGTCAGTTTGGTGCCTGTTTGATTTCTATTAACTGAATTTTATTTATTCCCATGGTGTCTGTAAAAAGTAGGAAATAAAAGGCAGCACAGGAAAGGGTGGCACACACTGACTTTGGGTGGGGTTTCCCTCATTAAAAGCCAAATGAATGATAAACAACTGAGCTTTTCACCTGCAGTTTTCTTAGTTAGCTAAAAGGTTGTAAAAAGTATCGTCCAATCATTCACTCGAACAACAACAGCAGCAGGCACAGTTTCTCCTTTTCTTTCCATTGTGTGACTGGTTTCTCATTTGTTAACTCCAGCTGTCCTCTGAGACACCAGACATGTCCCTCCAGGTGATCTGGCAGAATGACTGCGTGCCACTCATCATGACACCAACCTGTGTCAAACCCCGCAGGTAAATGCAAACTCACCAGCAGGGTTTCCAAGTTCAGCGCCGACTGTGGGTTCCTCAACAGGGACTCCAGCTTCTTCAGCCGGCTCTCCTGTCTGCTCTCCGCTCCGAGCATGATCACAGCACCGCGGATCCAGGTCACACAGCGAGAACACAAAAACACCTGTAGGCCTGGTTTTTCGTGTCGGGGCTCAGGCGGGCGGTAGCGCACTCCGCTCCTGCTTGGCTCAGCTCCTCATGTCAGCTCTTCTGTAAACTGCGGCGTGAGTAGTCAGGATAATGATTTACCCCAAAGTGCGCTGACAGACTCCTTTTTCATTAATGTCGCACAAGAAATGAAACCCGAAACCGAACTTTGAGACCCGAATGGAGGCGCGCGTCACTATCAGGTGAGTCCCGTCTGCTCTCAGGTAGATACAACAAAATCTGATCCGACCACAACGTGTCCAACCTGTAGGAAGGATCCCTGTCAAGTTACGGGGAGCAAAACAGCGCAACTTCCGGTTGACACTATCAAACTAAAATAAAATAAAGTGAGATGGTAAATTAAACTTTTTTTTTCTAATTGAAAAACACCTCAAAAGAAATGCTGTAACCTATGATGTTAACTATTGCTGAATATAGTATAAATAAATAAATAAATAGATAGATAGATAGATAGATAGATAAATAAATAAAGAACTATAAAGGATAGAAATATGAATGATAGACCCGTATTATGATAGTATGATATAATATCTATTTGTTTATCTATTTGTTGTCTTTTTTTTAAAGCATTTCTTTCTGTTGTTAATATTCTATCTTTGTGAGCATTTTACTTCACTTTTGAAACATATTGTTAACCATCTGCATCATCAGCTTTTGTATGATATGTGTTCTAGCTATAAATAAAGTTTTGTTGAAACTTTTTGAAATTGGACACCAACTTTCTCTCTCATTAGAAAAAATTACATAAACAAACAAATAATAAAACACTACCACAATACGGCTCACTATGATGCTTTTATTTTGAAAGCAAAACCCTCCATTCGGAAGGATACTGCGTAACTTCAGATGACTTGGCAAATAGTAATCGCACATCTATCCCCTCTGTCCCTGTGCAGTGATAAGTGAGGACTCCTGTCCTGCAGTTTTGGTCGCTATCTCACCCCTGGATAATTGCCCCAGACCAGGAAACCACTGACCCCCTAAATGCCTCCAATCACTGTTCCCAGCAAGGCCTCACCAGGCCGGAATTCCTGCTCTCTTATCTCATTCATCTCTTTTACCGTCACCGCTCAGGGGATCGACTAACTTTCAGTATTTTAGGAATGCTGATGCGCTGCCTTGCAGACGTGCTGGCACTAAGAATAGAAATGTACTGGCTCCGCAGTAAGTCAACCGTCCTTATCTACAGTCCAAAATCTGCATAATTGTTTTATGTGTGTACATTAATTAGGGTTATATAGACCTGCATTGACATTTAGAAGGTTACAGCCCAGCATAATGTCAATTCTTGGGTAAAAATGAGAGGAAAAACAAGTAAAGTAGCATAAAAAACTGAAAACAGGCCAGATGTTTCCTTGCTCTTAGAATAACTTTTATTTATTTTACTTTACAAAGAGGTCTCCGCCAAAGCTCTCAGTTACTGAATCTATATTCAAATACAAACAATCCGTGAATAGTCTACTCAAACAGTGGGCTAAATGTTTGACAGGGGAGGTCAGAAAGTACCAACGAATTTCAGGCGACAACAGCAACAAAACATCTGACACAAAAGTATTTTTTTGTCCAAACATTGGATCAACACACATCCTTTATCAGGTCAGAAATGGCAATGATTAAAATGTGCAATAAAAACCAACAATGGCAGTCTTAAACAAAGTCTTTTTTTAGGCCTCTGGCGTCACGGCAGAGGACCACTTGTTGACACGGCACCTATATGCGTGCCGTGATGTCATCAGTGACTCACAGAAGCTGTTGACAAAGTCCCCTGGCCAGCCGAGGATGACACCAACATCATGGCATGACCTGTGGTGAAGATGCAGGCTGGAATGAGTGGGGATGATGTGCTGCTGCTGTGGGAGCACACACACACACACACACACACACACACACACACACACACACACACACATGCACAAACTCATAGGCATGTAGTTTTGGAATGATGGCAGGGGTGGGTCACATTTGGAGTTATTCTAGGAGTGGGTCATGATGAGTACTCATCCCAGGCGGCTGCTGAACTCTTCATTAAGCGGAGGCTTTGAAGGGCACCATGGGTCTTCTTGTTATGACACCGCTGTAACAGTAGGCAATATTAGGACGTAATGAGAAAATAATGGCAGCAAATGTGGAGGAAGAGCTATCTACTTTTGGCATTGGATGTCATTCAGCTGGCACTGAGTGCGGTGTTCTGTGTAATCGTATGGGTTTCAACAGACTGCCAATGGGCCTCTTGGTGCTTTCTTGTCTGAAAAGGGCAGGTGCAAAGCTACAAAGGCAAACACTGCTCTCTAGTGGGCATACAGCATATAAACATAAAGACTAGGGACATTTAAGAGCTTCAGCACTCACAAAATACAATCATCAAAGAGAAAACAAATGAAATAAAGCACTTTTTTGTGAAAATCTACAGATGCATCATCCATAAGTTAATATAACATCAAATAGTATCTGCGTAGAGTCCAACTAGAAAAACTGAAATCTTACAACGGGACAAAAGTGTTGACAAAGCCTCCGAGTGATCGAGCTGGATCGAATCTTATCAGCTGTCCCCCAACAGCGGGAGCTGTAATACTGATCGCTGCATACTACAGCACTTGATGATTGAGTTTAATACCACGTTTGGTAAGATTGCAAGCCTGATTTTTAGGATCATCTGAGCAGAGCCAGTGACATTAAAATGAAATCAGAATCAGGATCAGTTAAACTGTCAGGCGCCAAGAATGTTCAGGATTTTAAAGCAAGCGTGCACGGCACTTTGTGCTCAGGTGGATCGGGTGAAAGGCGAGGGAGGGTCTGCAAATCGCACATTTATGGACCAGCGTTATCAGGACGACTTACAGACCATATCAGCTACTGTGCATCAGTAGGTGTTCCCTCATATATTCTATGTAGTTTTAGAGGAAGCAGAGGGAGCATCCTCTCTCGTTAGAGACTGTTATACTGCTCAGTCGTCTGTTTTAACAGCCCAGCCAGGCTCTCTCCACACAGCATGTCAACCGCTCGAGGATAAAGTCTCAATCTCAGCAGAATTTCTCTCCTCCCTTTCAGGAAGTGAGCAGAGTCGAGAATCACAGGCAATCATTTGTGAGGCATCAAACCTCTGAATTAATATGTTACTGTGTACCGTATTTAGATTGGGCGCGAGGTGGAGGGGAGAAGGGTATACTATATTCCTGGCTGTCTGTCAAAAAAATAAGAAAAAAAAAAGCTCCTGAAGTCTGAGCCCCCGTCGGCCAGGTAACCCAAAACCTGAAGTGGGGAGTCAGCGTGGGATATGGGGAGAGGAACAATGTGGCTCTTTGTGCAAGCCGGGCAGAGAAAACAAACCGTTTCCCCTGGAAAGAGATCATGTTCAGGCTCCATCTGAGAAGACCACACAAGGCTGATCAGAGCCCTGTCTGCTGTGTACTGCAAGGAGAGGAGGAGGAGGAGGAGGAGAGGAGGAGGAGCGCATCTGGGCAGCCTCACTAACTCGTGCACGCACACACACACACACAGACACACTTGAGGGCAATGTCAGACAGGAAGAAGATCTGAGACGCTCCGTACGAAACGCTCGCTGAACACAATACGACACGCGAGCCAGCAATACTCTTTGGTCCGAGACAAAATGTGTGACTGCTGTGTCCTTCCCCCACGTTGACTTGTGATAATATGGCCATCTGGACTGCTTCCTGGGTTGGCACCCTGCTGGTCTACAGGCAGAGCAGCACTCTGGTGGGCTGACAGGCTGAGGGACTGGCTGAAGGGTGTTAGCACTGGCGTTGTCCACAAGAGGGCGTGGCACTGAATCTGGCACTGCCGTACAGTGTTGAACAGGGAGCCTGTTCAATAGGTGGAGAGAGAGAGAGAGAAAGAAGGAGAAAGGGTGGTGAGCTGTTATAGATTCTGGGTTGTGTAATTGACATGTCTAGCATATCTTATATCAACTCCTCCTGTCCTGGACACTCATTCCTTAATCCGCCCATTCTACATAAACACTGAGAATGAGGCTTTTAGTCATGTCAACACTCAGATAACTGTCGCAGAGGGCACAATCAAACTAAGAACATCTGGCGTCTTTCTCTCTCACACACACTCACACAGACTTTCATTCAAACACACATATTAAACGTAAACAGACGCGCGCACACACTGACATGTAAGGGCCAAACCAGGGTTCTGTACTCCCTCTGTCCCATTGCGTTTTAGTTTCAAACGCTCAGCGAATACCCATGTGGTGGGATCGGATTACACGGGGCTATAAAATATCCCAAATAAAGGCAAAGAAAACTGAGACGGGCCGTTTCCTGAGGTGAAATCCTCCAGTTGGCTGCTGATTCTGTCAGATTTTTTTAAAGACTTTTTAGCAGTTGGAGACAATAGAACAGGACAGCAATGTTCTTCTCACAGCAGAGAGGTGGCAAGCTGAAGTCAGTCACACACGGCAGCCAGCTCCCATTACACACAACGCAGGGCCTATAAATCCGTCTGCACGACACAAGCAGCATGCTGTGATTTCATATGTATTGGTTACTAAGGGGACGCATGAAACCACAACAGAAGACAAAGAGTAAACTGGGAACTCTTTTAGCAAAAGGGAATCATTTACCTTAGACACAAAACATCTGGGGTAAGATAAAGGTTTGTTCTTTCTCTATCAACACCATCATTTTTACGCATAATCATCAAGCTGACCCATGACCTTTGGAGAGGAAAGCAGGCCAGGTGAAATCTAAGCCATCTCTGTAATATCAGCGGTTTAATCTCAGGACATACAGTAAAATGGTAACGTGATATGGCGGTGAGATACCAGCCGGTGAGGACAGCGGGCGGTGTTACAGCCATGTGGGCTACCAATCAGGCCAGTGAAATCAATAGGCCCTTTGATTGGTCCAAAGTAAGGAGGGATTTTCTGTTGCACTCTAACAGCAACATCTGGTTGGCAGTGGACAGCGGTGGTGAGTGAAGAGAAGGAAAAGGACTGAAAGGGGAGAGGAGAGTGCTAAACTCATACATGGCTGATGAGCCAAAGCCAGAACAGGGTGCCATTATGACCCTGTTTACACCTGGCATTAACACGCATCTTGGGTGATACAGCTCCAAGTACAGGTGTGAATGCATTGAGGACGCACTGAAATCCGATCGCTCAGACCACATTGAGAGGTGGTCTGGGCCACATATGACCACATTCTTTTAGCAGAGTGAACGCAAATGTTTCCTGAGCCACATTGAAGGACTACTACTCATCTGATGTCCTCTGCAAGCAGACGTACTGTATGTACTCTTTTGTGTGCTGATCAAAGTGTGAAACAACAAGAAGCCATAACAACAGGAAAAATTGATAGTCAACGAAGGCTAGCAGCACAAAGCAGGATTCACTTCAACACTGAAGCCATGGCATGCGTAATCGGAGTGCTCTGGTTCTGGCCCTGTTCTCTAGTAAAGCCCCAGAGCTCCATCACAGCTGTGGGCTGGCTCTCATATTCAAAGCGCCTCGTAGTCTGCCTGACAATCACCTCAGTCTCTACAGTGACCTCAGGTATCAGCGCTGCCTCCCTGCTCATACTACAAGAAGCAAGAGTTTGACTTAGGGGGCACACTCAGTCAACTTCACTTGATCTGTCTCTGTCTGGGTGTCACATTGGACAGACCATCACATAACCTCAAGGTCATGGCTTTGATTTAGCTGCATCCATTTGTCCTTGTCAAGACAATGAACCTCCTACCTTCCCATGCATTGCAAACTGCTCTGGATAAAAGCATCCGCTAATTGGTTAAAATACAGAAAACTCTCCCTCTAAGACAGACACACACTCACATATCTAAGCAAAAGTGAGCCGACAAAACAGGCTGCCATGCAAACAAAGCATTGTGACTGTCAGGCTGTGGTGAAGTGATCGCCTTTCAAAGTGACTCTCACTGCCTGTGCCCTCCACCTCTTTCCCCTGTTGTAACCTTAGAGCCCAGAGGAGTGCCAGGTTACTGGGATTCTCTCTCTTTGGCGCCATGCTGTTTAGTGACCACGCACATACTGTGAGACCTGTGATTAAGCTTGCCCTGTTCATGTGTGAATGTGCACATTTTCCAATCTCAAGTTAAATGCCACTTAAAAATAATTGCTGGTTTTTAATTTAACCAACACAGAATACCACATGAGATTTAGAAAGGTTCTACAAATAAGCAAGCAAATCCCACCCATGACTGCTTGTGGCATGTCTTCTGTGGTTGTATGAGTAAAATAAGGAGGTTCAGTACTTGCAATGCAACACTCCAGTGTGCAACTCAGTCATATCAGATGGAACAGCTAGTGAAAGCAATGCTATCTATACTTTGCCTCGCCTTGTAATATAATCTCTCACCTCCATCCTCTATTTATTCTGATCACGGATTCGTAGGCATCGCCTCTTCAGGACTGGCTCCATGTCTCCAGTACTGGGCATATTAGCAGGGCTCCGCAGGCTGCCCTTGTCCCTGAGTTTGGGCAAGAGCAGCGGGGTGGTGGTCCCACCTGTCTTTGGCGCTGTGGGCAGGGCGTAGGCATGGTCCTCATCAGGAACATGGGGGTCCTCTCCTACCTCCCCGACTACTGCTAAGGGCTCTTCTGGCTGACTGACTGGGCCCTCAAGCCGCACTGGGCCAACCACAGAACACTTGTTCTCTTTAATGGCCTCCAGCTCACTGAGAGCAGGGTCAGGGGGTGGTGCTGGTATTCTCTGCAGTATTGAGGAGTCCGGACTTGCAGGTGTGGATGAGGAGGACATCCCATTTGGATTGTGGTCCTGAGACGTCAGGGCAGAGGATGTGGGATCATATGAATGGCTGCTCCCTGTGGGGCTGGGTGGGGTGTGTGAAGGTGTAGTGTGGGAGTCCTGGTGGTGGTAGACAGTGTCATGTGAAGGGGACTGTGGTAGAGGAAGGGTGGGTCTGATGATGTCATGGAGCCCTGATCTGGTACCCTGCCCTGTTCCTGACTCCCCGAGCCCTGATAGGTCCACCACTCCATTGGCACTGGGCCCCAGCTTCACTTGGGTCCTTTGAAGAACCCTTTGGATGACTTGTCGCTCGGACTGCTTCTGCTTATAGTCTGTCAGCCCCTCTGACTCTGGGACTGAGCAGGGGGATTCACTGTACTGTGCTCTGGGGGAGGATGCTCCACTGTGGGGTGTTGATGTTGGGGATGGGAATGATCTTTCTGATTTAACCCAATCTGTGTCTCTTGTGTTGGGGTCACTTGGCGACGGGAGACCTTGAGTCAAGATTCCACCCAATTTTTTGGCTACAAATCTGCTGTCCCCTTCAGGGATCCCTGGAGATGGTGGCCTGCTAGCCCTGGATCTACCCCTTTCTGCCCCCTCTGGCACAGGCTGGATTACACCACTGTGACTTGGAGTTTCTAGGGTTGCCTTAGAAGGTACTGGAATGGGGATAGGAATGGGTATGGGGACAGGTAGTGGAACAATGATAGGATAAGGCACCAGGACAGTGGGTTGAGGCAGAAGAGGGCTAAAAGAGGGAATACCAAAGTTCATTATGGGAGGCATTGGGACAGGACCTCTTGGCATCATATTGAGGGGAGGAGAGTGCAAGCCAGGGAAGTAGGCTCCTGGGAAGGGATGCACCAATCCAGGGGGATTCATGGATGAGGAGGTTGGGGGCTGCAGGTGAGGAGAGTGAGGAGGTCTGTGGATAGGGCTGGAAGGGGGGCCTGGGTGTCTGGTGGGGTTGGCAAGGGGGCTTTTCAGGCCCTGAGCATGGAGAGGAGGTCTGATGAAGGGCACAGGGATTTGAGGTACCGGCTGATGTTCCAGAGTGGGACGAGGAGGGGGTGGAGGATGAAGGGGAGAAGGGTGGGGTGACACCTCCACGGCAGGGGGATGTGGAGGAGGCTGGATGGGCCTCTCCAGTGTCCTCAGCCCAGAGACAGGGACCTTGGAATTAGAAGAGGATGCCTCTGAGGGGGAGATGGAGGTGGATTCTGCTGATCCATGGATTGGCGTAAGCCCTTTAGGGGAAAGGTTTCTATGACGAGCCTCTCCTGAACTGCTGCTGTTCCAAGACTCAGGAGTGAGCAGCTTTTGTCCAGGTACAATGCAATCTGCCCTCCCCTCCTGGCTGGGTCTGCTTGGGCTGGAGCTGGTGAGAGCTGCACGGGCTTCTCGGTAGAAAACATCCATCTTGTACTGATTCAGACACTTGGTGCTGCAGAACTGGAGTCGTTCTTCGCCAGATCCGAAGTCCAGGTATTCTTTAGTGTGGCGGACATGCTTGCACCAATCACATACCTGTGGCACAGGGGAGAGAGACTGTGGGGGGTTATTGAAGTGATGAATCCAAGATAAAAAACTTTAAGACCTTTGTACAAATATACAGTAATTAGAGATGGGCTTACTTTATATCAACCCCTAAGCGAGCTACATGTGAATGAAGCTGTTTTAATCTTGTAATTTTATAGCATATTCATAATAATGCTTTGCATTGGAAAACAAAAGATACATTGATATTGTCGTCTTACTCTGACATTGCTGTTTATCTTCATCACCAGTCTGGGTGAGTCCTCTGTATGAGGGTGCTGAGGTGATCTCTCACCATGGAGGTCTTCATCTCTGGCCTGACAGGGGAAAACCACATGACACACATGACATGAACCACTGAGAAACAGTTTGTCTGACCTGAGTTCACACTACTTTTGATTGAGGGATTCTTTTTCTGATTTACGATGATGTAGCTGGCCTTGCTTTGAATCAAAATGTTGTACTGGAATCACTCTGCAGTCATTAAACCAAATTTGAGCATCTTACATAACAAGTGCAAAAAATAGCTTCAAATGAATTGCCTTGTCATCAAGGTTAGCGGCTGTTTGAACTTCATACATGGCATCAAACCCTAAAGGTCAGCACAACAAAGGGAAATCACTGTGTTGTGAAACAGATACAATTCTAAAAGTGAGTAGAGAGATGATTCAAGTGATGTATTGTCATATTTATTAATGGTCTTGCCAGTATTAATATAGGAAATTCCTTTTGATTCATGTAAGCTGATCTGCTGTGGATCTGAGTGCTCCCCCATCTCTGTGACCCATTGAGTCGTGTTGAGTTACGAAACATGAGGCAGCTGAAGGTAAGGTATGCACTGAAAGTGGACACCTCGCCTCAGGCCCTCCCGGCTTTCCTCTCAGACAAGCAGCGACAAGCCAGCGGCAATGGCTTCCTCCCCGCCTACGAAAAACTAGAGGGCTTGTTGCGCACAGTCAGTTCTGCCCTCCTTTTTGTCTCTGTTGTCTTGTGAATCAAGCTACCACAGTATAAGCAACAGCGAGGGTGAAAGGGGATATAGCCACTTGTCACACCGCACCTCCAAAGAGGGCATATCCATGTCGTAATGGAAGGTGAAAAACTATGGCAGTGTGCATCAGAGCGGCTCACCATAGTTGCAGCTTTCCTGTCCTCCAGACCAAAGCCACTTAATGGCCGGTCCCTCCTCCATTAACGCGAAACTGATACTAAGTGTCCTCTAAAAACTTTGACCTCCCTCCCACCATTCCTATACCGGCTCCTCCATAATAACTAGAAAGTGTGTTCCCAGAGATGCCCCCCTTTCTAAAGTCCTGCAAATTAACCCATCAGTTATGAGCTTGTACAATCAGGAGCATCTGTTTCTGAAAGTTTGTTTACCTGCCAGAAACCACTTGATGCTTTGGTCTCTTGTGTATATAGAGTGGCACATCTGGCACAAACTGTTCATGTACAGTACCTGTATGCATGTATGCAATCTACTGACCTCAACACATCTACTGATCACTGACCACTATAGAGATATCAGGATTTCTTTACAACATCTCACCAACAAAGGGACAAGCCACAACTAAATGTTCATGACTGCCCACAGTGATGCTGATATGAATTGTATAGACTCACCTTATTGCGTTTGAAGTAGGCCCGTCTGCAGGCGGCAAAACACTTCTCGCTGCAGAAGCTCTTGAGCTCTGAACCCATACATAGAGAGTAGCGTTTGACCCCTTCCTTCTGGCACCAAACACACACTATCTGCACATTCTGCACATCCTCCACTGCAGGGGAAAAGCAGAAAGAAGTTTGAGGGCAATTAATGAGTGTGATTTGAAAAGGTACAACCACCCAGCTATGCAAAAAACCCTCTTTGGATTAAGGATGAGACCAGTGTTGATTATAGAGGGTTTCAACAGTTATGACCTCCCAGTATCTCCGAACAGCTAAAGCTAAGTGACTGTGTAATTATTTAACTCAAATGAACTCTCTCTTACTCAAGAGACACGAGTGAGCTCTGCTATTTTTGACCAGGAATAGAATCTTTAGCCAATTATCTAATCAAGTATATATTTGAATAATGTCAGTATGTTAGACACTGAGCCTTTCGTGGATGCCCCTTCCACACCCAATCATGATACTATCACCTGTTACTGATGAATAAGCATATATTTACAAAATTCAATGAAGTTGATGAGGTACAACTTTAAATATATTGTCTTTGTACTGTTTTCAATTGAGCATGATTAAAATTATCACAATCTGTTTTATTTATTTTTTACACAGCATCCAACTTTTTTGGAATCGGGGTTATCTGAATTCATTAAAGAAGTCTTGGGGCAATATTCTTTCACGGAGCCCACAGATCCTGCTGCTTCTTATTATCTGCACCAATGCTCTGTACACTTCCACTGCAGTCTGTAGAGATATGGACCCTGACACATTTTGAATTGTTTGATTTTGTGCACTGTTGACTTTCAAGTTTGAAGGTTTTTACGTCAATATTGAGTACATGTACTGCATGCATTATCTGAACAGTGCAGCAGACCCACTCGGCTGTAGTGCAAAGTCAGAACAGCAGAAAACATGTTACTGAACAAATACTAATGGGCTGCACAGTTTATCAAAATAAGGCTACAGAGCATCAACATTAACTTGCACATAGTCCCATAGCCCACTACCTGCTGATGGCTTTATAAGGGGGACAATGACAGGGGCACTCTTGTGCTCTTTGGGGGTGGTCAGGGATGAACTTGTTGAAGAAGAGGAGGGTGAAGAGGAGGGCACACTGGAGGACTCTCTCTCTCCACTCTTCATGGTGAGGACAGAGTGACTGACTTTGGTGTCCAGGCTCTTGGGTTTTGGCAATGAGTTTTCTGAAAGACATAAACACAACATAATATGTATGACTAAGATCATTCATCTAACACAATAACATAAATCCCCAGTATACCTTACACGATACTGTAATAACTTTTGCACCCGTAACAATGCCCTTCATTGATTTTTGGTATAAACGTGCTAAGAAAACAATGGATGTATCTGAATGAATGAAACATGAGAAGTGGCAGCTACAGGAGAGTACGTCTAGCACATCTGAACAGTGACTCAATGTCTGCACTAAAACCTGCAGAACCTGTTAGTGTAAATTCAAGGAGACTCTGCTCGAACAGTGAACTATCGACACCTGGCCCTCACCTTTTAGCACAGACACATGCTGGCGCCTTTCTCTGTAGTTTCTGATCTCGTTGGCCTCAGAGTCTCTGAGATCCACCTTGTCGTAGCCATACCATCCCAGCAGCTCGTTCATGGTGCTCTCTGCAAATGTCTGCAAAAGGAAACAAGGAAAAGAAATCACTGATTAACGTTCTATGTAAAGGGATAGGGTAACTGAGCCATAGCCTGCCTGCAAAAATGGGAAATTGTGACCGTACATCTTAGGGTTGTTAGTGGAACTTTTTATCCTAGGTTAAACATAATCAGACCTTCCTACTCTGAATCAATGCAAGGGATTCTTTCTCAGCCCCAGCCCAGTTGGAGAAATGAATACGGGCACAGTGGAGTACAGTATGACGCTTTTTCCATGATGTATTCAAGCTGTTTACTCTTGCTAAATCTGAGACGGAAAGGTTTAAAACCTAACACCAGTGTGAAATCTATGAATCATCCTTTGTTTATCTCTTTTAATTGGAAAAAAAGAAGGAGAAGAGAAAACTGTTCTCCGCAGATGGGATGTGTGGTCCCTTTTTTTTTTTATTACGACCAGATGAAAAAAAAAAACAAAGGTCTCTCTCTTTATCCACCCACCTCTCTCTGTGGCTTTGGGAGAACCGGATTGGAGGAGAAACCCGATCCGGAACGGGCAGAAATCAGAGCGGGACACCCTACACCGCAGCGAGGTCCCACGGTTCTCGGAAATGCCCCACTCCTCTCCCTTCTTCTCCCTCCGATGTCCACCACTCTCTCTCTCTTTCCCCAGCTTTCCCTGTCGCTACCCTTGCCTCTCTTCCTCTCCTCGGCGCCCCCCTTCACCTCCCATCTTCACCATCCTCCCCTCCACCCCAGCACCTTCCAGCCCTGACACCCGACACAGCGCTGCCTCTCAGGTTTCACCCTTTTCCAGCACAGCCAGCCTGCTGTGGCGGTGTTGTAGTGCTGTAGTACTGGCTGCACATTCTTTCCCCTGCTTTCCTCACTCCGACCTCTGCTCTGCACTAGGGCCTCAAAGAAATGGATCTCTCCCTCGCTTGCTCACTTTCTGCTGTGTGTGTGTGTCTGGGAGAGTGTGTGGGTGAGTGCAAGCAGCGGTATCATATCCAGCTAAATATGCCTAACGATGATTAAAGTTAAGTATCCGGTGTCTGGTGCTGCGCTCGGGGCTGACGTGGAGGGAGTAGGTCCGAATGTGGTGTTGAAACAGATGTATTACAGAGACAACACTAGGCTGGACCTCAGTTGAGCTAGAAATCAGTTTGCCTGCCTGCTTGTCTGTCTTTTCTTTCCTCGCTGCCTTTCATTCACCCTTTCATCATTTGACTTGTCTTAAAAGTGCACATTAAATGATGTATGTTTCACATCACGTCTCAGCTGGGCATTGTCTGCAGGAGGACTACACTGATGGCAGCTCTCCTCTGTGCATGCAGTCTCATTTAGTCTGTTTTCTTGTTAACGAAAGACGGGCAATTTTTTTTTCACCCACCACTCCACTTCCCACAATGTTGTTTTTGTTTCTTTTTGGCAGTTCAGACAAACATCTGCTTTGTGAGAGTGACAAGCCATATCCCAAACCACAGAGAGAACTGCAGCCAAAGGCAACAAACCGGGGCCGACCCTGAGATTCAGCCCAGGCAGGCTCACATCAAGCGGGGATAGCGTTTCACATGTTTTGATTAAAATTAGTTAAGTTGTAACACTACACCTCCCCTGGATATCAGACGCTACAATCCAAACCACTTACACAGAAAGACCACATTTCCTCTCTCACGAAAAGGCCAGAATCTCCTCCCCCGGAAAAAAAAAGAAAAAAAAAACGCTTGTCTTTTTAGATTTCCGAGCTCCTGCTCGAAGGAGCTTCAGATATCCCTTACCACCACAGTCAACAGATAGCCAGTGTCCAAACCCAAACAAAGCACACAATCCATGGATTATTTTCCGTGCCATAATAGGCTCATAGTGGTGGGAGGGAATCATGTCTGTTACTGTGATTTAACTGTCCTTAAAACCAAGCAGCAGAGGAGAGACTCTTAGAGGACATGTCTTATCTCTGAATGGCCACTTCAGTTTGCTGTGATATTGGCATCCTTTAAAATTGTGCGGTGGCGTTTTTTCCCCAGTGTAAGGCTGAAGTAGGCTATTTAAAGGATATAAATACCCTCTCTCTTTTGGGTAGCATGAGGGCAAGCCTCTGTGGTACAGCAAGTGTGCGCACTGCAAGAGCTGGGAAGAAGTGACGCACATCTGGATCTCCGCTGGACATTTGCGTCCGGCCACAGCTGGCCTGACATGGCGTCACTGGAAGGCGAAGGCCAACCGAGTCTTCTTCACTGCGACCAGCTATAATTAAAGAGTCGTGTGTCTCCATTTGTGACATTTTGAGTTTGTAATTCTATGTTTTTTAATTCGGGTTATTGTATTGCCTTCCGAGGAGCGCAAACTTTAAGTCTTTTAGATTTATTTATTTTTTTTAAATTGCAGCAAAAGTGTGTTCAAAAAATGTGATTGTTGACATTACAGCCACAAGAAGAGCATTCATTGACCAGGCACAGAGTATGCGTCTGATTATTCCCAGCATTGATTTGTGCGCAGTTGGCTCAGAGCAGGAGGACGTTGTGTGCGTACAGAAGTTACTGCTCGGCCGATAACACGTCTCATTGGATAAAATCTAGATTTAGCACAAACACATACACTCACTCTCACCTTCATCTCCTGGTTGATCTCCCTCTTTACGGGGTGCGCAGGTTTCCTGCTGCGTTTATTTTCCGGCGGTCTCCCTTTCTCCATCTCTGGCATAGTCGTGGTTCTGGCTGGATCCGATCCGGATCAGTGTTGAGTGTCGGCTGCAGGGTTTTCAGCGGAGTAGCTCAGAGTGAAAGCTGTCACTCCCGGTGACAGCGGCTGTCATTCCCGGCCGCCTGAGTCCCTCATCTGGGGCTTCACACCATTCGAGTCCACTGAACATGCGTGCGCTCCAGGCTGGAGGCTCCGCCGCCGAACAATCACCACTCTCTCCTCTCCAACACTGTCAAGAGTCTGCCGGTAACAAAGATGCAGCTTCCGGTTAAGACTTTCAAAGCAAATTCTTCATGACGACCTAAAGTCGTAGTTTTTTAAGAGTCCAAATTCAGGACAACAGAGGTTAACAATCAACCACTGAAAAATGAAAATGCTTTCACCAATTTTACGAATTCATGATCAACATGCACCACAATTTAGGTCTCTAATCTTTAGAAACAAAACTTTGCTGGTGTGAGCCATGTATGTCAAATAGCAATCCCAGCTGAATTCCACTGAAATATTAACAGCAATCCCTTTTGCCACAAACTCGAGTAAACTTGCCACTGAAACGTCTCCGATCAGAACTTAAATGAATTTACTCGATTCTCATATTGTGTGAATGTTCAGGGAGGTGCTAAAGAAAAAATACTGAACAATTGTTTTTGAGTGAAACACAAAAAACACTGTAACCTACACAAGGAAATACTGCACATTCCGAAATAAAAGGGGGTCCATTTCGCTATATTTTGTCGTTTTGACGCAACATATGTTCCGCTTTTATTAAGAAAAGGAAAATGACACATCTTCCTGTCTAATTCGTGCTCTTTATGTGAGGCTTGACAGTGTCCTCTCCGGATAGGGAAGGGAGTCAATGTAACCCAACACCTGGCGCCCACCCCTCCCAAATCTCAACAGATACATTTCATAAGGAATGCAAAGACTGTGTTTTATCTGAGGGGACACAGTACAAACACTGTACGAATACTCTTGTCTTAAAATAAAGAGATGAAAAGAGCGGGGTGAGTTAAATGATACCAGGGCAGAATGCATGGGGCTTTCTCAGACTGACATCTGTTTGATCAGTGTGTGACATTGTGCGTGTATGTCTGTAAAAAAAGAGAAAACACTCCTGGAAGGTACACATTTTGGCCCTGAGCTACCCTCGCCTTAGGAAAAGTACCACGCGCCTGAGGGCAGGCTTTACATTCACACGTGTGTGTGTGTGTGTGTGTGTGTGTGTGTGTGTGTGTGTGTGTGTGTGTGTGTGTGTGTGTGTGTGCCTGCGCGCACACGAGCTTTGAACATAAATATTTGTCCCATGGTTATTCCTGATGGTAAAGGCCAGAGGCTTTATTACAATATCATGTTTCCTGGCTAGTGATGAAAAGGTGGAGAAGATCAAGTTGCATTCAGCAACATAAACAAACATAAATGCTATTTCAGAGAAGTTGGACAACTTAATGTCACCACTATTTTGCTATTTACTGCTATATATATATATACATTTCTTTTTTTCAAAACTCACAATTATAATAAGCATCAGGTTAATAATCCTATATGGTGAATTTAGGTTATAAAGTTGGTCACGTCAGTACCAAATATGTAGGCTCAGATGGCTCCGCTGCTTCCGTCTCTTTTACAGAACTTTCACTTGGTCACTAAACCCCAGGCAGAGAGACAGGCAGGTAGACAGACAGGCGGGCCGAGAGGACTGTTTCAGAACCTTTCTCCTCCCTGTCTCCAGCCGCCCTCGGTCTGCTCTGGTTGGAGGAATCCAGGGACCAGGCTCGTGTAAACAGAAACCCGATCCAGTGCGCCGGGCTTGGGTTTCGCCCCCTCGTACACCCGCTGATGACACCTGATCCGGCCCGGCTTTGGGAACAGGGCTTATCTGATGCCTCACAAAAGGCCCCTCTCTCCGGTTCTCCATAACAGGCGCACATCTGGTGCCTCTGCAGGGAGCGCTGTCCCTTTAGGTTCCTCTGGGGGGGTGAAAGTGGGGATAAGACCGTCTCACAATCCCCTCAGAAATCCACTTAAACAAATGATAGGCGCTATTTATAGGTCTAAAGTTACAATCCCCAACATCTGGACGGAATCATAAAAATTGTCCACTTTGAGTAGGCCTATGATTATATGCATTACTGTCCATGAATACATGATTACTGTGAACATACCCTGTCAATTTGCAAGATGATTGAAAATGTTGTAGTCTGGTCTTCAGCATTAACGGAGGGGCAATGAGCGTGAGCTCCTGTGGTTTACAGTAATGCGCTTTGGCCATTAGGGGGCGATGTCTACCCATTGGTTTTGAATAGCCTGGTTGTGCCTGTGAATATGGCCCAGTGTTTCCCCTGCATCAAATTACAGGCACATACAGTCACGTTGAGGCCATCTGTTTCTGGTCCAGTGACCAAATAAATTGAGCTGTAGCATATAAAACAATTTTACCTTCAATTTGGGTTTACATTTCACAACGACGAATCTGACATTTTCCTCAGTTAAAAAAACAAACAAACATATGACCCATACACACACACAGACAGACACACACACACACACAGACACACACACACACACACACACACACACACACACAGACACACACACACACACACACACACACACACACACACACACACAATCATATGCTCTCATACTCGTACGTACGTGCAAACCTGCAAGCACCACATGTGATGTATGTGTCTGTTGTATATGATTGAGATTGCATTTGACTTAATGAGTAAATAACGTAAATTAGCATAAATCCAAACTTATTCTAAAGTGTGTGAATAAAACGTTAGATACTCACTCTGACATCCTGCGTATATTCGGATACAAATAAAACAAAGCAACATCTACAAACATCCGTATTTTGCGCCTGTAAAACTCTCACCTCTGAAAGTTAAGCTAACTTGTGATGCTACCGTGACTTCCTGTTTACATAGTGGATTGCTTCTGATTGGGCAGCTGCTATAACTTTTTCTTTGCAACGGCAAAAAGTCACTTATTAAACTTTATTAAACTTTAACGGTGCAGCCCCTGGATCACTTTTAGTAAATCACTGGTTTGACACTGTCTAGTACTTAATAAGGATTAATGAATGACTTTATGAATACCTGCTGCAACCGGATTCTAAACACTAGGTGTCGCTGCTGCCACACTTATAGCCACAGCCAGACACGAGAGCCTTTTCAACAGGTTAACTTTTAAGTTTGCCGTTTTCTATCTGTCATTCGATTTATGTCACTTTCTTGCCAATACAACATGAAGTGAAGCAACAAATCCCGAGTTTCATCAGCTGGAGCAGACTTCTCAATAATCATGAACCCCATTATAGCCTGAACAACGCTGGCCACGAATCATCGTCACCATGGCAACATAACGGCGGGAGCAGGTGCTCTCGGATGGTAAGCAGCTCGTCGTCCTGGGGTCACCATGTTGGTGGAAGTGGATGCTTCTCAACAAGTGCCTTTGAGCAAGGCATTTAAACATAGGCGACAGTCGGAAAGGTCAAAATGTATGGCTGGGATGGAGCATGCGCGCCAGGCTGACGTCCCAAATATTTTAATAGACTACTTCTAATGTATACACTTATCCTGAAGTGTGCCATTGTTTCCCTAAGTGATGCTCCTGCGGTCAAAGCACCTTTCACCTGTCACATTTCTGTGTCATTTCTTTACGTCCACCCTGTCCGGGACGCAGTCCGGACCCTATAGCCTACGTCACAGACCCGCAGCTGGTATAAAAACCGGCGTCTGATGCAGCGTCCACATTAGAGAGAAGCAGCGTTTGTGGGCAGCCTCCTTCATCTGGCCAAATTATTGGGGAAAAAAAATGTCCAAAATGACGATCGTTCAACTTGGAGTGCTTTTGTTCGCCATATGTTTATCGACACAGGTAAGCCGACGTTTATTCCGTTTAGACGATGTTTTTTAGCTGTAAAATTGATTTTATTCATTAGGTGGCGGTTGGAATTCATTGTGTACAAGCGGGGGGATTATTTTAATTTACTGATGGTTGGAAATGAACTGCGCGGAGGTGGGTTATTCGACTTTAATGATGTTTGGAGACAGGGTTTACACGCTAATAATGGGGGGGTCTGGATTACAACAGGCTAGACTCGAAGCTCTCCGGGGAAATTAACATGATCCTGAATTCTAGTCAGTCCATTTCGAAATCGACGGGTGTCTTTAATTAAGCTTCACCCCCCAGCCATAGTATGTTTTTCCACATTTATCTCTACCCCTTGATTAGCTCACGCTTCAGCCAGAATTAATGATTCAGGTGAGGCGTATTGTCTACCTGTGCAAAGGTGGGGAGACAATCTTAAGTTTCTTGTTGGTGCAGTCTGCCAAACGAAACCTGACACGCAAGCGATGCAAATGAGGTCGCTCTTATCTTTTTTTGCTCCTCGGTCATCCTATGTTGTCAGAAAGTGTATATATATCGTTGTCTGAGTTGTGAGAAATAACAGTGTGGTGTAATCATCCTGAACTTGGCAAACACTGATTGACATTTTAATTGATTTCCAGAGTTTTGGAATAACTGTTCATGATCTCAGAAGTCTTCATTAAGGTTTAGACCAGCTGATCCCTTGCTCTGATGCTTCTTTATCTTATTTGCACTCAATTTAAATGATTGGATCATTATCTTCAGTGTATTTCCTCGTATGACGTCTGTGTTCAGCACTGGCAAAAAGCTCCTCATCCCTCCATCGTCCTCCTCTTCTTCGTCCTCCAACAGGTGGTCTCCCAGAACAGCACAGACCCCACAGCGGGGGGAAACTCCACCTCCAACCCCAACACCACCACCATGGCCACAGGCACCTACAGCAGTTCGGCCAACTCCACCTCCCCCTCCGGAGCAGGCGTCTCGCTGCATCCAGGCACCTTCTCCTTCCTGATCCCCGTCATCGTGGCAGCCTCTCTCCTGCAGCGCTACTGTTGAAGCCCGGATCCTCACATCCCCATCTTCTCTGCCTCAGCACTCCTCCTCACCTCCCATCCAATTACCCCACCCAGTCCAGCCTCACTCTTCTCCCCTTCACTGCACAGAGACCACAAGACTAACCATGGATGGACTCCACAACCTTCTTTGTCCTCCTTAAGTAATGATTAAAAAAAATGTAATACAAGACATTTCTTTCAATAAAGGGGGTTTAACTTTCAGCTGGAGATCATCACCAAGACCCCGTCGGCCCCTTGCGTGGAATCAGAAGGAATGGCGGTGCACCCAGCTTCCCTTTTGGCTTGCGTTTCCATAGTCACGCCATCACATTTTGGAGATGCTCAGGGCTGCGGTTGTCATGTCAC
The DNA here is from genome assembly GCF_051107435.1 of Chaetodon auriga. Lineage (NCBI taxonomy): Eukaryota > Metazoa > Chordata > Actinopteri > Chaetodontiformes > Chaetodontidae > Chaetodon > Chaetodon auriga. The sequence continues at coordinate 7,886,344 of NC_135091.1, forward strand.
ATGTCTTGATTTGAAATGCGGACCACTTGAGTGTACAGAGGTTCTTTTTGTGGATTCACATCCACCTGGCAATCAATATCAGAATGGTTTTTGTCTGTTAAGTGAAGTTTGGCACATTCAGTAGGAGATTTCAAACAAAGAAAAGCCAGATGACATCTTTGGTTGGTTTTTTTCATAATTTGGCTCTTCGGTCTTTTTATTAGAAATGTCAAAGAGATGTATGTAGCAGATCAGTTGCCGCAGGACTTGTGTCAGTTTTGCCTTGTGATTTTTAAAGAGTTGTGGTCTTTTACAATGAGGGTTTGATTGACACCTTTCCCCCCCTTCATCCATGGGTTAGACCCAGGAAATGACTGTATGTATAACCATATGGGAAGGGTTAATGTTAGATTTATATTTCCCCCTTATAGTTTATATTTTGTATAAATGGAAATGTACTGTTTATTAGTTTGGGTATAAGATAATGGAAGAAATGACAATGTACAATAAATTATGAAAAACAACAACTTGTTTCTCTCATTCCCGTTTTCTATGGCTTTCCTCCAATCTCGACCCATGAAATCATCCTGATAGTTGATTTAGAGGGTGTGGTGATGTCGTATTCGTTGTGACTGAGCTGCCAGGAAGTCTAGACAGGCAGCTGCTGAGCTACAGGCCAGAGATGGACTCAGCATTCCCTGATGCCCCCACTGATCTCCTCTGGATTAGCGCCAGAGCAGCACTGACTGGAAACAGTACCAGCCTCTGTGGCATTCTAGTGATGTACAAAGTCTAAACAAGCCTGCGTGAAGCATTTAGATCGTTACGACTCTTCATCCTGCATTCTGACTCTGCAAGGAGGAGAGAGGCCTTGTCAAAGCCGCTTGCATGCAGAAACCTGTTATTTTAGTCAGGAGTTTGAATACCATTATTTATATCTTTCAATTACTGGAAAAATAAAGATGAGTTTAAAGGGCCCTCAAGGGAACGCACTGTCATCTTTGATTAGGCTTTCAAACAACTTTGGCTTTTGGCTGTTACTCGACACTGTCTAGTCCTGTCCATGTCCCAGTGCTTAATTGCACAACAGCTGCAGAGCATGGAAAAATATCTGTATAGATGCAGTCAATTAAATCTGGATTGGATTTTAAACAAATTTATGTCTTTGAGATATGTATAATGGAAAGGGTTTACCTTAAAATGGAATATGCATTACTAGGGAAACCTGTCATACAGTGATTTGAAAGTATGAAAGTACAATTTGTGATAAAATATTGCATATAGAATAACACAAAGGGAATGACTTTAAGCAGTACAGTTACACTTTAAAAGATCAATTTTTAAGTTTCTTTAAATTCATCTGCATTCTTTTTGGGGTCTTTTATACAGTACTTTTTTAATTGGTCTAACAAAACCGGTCAACAGGAGTAAAACCACCAAAACCGCTCCTGCATGTGTGATTTGAGTGATCACTGTGATGGCATAGTGAGTAGCGTGCAGCTTGGAAATGCCTCAGCACCAGCAAAGCCAGCCTCATGACTCATTAGCCCAGCCTATTGTCTCTCAATCCGCTCTGCACTATTAACCTCTCCTCACACCACGCCATCTCCCCACTAACCCCCCTCCATCTCCCCTCCCTGTTAACATCCTTTTTCCGGATCAATCCATTTAGTGTCCTCCACCAGTCTGGCCTGAAGGGACTGTATGGACGTGGGTTTTCAAAAATGACTCAGGGTTTTTTCTTTTCCTAAACGCTGCTGAAAACGTGAATCACTTCTATGAGATAATAACCGAATAGTTGGTTTGCTTTTCCCACTGCACTGAAATGACGATGCCTCAGGTTATGATGCCATTCACTCGAGGTATGTACAGCCCAAAATCCTAAAAGCAGTCTTTCCTGCATCACTGCCAACCTGACAAATCTGGAGCACCAGCCGGCCCCGAGAGAGCTCTGGAAAACTTTAATTCCATTCAAAAAGAAACCTGAACTAAAACCCAACCTTTCTTTATGTAATTACTTCATCTAAACCCTTCCTGTATACCATCATTCCAGAAATAGAAATGATCACTCTGCTCACCTTTAGGCAGTGGTGGAAAAAGTGCTCAGAAGTTAAAGGTGCAATGGCAGAGTAAAAGTATGTGTAAGCATGAGTGTAACACAAAGCAGCCGGTAAATGTGGGGCTAATTCTAACTGCTTTATATACTTGGTGTAATCCTTGTTTAAATATAATAATTTATCAGATTAAAATTGATAACTGATGTTATCAAGTAAATGTAGTTTAGTGAAAAGTACAATATTGGCTTGCAAAATGCAGTAGAATAGAAAATAAAACAATAAAACAGTGGAAATTTAAAAACAAGTGCTATATTTGAGTCAGTGCACTTAGTCAAATTCCTCCACTGCTCTTTGGTGCAAAATGGACAATTGTAGAAGGCTTACAGTAATACATTAATTATCTTTGCTGAACAGACAAGGCGAGGGGCTTTGGAGTGTAGGAGGCTGCATGTGGACATCAGTCAGTCCAGTCTCAAACAGAAGGTAAGGCTTCTTTGTTCAAACGTCTGTGTACAGAACGTACCAGCATTGCACCTACACACAACATTTTCCTGTCATTGACACTTAAATGAATCCGTGAATGGCAAATGTGTTCTCAGAGATTCTCTTGCTACAAGCTGACAGTTACAGCGGTAATCTTTTAGTCCTTTCAATCAGTGGGAGGTGGGCAGTACATCTTGATTGCCTATGCAATGATCTACCACTGACCTGTGACAAAACTAAAACTCAAACCAAAGGTACTAATATTTTGCCGGGTTGTATTGCAGTATGTTGTAATGTACTGGATTATATTGTACATGTACACTTGGGGCTGAAACCCACCCCCCAAAACAATAAACATTAAATGTAGTGAGTGCTGCTATGTCTGTAGATAACTGTATCATCAGCATATATAGAGACATTTCAATAAAAAGCCAAAGACCCATGATCCTCTATCTAAATATGTATGTCCAAATAAACAGAGCTGACAATAATACATGCTTAGATTGTATTTAAGTATTATAATCACCTACGTTTGTTATCTGACTACATTTTTTAAAATTCATTTACGTTTACTGTTTATTAAATAAGAGCCGCTGAAATGTTACCTGACTACATTTTTCACTTGAGCTCAACTCATGACCCTTTGCTCTCATACCACAGAGAGTTTAGGTGCTTGCATGTTGATGCTTTGCTGATTATTCTGTGGACACTTGATGAGGACGCCATAAGCAGCTGACCACTTCTGATGTCAGTATGTTGATATTATATGTTGAAAATCACTGGAATATGAGCATGTGCCTTAAGCCATGAATCTAATTAGATGATTTGGTAATATCTAGAAAGCAGCTTTCCTTATGTCAACAATTACGAAGAGAGCAATTTATATGAAAAGCCATTGACTATCATTAACATTTTCCAGAGAGATTACCTATTAAATGTGCTCAGGCAGAGCCAATCTCCTGTTGACCAGTCATGTAACAAGTAACATGTTTTCATGAGCCAAAAAGGGTTTTTTTCATTTAATATCACTCTCCTCTCCTCTCCTCTCCTCTCCTCTCCTCTCCTCTCCTCTCCTACTCTCCTTGCGAGAGCAGCATTTTGGCTCATGAATGAATTAAAACAAACATACTGATTGAAAAATCTGAAAATGAGAAGTAAACCCTCTCTCATATCTAGCGCTTTTCTCCACAAGACTCTTGGTTTATTAGTTTGGACCGCTTCCCATCAGTCATAGTTTTTATGTATTTGTCCTGCAGATCAAATTCTGCATGTCTTTGTGTGTTCATCCACTGTGTCTCGTCCACTCTGATTACACTGAATATGGTGGAGTTGCTGCTTCCAGTAACGCCAGAAGCATCACTTCCCGTGTGCCAGATTACTTTCCTGGAAAGACTCATTAAACTCAGGCTGTTAGCAATGACAACAATCGTATAAGCTTTCATGATCGTTGGTATGGTTTACGTCGCCATTATGTCTCATGAACTGGCAATAAAAAAAATCTATATAAGTATCTATATAAGTCATAAAATGGCACAAGTCTGACAAACAATAAGTGGATTTATATTTTTAATTCTTTTAGTAAAAGGACTTAAAAAGGGAACAGGATTATGTGCCTTACACTTCACCTCTCCTTTACTAGGTCTTGACTGACAGTTTACCTAAACATCCATACTATCTCCAGAACCCCATGTGACATATAGTCACCTTTCTTCTGGTGTGAGGTGTGACACCCAGGAGACCTTTAATCATTGATTGGCTTTATGAATTATTCAGACGGCCGCCACTGTTGTAGGGACAATGTCACACACACACACACACACACACACACACACACACACACACACACATATAATGACTCCAAACCCACATGAACACCCTTGGCTTGAGGGCCTTTCATAAGTTTCTTTGTGTGAAAGCAAGTGGTGCAATCACATGACCATTATTCATGCGTTACGTTGTGAAATAGCAGAGAGGTGATAGTGAGTGAATGTTTACCATTTTTACCACACAAGTCAAAATGGACATTTTAGTGTGTTTGGGTGGTGATAACTTACCTGATATTAGATACAGTAGTCATGTTTCTGTCGTTAAGGGCTAAACCCCCTGACTTGTGTCAAGTTTCAGGACCGTAGTGAGACAGGGCTGACTGCAGGGTTGCTTATAGGAACAATAAAGTACATTAGCTTCTTAGACAATTGATCTGTATATTTCAGAGATATATATTTCCATTTACAAATTTCAAATTTAGCTTCTGTTTTGGAGTACTGTATTTTAGCTTTAGCTTTAGCTCTATCCAGGAAATTGTTTTGTGCTCATGAATAATCTAGTTCACACCTCAGACAAATGTGAGGCTCGGTGTCACGCCTGCCCAACACTGTCCTTGTTGCCTAGTGCCCAAACCCCCCTCTGCACCGACTGACTCATGGATGGGAGACGACTGAAGTGAAAATGGTAAAAAATTAGGCCTCTGACTCCTCAAATGGTCAAATCAGGTGCTGAAGCTAACAGCAGCTGCTCACACACTGTTCTCACAGTGTGTTCTGTACAGCTCAACTAGCCTTTAATTTACCTATTAGAGAGAAGAAAAGACAACAGGTAGCAGCTGCAGTAAGCCATTTCAAAACAACCTATTCACTGGAACACATTCAGAGAAAATAATCCTGCTGTAAAGTATGCAGGAGCGTCTGTACAGGAGACATACTGTTCAGACTGCATGGGAGAATTATATAATGCTACCACTTTGTCATTTGTAACCATTAACAGAGTATGCATAAGTTATAACTCAAAGTTTTCTTAATAGGTCACTCATAATTGCATGCAAAAGAATTACTGAATGATTTATTGACAATTAATAAAGCCATTAGTTACACTTTATAAACCCTTTTAGAAAAAGACGTATAAATAACACTGAAGCCAGCCAAACGAATATCTTAACATCTAACCTGGATGTAACCTTAGTGTTGAGCTAAAAAGTCTATGCAGCATATTTGCTATTTATTTATTTAATTTTTTTTTTTTTTTGCAACCGTACCAGAGGTCAAGACTGAACCAAAATCACACTGGTCTCATTCAGAGATATGTACAATTTGGGAATTCAGTAAATTGAATTCTGTTGAAGACTTGTACCCAAACAGACACACGACAAGACGAAAGAGCAAGGAGGTGAAAGTGTCCTTGAAGTATCAACAGGTGTGTTTTCAGAAAAGCCAAAGTCGCAGGACTCACTGTGATTTGAATGACTCACGAAACAAATTTGTCACAGGCAAAATAAAGCATCTCCTGAGGACCAAGACACTTTACACAAATTTACATTTTTGCAAACTCTCCCTCTCAGATTTGCAAGTTCCCACCAATTTGAACTTTGTAAATTTAAGCTTATTGCCTTTTACCGCCATATAAACTATTTAACCAAAAGAAGGCGGTAATGTTAACAGTGTTATCCACGTCAGCGATGTCCTTTTATGTCAAACATGCTTCAAAAGCAAATGTGATGATGGAAAACAAGTATACTGTCAATTATGTGGCAGTCTGACACAGTAATAATAGTGTTGTGTGAAAGTTGGGAATACTTTAACTCAGATATTTATTGTGAATATAAGGGTACACCCATTACTATACACACACTGTGTCTGAAAAGAGCCATCAATCAATCATCACGTTCGGTCTAAAAGCTTTCAATCTAAGTGCGCTGTGGTTTTCAGGGCTGTAACGGTGAAATACTTTGTGGTGACCAGATTATCCTGATCCTCTCAGTCTATCACTGCTCTGTCCTGTTTATGCAAATCATCTGTTCCTGTCAGCATTTGACTTTCTCGTCTGGAACAAGCTGTTGCCACTCTTGTCTGTGAGGACATTTTCCTCATATTTACAGCTTGTGAGACCAAAGAAATTACATGATTTTAATTTCTTGCCCTTGTTGAAACAAGTTCAAAGGCTGGGTTAGACTGATAAGACTGTAACTGGCATTTTGTGAGATTCTTCTCGCTGTATTGTCTGAGCAGGAGAAAGACATTGATCAATCGATGACTTGCAAAAAACACAAAAAGCAGCAAATCTCCTTAATATGTTCTACAATAAACCACAGTAATAAAGACATCATTCAGCGAAAACAAACATTAGTTGATCGACCAGACGAGCATTTAACAGCTCAGGAGAGAGTAATTTAAATTATCTCATCACTGCAAAACACACACCTCGTGCTGAGGCATAAATGAGTCCCTGGATCATCCCTGGATCTTTTTGCGCTCGATTTTAATTGCATTTATTGGAGCACAGAGAGGGCGTTGGCCAGACTCACTGTGCTGTTCCTCACTCCGATGAGAAAGCTTACTTCACCAGGCTCTTCAGTCCAAACAAGACTCAAGCAGAGAGGAACAAAGCTGGTTCAGTGTGAAACTCTAATGAAACAAGGTCATCCCTTTACTACATTGGAGGAATTTAATTTTCAAAGAAATAACATCTGCGACATTTGTGCCTTTTGTTGAATTCAGCCTTTGAATATGTAAAATCTGTTTCTATGTGTTGACTGATTGATGACTGGTTGTTATTTGTTTGATTAGTGCTGATTATGCCTGGAAACCCCACTGCGCACACAACACAGAAATGTCAAAAACAGAGCTGCAGAGAGCATCACTGACTGCAATTCATCTGCGATATGTGAAATGAAATCAATTGTAAATGAATCTTGAAAAGCCACAGGAACATTTCAGTGACATGATGTCCTTAATGACTTGAAACAGAGGAAGGAAAAGGGAAAAGGCAGACAACAGGCTGTAAATCTGCTGAAAGGTCCATCCTGCCAGATGGTCAGCTGTACAGTTTTTTTTTCTGGCCTGCCTCTGTTGGGGAAGCTTGTTGCTTTTTAGACACGACGAGGCTCCCCTTTGCTGTATCAACAGACAGCTAAAGAGGATCAATTATGGAGACAGACCTCTGTTAAGCTGTTTGATTTCTCTCATTCTCACTAATCACATGTGGCTTGTAAATCAGGTGCATAAATGGATCCTCTGTTCCTGTCTGCAGGTTCACTGATTCATGTCCAGAGGCTGCGGTCGCCATGGAAACCAAACAATAGAAAGATGTTTGACACCGATCCTGGAAAACTGTCCTGTTGGGCAAATGCGCCCTCGTTAAGTCAGACCCAGATGGAGAGTATCCTGTAACCGGTACGTCTTTGCTTTATCAATGCCGGGCACATTCAGAGGCCCCCGTGTGATCGGACAGGTGGGGCTTTAATAGAGCACACTTCACATGTAATCCGATGACGTGAATTAATATTCACACAGCTGTAATGCGAAGTCTCATCCCTTTGTGAGCCTCGTGCAACCTGCTTAACATGACAGGAGTGGGAGCCCACAGAGCTAACCTGATTTCATAAGCAAAATCAGGTTGTATCCCAGATGTACGCCTCCACTGTCCCCGCTGTCGGTGGCTACCAAACTGAGAGGGTCCTCTGAGAGCGGCTCTGATCTAACTAACCGCATATCTGGGACAGATCATCCTCCCCTCTCTGTCTAACCTTTTGGAAGGACACCTGATGCCACATGATGGCACCTGTTTGCTGGGAATAGCTCCCACCCACCGTGTGTCGAAAGAAGGCTATATGAGAAGCCCCAGCCAGAAACCTACAACATACATTAACTAATCCTGCACACAAGGACTGTTGAATACACTGATGCGTGAGAGAGCGAGAGTGTCTCAGTACCATCTGGTCCACGAGTCAACAGAGAATCAATGCTTTTTCCTCAAGCTGCACTCCCCTGTCACGAACATCTGACAAGTTGAAAGCTGCACACAGAAATTTCACACACTTGAAATTGGTTTTCCTGCCAGCGATCTCTGAGGGGATCTCATTAAAAGTAGCTGAAAATCTGCCGTTTTATTGTCCTTCTTGTTTTTTGTGAAATTCAGTAAAAAGCTATTTGAATTTCAGCTTTGTGCTGCTGAGAAAAACATGGAGGCCCCAGCTGCCTAAAGTATTGTGTTGTTGACCATTTTGCCCCAGAATTTGGCAAAGCTCAACATTTTGGCAAACAAGTTGGCAAAATCTCAGAAACAAAACATGGTGCAACTTTAAAAAGCCACAGCCACCAAATGTTCGTTGAAAGTCACACCAGTGGATGATAATTATCTGTGGAAAAAGTTGCTCATAAGATCTTCTGACATGCCATTTCTTGAGCCAGTGTTCATCTTCTTCTTTTGACTTCAGTACTTATTATCATCTTCTCCAGTGCTGCACCACTGTGTGACATCTGATGTGAGTCACACTGCATGTGCAGGAAGCAAAAGGAAATCAGCCACAGTGTCCAAAGCAGAGGCCGATGGGAAAGTTTTGGCAAAAAAGCTGCTGACTCTGCTGCTGGTGGATGAAGCGATGAATTCCACTTCCCACAAACCTTGTGTGTTTGATACTGAACTTTTGTAAACTCTTTCATACAATTCTTAAAAGGCCAGCCACAGATTTGAAAATGTCTGTCAGTAAGTTGACTCACAGAGAATGCAAACTTTAGTGGATCAGTTTCCACAGTGAGTTGAGCTGATTGAGACTTTGCTGTGAAGACTTAGCCAAGGACGCTAATATACATACTTGATGGTGAGGGAAATGAGAGAATCCATGCAAACACAGGGAAAAGATGCAAACTCCACACAGTAAGGTCCTTGCTGTGACGTTACAGCACGAACCCACGAGCCACTGTGCCGCTACTACAATGATAATGTTGACTCATTACAGTCAGTCAAAATTTGTTGTTAAACTCTTGTTCTTACACTGAACAGCTCGAGTTAGCTTAGCTTAGCATAGGGGTAAACAGCTAACCTGGTTCTGTCCAAATGTAATGAAATCCACCTACTACACATTATATCTCATTGTTTAGTCTTGTTATTGCAGAGAGCTTGGTGGGCAACCAGTGGCCTTTCCAGGAAGTCTGACACACAACCATTTATATAACCACAAACGTGCAGTTTTCAGTCATTTTTACACTTTTTGTATGGATTAAACAAACAAGATATCATTTGCTAATTTGTGAGCTTTAGAGGTGGTGTTAGGTGGATTTTGTTACCTTTGGACAGAGCAGGCAAGCTGTTTCCCCCTGTTTATACTCTTGATGATAAGCTACAATAACCGACTGCTGGTTGTAACCTTATATTTTCAAGTATTTTTCCAACATATCAAACCATTCCTTAAAACGTTTCAGACGAGTAATGGTTTGAACTAGAGCGGTCAACACAAATAGGCAAGATATGAGCTTGGTGTTTACGGTCGACGCCTCACCACAGTTTGGGTGTATTCTGTCTGTCTATCCATCCTTAAGGACTTAATGCACCGTGTGATGCGTGTTTTGCAAATGTTCTTCTGCTCAGTTTACCTGTCGCTATTGAGTTACACTTCATATTTACATCGGGATATCCTCTGCTGCGCTTTTTGGCCAAAGGTAAACACTGTTAGGCAGAAAAAAACATTTTGTCCATGTGATCTATTCTTCTGTTACGATAACTGACTTTTCAGCATGAAATGGATATCAGATCCGACCTTTTTCTGTTCACAGCGACACATCACGCCCACCGCTGCTGTGTAAACAGCGAACGCGATGAGTGAATTTGAATAGCAATAGGGATGTCAGGCAAGGAGCGAAAAAACATTTAAACATTGTCGGAGTGTTTAAAGGGAAACACAGGACAGAGGCTGATCCTGTTCAGTATGAAAAGCTGAGGGCATGTAATGATGGAGATGGAAAGGGTTTACGGTTACCAAAAACTACAAAGGAACACACCATAATTCCTCAGTGTGCCTCATTATATCATACACCCAACTACTATGTTAGAAACTGTGGCTCTTAAATGTACTGAGTAGACTTTTTCCTTGACGATGCCTCATTAGCAGCCTGTCAGCTCGACTTACAGCCCCTCCACACCTCCTCCCAGCCCTCTCTTCGTCCTACACTCCACCAGCAGGCACTGACATTTGTATAATGAATGTGGTTCATTTATCAGACGGCTGCCCAATTACTTGTGAGACACTGTGGACTGTGGAGAAAGTTTAGTTGTATTTGAGAAAATGCAGTGTTTCTGAGCTGCATGGATTACATTTAATCTCTGCAGGTGCGAAGTATATTAGAAAGATGTTTCATTCATTTGTGACCCACACTGAAAAGATGAACACGTTCTTACACAACAATTCAGGGTGTAAGGTGCAAACATTACATACTTTATAGATATAGATAGATTTTTCTTATGTAAAAAGGAAGCAGTAATGTTTTCAATTTGATAAAGACATTCAGCTTGAAAAATGTGTTCCCCTGTGTGATTCACAAAAAGCAGAAGGAGACTTTTTTATATGCCTAAATAACAACATTCATATTTGCTTTCCATCTTATTCGCCCTGGACTTATTTTGAAATTATTTTTTAATGAAATAGTTCAACATCTTGGGAAATAGCTTGACTTCAGGTGGAGAGTTAGATGAGACAATTGGCACCACAGTCCACTGAATATGAAACTACCCCTCGCAGCTTATTAGCTTATCTTAGCATAATGACTGGAAACAGGGGGAAACAGTTAGCTCGGAACCAAAGCAAAGCTAAACGGCTGCTCACTGTAGCTTCATATTTAATGTATAACAATAAGAATTGTACTAGTTTTCTCATCTACCTTTTCATGACAAAGCAAATTTAAGTATTGTGGTTTACGTTTGTCACCTGGAGTAATGTCCTTAAATTGGTGGTCGGGGGTTTGCAAATGGCAGCGATGCCAACAAGAAGGAGTCTGCTAGGGAGCTGTGATGTCTACAGTTATTAACATTTGCTGTATTTATGAGACACGCTGTATTTTGTATCCTTTGTTGGAACAATAATAGAAACACAGTAAATCACACAGCTTACGGTGGAGCTTTGTATCAGTCATAGTTTATGTCCTGGCTGTAATTATGTGAGCAAAATAAAAGTACAAAAATAGGTTGGATTTGACGCAATGTCCACTGTGCGTGTAGTTGGACAACAGTGTTTAAGCCAAAGTTTAAACTGACGGCAATAGCTCTGACGTCAGCATTTACAGTATAGTTGCTCCTAATCCCCAGAATAAATAGAGACTCAGCAGCACATTATATTTCCACTGCTGTCTTTTCAGTGTGGGGGACGCCTGCAGATAAGATGCTATCTGTGAGATGAACTGCAGAGCACACTGCGTTTCCTGTGTCATTGCCGCTGTGGACCGGCCATGAAGTGTCTGGAAGCACCCTGTTAATAGAGTAATGGGACGCTGATATACATTGCATCAATGAAATTTAATTCTAATTCTAATTTTCATAATACCAGAGGTTTACTCGAGCTAATTTCCAACATGACAAGCTCATGGTCCCCGTCTCTCATGTAAAGTAAGCTCAACAGCAAATGTAGCCAGTTAGCTCCTGTTAAGTGAAGAATGAAGACTTAACATGAGCTATTACTATTATTACATTATTATAGCTAATAGCTATTATGGCGTTACAGCATTAGCTAGCTGATTAACTCAGTTTTGTGCTTTGATCTGATTCACAACTCTATGAGGAGCTGGCTGGGTTTTTCAATTATCTCCCAATTTTTTCCCCAATCCAAATATATTTTTTAATGTTGATCCTCTTAGGCTTCCACAGTGGGGAACAGGAGGTGCACAGCCCTCCTTTCTTTCTATCCGCCGTGGCTCAGAAGAAACTGCATGTTAATAACAAGGCTTGTGTGATCATTATGACCTGTAACAATCATATATATACATCGCCTATGTTAAAATCTTGTACGATGTATGTTTAGATAAGCTGTTTGTTCTAAATAAGGACAAGGCCTTCATAGACACGTCACATTTTTGATTTGCATGTTTTCAAATGTAAGGGTGTGCATATTCCCTTGTGCATAAGATGTTTCTCTGTGCTGGTATTTGCATGAGACTTTCCCCTACATTACGTACAAACCCTTCAGGTAAATTAGTTGAGTGGGTACTTTAGCTCCATGTATTGCCAAATAAAAACAGCCTTAGCAACTAGTTAAATCATTTCATCTCCTATAGAGTGATAATGAACCTGTTTGCTCCAGGTGTTTTGCTCCTGTTTGTTGTCTAACCCCCACTGTGAATGCATGTTCACTGATATTACCAGCAAGCAAAACAAGTTACACTGCACATAATATGGCCGATCTAGTGGAAAGTTAATGTTATTATTATTATCTAATGGAATTTTGTGTGGATCCACTGTGTGACCTGCAGGTCTTACTCATTAAACATATTCTTCTGCTCAGAGGCACAAAGTAAAAAAATGACTTAATTTGACGCTGTACCTTTCCTTTAGACTTCTCTACATCACGGTCAGTATCCACTGTACTTGTGTCTGACCTATTCAAAAAAAAAAAATGGGGCAGTTACCAGGGAGAGAAACCAATCGTTCATTCTAAAAATATAATCTCAGAGCCCAGCTGTAGAGAGTTGGTGGTGCACAGCCCTCCTTTCTTTCTATCTGCCGTGGCTCAGAAGAAGCTGCATATTAATAAACAAGGCTTGTGTGATCATTATCCAAGCAGCAAGTGGCCTTTCATGCCCAACCTCACCGCAGGCTCACTCTTTAGATGTAGTGTGCCAAGTATCTGGAGATTTGTCTGCTAATTGTTTGTTTCGCTCTGAGAAGAACGTGGAAAGAAAAAGGTGAAAAAAAAAAAATCAATGGATCCATGAATGCATGGAACAACAGACAACAGGTGAGAAAGACGCAAATACATATTTTATAGAGACAGCAGAAACAGACCTGGGGATGGCCTAAAGTCTTAGTCAGATATTGACAGCCTTTTCCACAGACCACTACATGAAATTAGATCAAAGCTGTATTTTTTTTGGAGCAACCATGTGATTTGGGCCACAGGTCCCAAGATGGAAGGGAGGCCTAGAAAAGCAACACATGGCGTTTCTGCAAGAATGACCCTCCTGAAAAACACCAATTTAAGACAGATGCTGCTCTCATAGTTTGACCCAGTCTTGTCTTTGGTGGCTGGTCAACAAGAAATTTTCAGGTTATTTTTATAAAGTGCCACCTGAAAAATGACATGGCTACTCTCAGTAGCATAGAATTGAAGTTTTTTTGAGCAGCAGCCAGGGCTAAAATTCATTAGACAGACCCACTGTAATGAGCCAGCATAGACAAAGCACCCAATTTCCAGTGTGTCCTCTTTCCCCTGGGAGCTGTGATCATAATGACAGTGCTGTTTGTTGCCTGGTTTCATGCTGAATCATGATCACACAGCCACAGGCCCCTTTTCTCACCCCTCTCCCTTCGGTCTCATTGCAAAAGAGGACATCTATTCTGCTTGCAGATTATATCATTTGCATGAGACAAGTGTGATTTGTTTTATTTAATTATTTCGCCGACCTATAATTAGGATAACATGATGTGACTGAGCTGCTTCTTCACCTTTAATTTATTTTTATGACTCATGAGATCTCCTGATGGGAAGCCATGTAGCTCTTGCAGCAGCAATCCTGCCAGCAGTGACCAATGTGTAATGGTCAACAGCAGCGCATCTGTTTTGCTTTAAACCCACTTGTAGTTTGCATGGTAACCATCTTATACTGCAGTAAGTCTCCATTTAAGAACAAGCAGTGATGTGCGGTCATTTGTGCATCAAGAGGGCCTGTTGTTTGTTTCCCAATGAATCTTTAAGATATGATACACTAATGCCATGTTATAACTGTGAAGCATCATGTAAACATTAAAACAAACCCCAATGAACCCCCTGTGTATTGCCCAAGCATAAACGGATAATGTTTTTGGCCCACTTGCCTTTGGTTTTCTGTGCTCATCTGTGCCCTGTCCATTAGTCTTTGCTACACAGTCATGTATTCCACCCATTTATCTCCAGCTGATGGAGCACTCAGCAGTTACTTTACTGTTGAGTAGACCTCTCAAGCATATTAGTTTATAATTTTTTCATGTACACATGCATTTTTATGGTAATAGACTATTATTGCTACATAATGGATTTTTGTGTTTGAGCCTTAATGGAGCCAGTGAAATTCTGCTCTTTCCCCGAGGTGTGTTGATGGTTTTGTTACTTTTGTTACTAGGTTTGTTACTACGGCATACTAAAATATTTATTAGTATTGTTCTTATTATTTTATGATTCATTATTAGTGATATTCTAATATTATATATAACATTTACCATAGCACAATTTATCATTAGCAGTGCTTTTTTTGAACAATGAGCAAACTATAACACAAAACAATGCAGACAAAAAAGCATAAAACTAAATTCAATAAAGCATTGAGAGGTCCATTCCACTATTAATAAAATAAAATAAATTATGTAGGCTTTACAAACAGAAAGTATACTGTTTACATACAAGACAAATCATCAAAACACTCAAAGGTTATACCGTTTTATCTCAGAGATCGTATTGGAGATATGAGGTCTGTTAAAAATGAATTATTATTATTATTATTATTATTATTATTATTATTATTATCATCATCATCATCATCATCATTATTATTATTATTATTATTATTATTATTATTATTATTTCGTCATCATTTGACGTCGGAGTCATTCTCTTCCGATACTGGTCCGCATATTTAGCTACAGAATTCTGATTGGCTGTCGTCGTGAGTTCAGAGGTCAGCTTGTTATGTAGCCGTGTAGCCGGAAACAGGTTTGTTGTCTGCTGATTTTTGTCACAACGGTTGATATTTTAGCCACGTGACACTCGATAATACACCTAACGTGCACAAAGGCGTTGTCGCTTATTAATTTGACCTGTTATGTACATATTTGGTTATCCTTTGAGCGGTGACGACCTGCACATGCTAGCTCAGTAGCCACCTAGCTAGCCAGCTAGCTAGCTTAGTGATAAGTGTTCTTGGAATTGATATGAAAATTTGACCTTGTCGGCACAGCCAGCCGAGGGACGAGTAAACCGGCTTCTGTTATGGCATCAGTCAGGTTCCTGTGTTTGTTCCGCGAGAAAGCAGCAAGCTCGACCAAAACATTAGCTCGAGCAGGAAGGAGTGTGTGCTTCAGCAGACATGTCTGCAGCTCACCCTCAAGACGGCAGAGCTGCATGTCTGCATGGGTTATTGAACAGTATGGTACCAATGGGGTTTTGAAATATACAGAAGACATCACCGTCCCCGGTGTCAAGTCGCCCACTGAGGTGATGATTAAAGTCCACGCGGCTAGTCTCAACCCTCTTGATGTGTCTATGAGGGGTGAGTTTTGCACTCATATTGATATAAACAACACATTCACTCAGTTGTGGTTGAAGCGTCTGTACATACCTGCTCCCTGTCTTCATTCTCAGGTGGTTATGGAGCTAAATTGCTCAAATTAAGAAGGGATCCACTGTCTGTGGCGGACAATGGCAGTGAGTTTCCTCTGATTCTGGGTCGTGATGTGTCTGGTGTGGTGGTGGAGTGCGGATCTGAGGTTACCCACTTTGTTCCAGGGGATGAGGTAGGAGCTGCACTGCACACCTGTCGATCAGAGGATATAATATCATGCAAGGAGCGGGTGATATGGATGAAATCCTGTGGAAGTGTATTCATGATTTTATTTTACAATGCTATGACAAAGTACATCTGGTGAAACAATTGAGAAACTGTTAATTGATTAGATAACCAGAAAATAATGTCTTTTTTTGTGGTAAATTAAGTTGAAGAAATGGAGACTTTTCATCATATTGATGCAAAAGTCGTTTAAAAAAAATCCATATTGCCATAAAACAGTGCTGCTCATAGATGTGAAACACAACCCTCAGTGCTCTAACACAGTGTCCTGACCTCCTGAGGTGGTTGATGATAAATCTGAGGTGTCAATAAATGATCAGCAGGACAGGAAAAACTTGGCCCGTATGATCATAACTGAAGGGGCTGCAGTGAGAGCTCATAAGGCGACATTGCTTCATTTTTAAGGATCACAAGCCAAAAAAGTTGGTATGACACACTTCAAGATATTTAAAAAAAAATAAAAATAGCACCATAATATAAACGTTATGACAAAGTCCCTGACAGTAAACAAATGTATATCATCTCCCATTGCATATTATCATAACACTCACCTCTAATTCGCACAACTCCATAGTCAAATTATTCGCAGACATTTTCAGGGAGGGAAGATTGAGCTCTTTCTGCTTGGTCATCACATGAGTGTGATTCATCATAATTTGAGATGTCTACTGTGCGGTCGCCCACAAATCCTCATTACTGTCTTCCTGCAGAGAAAAATGCAATTATGTAAATTAAATGTGATTAAATAACAGAACCATACACCAGTTAAAAAAACAAAAAAAATCCACATCCAGTGTTCCACTAATCTTGTTCCATCAGTGTAAAAACATCTTTGGAAATGACTAATGACAAGAACAGGAACAGCTAAGAGCTTAATAGTCGATTAACTAGAGTCTGGGATGAAGAGTAGGCGGTTAGATGGACTCGTGTTCAGCATGTTAAATGTCATATTTGCGTTCCAGGTGTGGGCCGCTGTTCCCCCATGGAAACAAGGCAGCCTGGCAGAATTTGTGACTCTAACAGAGTACGAGGTGAGCTACAGAGCCGGCAGAGTTACGTCACTGCAGCAGTTTTCAGCATCAATCGACTGATTAACTGTAAGAGGGTTTACCACTCAGGTCTCAACTAACTAAAGACCAACTTTAAAGTAATTTCACTTTCCTGTCAGTATGTTTTCAAGCATTCATAAACAAAATGTTGAACAAAAGTTTGGAAGAATTGCACCATGTTATGTAATCCTGCAATGTAAGAAGTAATTAGGATTAAGTTTGTTTGGTTCACAGGAGCCACTGTGGCAGCAATTACAGACACACACAAATTGCCCTCTGTTTTCTTGCTGCACTGTACTTAATTTATTCAGCAGCTCCCACAGCCGCTCTGCTGATTAGACTCGGCTTTTAAATTGATAATTAAAAAGATTGTTGACGCGTTGATATATTTCTAACTTTTCCCATTGTCTGTGCGGCTGTTTCTGCAGGTTTCCCACAAGCCAAAATTAGTGAGTCACACAGAGGCAGCATCCATCCCCTACGTAGCCAACACCGCTCTGTCTGCGCTCGTCAACGCAGGGGGTCTTTGCAAAGACAGCTCTTCTGATAAAAGGCAAGGACCAGCCTGATCTTGGATAACCTTGTATTGAAACCCTCTACTCACAGTACCAGAGGGGAAAAAGTAAGAAGTCTGAGTTCCTGAATACATTATAAACGGCCATCAGCTAATTCTTTAAGGAGTTTCTAGATGTGCTCTTTTTCTCTTAAATCAGTGTAGTCGTGCAGACCCACACTCTGATAAGACATATTTTTCATCACATTCATTTCAGTGGTGAAATTGGTCTAATTGGCGACAAAAGGGTTTAAAGATCATGCCTTTATCCCATGGACTGTAAAATGTGACCTGATGTGTAATCGAATGGAACTTTCTTTCCTCTTTAAATGTAAAAGCTTCCAATCCTGCAAATCCCTTTTCTTTTTTTTTTTTATTTTTTAACCCCCCGAGGTTTCCACTTCTTTTAGTAGCGTTCACTTAAATGAGTCACACAGTAATTGAATGACCCTCTGGTTGCTGTGGTTTCTTCTCACAGGGTTTTGATCACTGGAGGATCCGGAGGTGTTGGAACATTCTCCATTCAGGTAAGGCGAACAGCACCGCCGCGTATGTGCGACTCTTTTAAACTCTGCATGAATGTAAGGCCCCTTGCTGTGTCTGTGTGTACATTTCTGTTTTCTTCCTCTGTGTGCTGCCAGTTACTGAAGGCCTGGGGTGCCCACGTAACAGTTACTTGCTCTCAGAACGCCGAAGGCCTTGTTAGAGGGCTGGGGGCGGATGAGGTGGTGGACTACACAGCGGGAGATGTGGCCCAGCAGCTGGAAACGATGGAAAAGTATGTTGTTGCTTTGACAAGTGTGTGCTTTAGAAGTAACCACACTATCAAATCATGCAGCACATTATGTGCAAAGTGGTGATGTTGTATTGTTTATATTGTAAAGAAAAAATGGCAGCAGAGTGTTCTTTACTGGCCCCGGGGTCAGACTCTAACCACGTATCATTAGAGTCAGCGGCAGGCCAATTAAGCTGCTAATGAAAAGGAATCATCCAGGGCTGCGAGATCCGTGTGTGCCTCTCCCCTCTAAACACCCCCAAATGTGGAAAACATCTTCCAGTCAGCATGACACAACTGCTCACTGACTTGCTTTCTAGTTTCCATGGAAACCAGGGCTCAAGGCCTGAGTGGACGCTGGTTCACCCCTCTCCTCGCCCCCAAAAGCAAATTGGTTAATCCTGGATTTAGCGTGAAGACAAAACATCGTTTCCGAGCGCACGCTTTAAACCAGGGCCCTGGCAGTACTCACCTGAGATGGTGAAACACGCAGTGCTCTTATAACTACGAACCTGCTCTGACTTGTGTGCATGTTTTCCACCAGGGCTCCTTCAGGTTTGACAGTGTGTGTTTGCACCCTCAGGTTTGACGTGATTTTGGACAACGTGGGCGGGGAGACAGAGCAGTGGGTGGTGGGCATGCTGAAGCCCTGGTCTGGGGCAAAGTACGTCACACTGGTTACGCCATTATTGCTCAGCACCGATTCCATGGGCCTGCTGGATGGGATGTTTCACGCTGGATTCACCCTGCAAAACAAGGTCATACAGGTAAAATGAGCAAAGCAAACTTTCAGCCCCGAATCAAACGTAGCTGACGGGAAACATTATGGGTCTAAAATGCGTCTTCACTCGTCCTGCAGACAACGTTTACTACCTGTTTTTATTAAATGCATCAAGCCTGGTACTTCCCATGCTGCCATTAGTTGTGGGTGTGGATGACTACCGGTGCTCTCAAGCTGAAATGAGCTGATCTTCAGTGGCGTGGAAACACACCATTGTGTAATGGGTAAACACCTGTTCCAGCCAGTAGCTGTTTTATTTCCATTCAGTTGATCAGATGAAGTTCAGTTGAAATGGGGAGAAGAAAAAAAATCATGTCAAAACTTGACTTCATAGCTTCATAGCATACTCAGTTTATGCTTGAGGTGTAGAAATACACCCCGCAGGGTGTAATAAATTTAACCGTGGTGCTGGTGAGGAGAGAATCTGAGCGTCCCTGCATGTGGGCGAACCTCATGATACGCCCTGTCCCTCCAGTTGCTCTGTTAGTGGAGAGCGTGTGTAATGAGGGTAGTGGGTGAATAGGCGAGGACAGGGTGGAGCTGCTGTGGGGACTGAGTCAAGTTGTCCTGGGCGTTGCAGGCATTGGTGACAGCACGGCTGGCGGTGTTGGAGTTGGGTATGTGTGGATGAGACTGTGTGTGTGTGTGCATGCGGTTGCTGCTGAACCAGCAGTATTTGGTGTTTTTGTGCAGATTGTAGCCGACAACCCCTCCCTTGCCCCCCCGCACCGGCAAATACCAGTGTTTGTGTGTTTCTTGCCAAGCCTCCGGCCCCCTTTGTCCACAGGAGCAGCCAGCTGGTCAGTTTATTGGGGCTCAGCCACAGGAGTCACACCCTCAGCTCCAGACAGCAGGCTTCAAATGGGGGATCACAGCGCAACTGAGCCCTCTAGTGTTCGACTTCTTGCCAGCACTGACTGGTGATCTGATGGTGAAACATCTACTGAAGGCTAAAGAGGTGTGGCAGATTGATGCCACATCATAATATACAGCAGAATGATCAAATATCAGGAGTGTTGAATTTCAGGATTAGCACATGGAAGTCTTTTTCTTTCTTGCTGTTTTTCTTTCTCTCTTTTCTTTCATTTCATTGTGTGTTTTCCTTTGTAACATAATTAAATTGGTGAAACACAATACCTGTTTTCAGTAGATGGATTAAATTTCTACGGAGAACCAAAGCAGTTACCGTAAAAGGCAATTTCAGAAGGATTATTATACGTGAATTATAATACCAGAATAAAAAGGCAGAGTCTGCTTGCTCTTAAAGCTCACCACCAGCATCCTTCTCTTTTCAAGCCTGTAAATCAACCAACACAGTGAAAAGCACAGTGTGCACCTGGATTACAGGTGATTTTCCAAATGAAATCTCAGGTAGGAAAACTGTTGTAGGTTCAACTGTTCATTCGCCACTGTAGGTAACTGGTCTCTCCGTGTGTCCCGTTTGGTTTACAGTAGTTATCAAATTAGGACTCCTGGAGACATTTGTATGCTAACTTCCTCATCTTTTCATACCAAGATGACCTCTCTGCGTTCTTTTACACGCAGCGATGTGCAGACCTGCCTGACTTCTAATCGTTGCCTCCTCTCTCTTTCACCTCTTAGAACATGATATCTAGTGGAGTCTTCTACCGGTGGGGATTTTATGCTCCAGATGGGCCCGCCCTGGACGAGGTCAGCAGGCTGGTGGATGATGGGAAGGTACTGTACTGCCTTATTACTGGTTTCATACAGGCTGGCATACTGGCCAGAATGGGGAGATGGAAATCCTCTCATTTGCACACAAGTCGCAGGCTGAGCGTGAAATGCATGCTGATCATATGTGCTGTATGATATCCATCCCTCTCAACACTGAATGTGGACGTACAACGGATTCCATACGTGCCTGTGCTGAAGGCTCCCCTGTGAGTTTGTGAAGGCGTGAGCATCGCATATCCCGCTGTGCCGGTTGGTTGGCGGCGTGCATGGTTGCCTGCTGGGCGATTGAGTCAGGCGCCAGGAGACGGTGAATGGATTTTTAAACAGTGCTGAGCAGCCATTCGCAAAAGCGTGCGGGACCTCTGTCCTTTTGTCCCGGGGCTTACAGCGAGCGGCACGCTCAGACCAGTGGCGGGAAGCTACGGACCCCCCCTCCCTCGCCACACGCACACACTTTCTCAGTCAGAAGTGTGGATGGTTTCCAGCGTGACGCCACTGCGCTCCCCATTCATTGTTACCAACAAGAGATGCTGACCAGAATAACAAGCCTGGCTGCTCATGTTGTGGGACCAGCACAGGATTGTCCAGCCTCATCACATTCTGGACCCCTCCCTCACTTTTTTTTTACATTTGCAGCTATGAAAGCAGCAATGATGTAGCATTAGGAGCGTGTGCTTGTGTAAATTGATTAAATATGATTGGTGTAATTACCATGTGTTGGACAAGAAACACTATCAATCTTACATCTGCGTCCAGGAGTACTGAAAATAGTGTGGCTATTCAGTTTGTCTGTTTAGAGCACTTAATGCTTTGAGTTCACCCCGTCAGCACAATTTTGAAAGCACAAGTTGTCACAGAAACATCAGTGCAATTGACTCAGTTGTCAAACTGTCAATACGAACTCTGCAGCCTAATAAAGCAGGACACACATCCATTTCCTCAACCCATTAAAACAAAGTATCCCATGTCTGATTCGCTGAAGGTTTAAATCTGATCTCATAATTGCTTCCTGACTTACTTCCTGATTTTAAGCTCATATTCACGACCTTTTTTCTGCTGGTTCATCACAGATCCTGCCAGTGGTGGAGGCCCAGTTTCCATTCGCCCAGGTGCCCCAGGCTTTTCAGAAGTTGGAGGAAGGCCACGCCAGAGGGAAGACGGTCGTCAGAGTGGTTGAAGAGGACGACAGACAGAGTGAAGAGTTGGTGCAGAGCAGTGACACGGAGTCTGCAGAGTCACAGCAAGCAGTGCAAGAAACGGCCAAGCAAAACTAAAGGCTGTAAGCAGGGAGCTGTGATTCCTCTCACCTTTTCAGGGTCACTCTTGACAGCAGTGGACTGTGTTATTCAGAGAGATCAGAGGTGCTGCTGTAAGTGCAGCAGACAACATGCATGGCCTGAGCTTGTACTGGGAATGTGCCAAAGGTTGTTCTTGTTAAAGCTTTCACCTTTGTGTCCTGTCTTGACGTTTTGAGTTATGCTGAGTTCATGCCATGGGGGAAGTTTCTGTAATTACTGACTGCAGACTAATAAATACCATTCAGGTAAGCGTCCAGCTGGTAATTACTCCCAGGCAGCTTTCTGATTCTGCCATCTATCCAACAAGGAGTTACATTAAAAAAAAACATGTCTTTTGCATACTGAGCATAATCAGCTGGAATTGTTTATCAAGTGATGTGTTTATCCTCCAGCACCAGGTGAGGCAGGAGCAGCTGATAAGTAACTATTTGCATTTCTTTGCATTTGCACCATCTCCATGTTGAGTTGTTTGACAACCATCAGCACGTCCTAGCTGCTGGAATCTTTCCCACCGCCATGTTGCGTCTGGCATTATGTGAGCGCAGCATCCAGACAGTGAGCTGAACAGAAGGCAAGCGCTGAGCATTTGTGGGAAAGCAAGCAATGAAACTTCAAATTGGAAACATTCAGTCTGTTCGTCGCACTGAAAACCAAGTTCAGCTTGAGCTATTGTACAATGTATTTAAGAAATTTATTGACAAAAATAGTTTTATTATTCTGAAAAAGAGTTGTGTGTTGTATAGTTTTGATTAAACAATGAAAAAAAAAGACATTTCAAAAGAAACTGTATTTTTTGTTTGCTCATGCAGCTGAAACATAAAGCCACAGTAGACAGTATACTGTATATATACACAGTGCATAACAAGATAACACTTTTCCTTAACACTTTTTAAGTTAATTAACATCAGGCAAACTGATTTATTGAACGAAAAAGACACAATGAACATTAAAATACATTACTGAAAGTGTAAAATATGAAGTATTCAAAGTTCAGGCTTCAGACCGTTCGTATGTTCGTGGGCAGTAATGTGTCGTTGGGGATTTATCCGTAGCTCTCTCCATGTTGACCTTCTCAGTGGAAACCTGTATTAGTTCTCTCCTGCAGCAAAGGTTGATAATCTCCAATGACGTACCTCGTCCTTGAGCGCTTGTTTTGCAGCTGCATAACAGAGCCTCCAGTTGCGAGCTGTGCCTCTGGTAATATTAGGGATCCAGTCCAGCAGCTCACTTACTTTCATATAATCTCCAAGTCCCACTGTTGTTGTAGTTTATTGGGATCAAGTGTGTTTAGAATCACTTGGTTTTTGTCGTAGTGAAGGCCCCCTGAAACAGAAGGTTTTGTTATTAATGTCGACACAAGCATCATATTTTGGGTGTTTAATGCAGCTGGGATGACTTCATGTTCTGGGATAATCTGTATAATATTAAATATAAGTGCTCATCCAGGGTCAGATTATATGGTAAGGTTAATTTTTCCATGCGTTTCATCCAAAGTATAATCTGAGAGCAGTGAATGAAAGTTTGTACACTGACATTATTTAGTCCACAAGGTGTCACTAATTGACAGTGATGCAAACTCCCAGACTAAAATGAAACCCAAACACACAGGAAGCTGCTCAGGGTGACCATCTCACAGTCCTGTTGCTAATATTAGCTTGGTTTGAACCAGAGTTAATAACTAATGAATGGAAGTAGCATCAAATAACAGTAGTGTGGCGTTCTTGGGAACATAAAGAATCTTTGAAAACAATTGTAGAATTTGCTCAATGTCCCATAATAGATGGACTTGACTGTAAAACCTGAATGTAAAGTGCATGGAAATTGGACTGACACTGAAGAAATATGTAACCTTGAAATATTTCACTGTGTCAAACTCATTCCAGCTGCTGCTACGAGTACAAATGATTCAAGGTCCTGCATACAAATCTTAAAGATTTACACGTCACGTCTCAGACGGATGCTCACCTTTGACTTCCAGGACCAGATCAGAGGTGGGGGTGTAGCGGATAAAACCGTCTGGAGTGACGCTCCAGAGGTGGGCTTCGTTGTCCAGCTCTGGGGTGAGACCCACGCGGCTTCCTGCTATCGTCACACTGCCACTGGGACTCAGGCAGCACTCCTCCAGCAGCTGGGAACACAGGCAGAGGAGTTGGTAGCTTCCTCAGTGACATTTACATTTTATTTTTCATGTAGGATCAGCCAGTGTTTAAACAAACTGTTTGTTATGTGCTGCTTCATGTGGGTATAGACAGTGGCAGAGGACATATTTAGATCCTTTACTGAAGTATTAATACCAAAAATCCTACATGAATAATGTGACTTACAGTGCATGTAGAGAGCTTGAAGTCTCTCATTTTATGTTTCAGACATTTTGAAATGGATTCATTTTTTTCTCATCAGTTTACACACAATACTCCACAATGACAAAGCAAAATCTGGTTTTTGGAGTATGTTTATTAAAATAGACTGAACTATCCCATTTTTTAAAGTATTCAGACCCTTTGTTGTGACAGTCGCGATTGAGCTCTGGTACGTCGTACTTCTTTCAGCGTGAGACCCTTCTACCACTTGATTGGAGTTCACCTGTTCCTAATTGAGTTCACTGAACCTGATGAGGAAAGGCACACACACCTGTCTGCGTATGCTCTCACGCTTGATGGTGTATGTCAGAGTGAAAAAGCAAGCCATGAGGTTAAGAGCATCTGCAGCTCTGTGGGGGAGAATTTAAGGCACAGATCTGAGGAAGGATAGAAGAATATTTCTGCAGTATTAAAAGAGCGCAGTGGCCTCCATCATTCTCACATGGAAGAAGTTTGGAAACAGTCTTCCTGAGTCTGTCTGCCCAGCCAAACCTCCGTCAGACAGGTAACCAAGAGGCCAAAAGTCACTGAGAAAGATCCAGAGTGTGGAGATGGGCGAACCTTACAGAAGGACAGCCATCAGTGCAGCTTTACACCAATCAGGACTTTATGGCAGAGCGGCCAGACAGGAGTCATTCCTCCCTTTAAGTCATGACAGCCTGCTGGGAGTTTGCCAAGAGGGACCTGAATGACTCTCAGACCATGAGAAACAAAATCCTCTGATTTGACCAACCAAGAATGAACTATGTGGTCACAATTCCCAACAGTGTGTGTGTGTGTGTGTGTGTGTGTGTCTGTAGGAAACCAGACACTGAGAATCACCTCATTAATACCATCCCTACAGTCTTAACACGGTGCTGGCAGCATCGTGCTGTGGGGGTGTTTTTCTGCAAGAGGGACTGTGAGACTAGTCAGGATAAGACTTAGAAATATAGAGCAATCCTGAGTGAAAACCTTCTCCAGAGAGCTCAGGGTCTCGGGCTGAGGAGAAAGTTCATATTTCAACAAGACGACCTGAAGCTTACTGCCAAGAAAACACAGGAGTGGCTTTGGGAAAACTCTGAAAGTCCTGGAACGGCCCAAACCTGTCGTGCATCTCTGCAGAGACCTGAAAATGGCTGTAAATCCAAGTTCCATCCAACCTGGTTGAGCTTGAATAGTTTGGTCGAGAAGAATGGGGCAAACTTCCCACAGAAAAGCGAGCCAAGCTGGTAGGGTCACTTCAAGAAGACTCACCGAGTGCTCACTGAAGTTGGAATACTTTGATAAATGGGATTTGTCTGCAAAACCTATTTTTGCTTTGTCGTTATGGAGTGTTATGTGCAGATGGATGAGGAATAGATTAACTGAGACATAATAAAATGTGGAAAACATGGGTCTGAAAACTTTCTGTATGCACTGTGAATAAAAGTATGTAAGTATGACGCTCAGGTTCTTGCTACTAATATCCCAGTTTCAGTCTCTAGTCTCAGTCTTATCCTTTGCTTGACCTGCTTTGTACCTGGCCTTGATTCTAATTGGACCTATCTTGACATGATTGAAATGGTCTGGACTGCTGCACTGCTGCTGCTCTCCCTACACATTAGACACCTGTTTGTGGTACAATGATGAGACTGGCACCTTGCAGTGGAGATGTCCATTCTGGTAGAACCAGATCTGCTCGAATCCATCAGTCTCCTCCGTTTCCTGGATCCGCATCAGCTTGACATCATCCAAGTCGCCGGTGACAGACATCATGAGCCCCGTCTGTCTGTTCCTTAAACGGAAGTGCACTTGCTTCTACTCAGAAAACACACAAGTAAAAACGCATATGATCAGAGAGCGAATAACGGGATTCATCATTTTTAAAAAAACACGTTAAAGTGCAACATATGTCTGTGCCTTATTTTTTTTGACCTTTACAAAATTATAACCAAGCTTTGAAGGAAGCTATTCTCAGCTCCACACAAACCAGCCTGAAAAGTTCAGTGTCAGAATTGAAGGTGAGAAATGTAAAGGCAAGAAATGATCAGTGCTGTGAGTCCTTGAGGATCACAATTCTCCGCAATAATCCTCAGTAATTGCTGCAAATGTCATTACTATAACAATGACAAAATGAGCTAAAATGAGTCGGCTGTTGAGGCTTGCTCTGTGCAGCTTTCATCAAATCACAGGTGCTTTTTGAATCAGACCTGGCGACGGCACTTTTTGGGAACGGGAGGCATTTACAGAAAGTCTTCAGAAATCAACCGCTACACTGAATTGTGCTATCAAATCTAAGCCTGCTACATATGTCGCCTGTAGCCTACAGCCTTATCGACATATAACTGTAATAGAAATAAAACCAAGTCACATTTGGCCTGCCTTGATCTACCACTTTTTTCCTGAAAGATCATAATGAGTACGACTCATATACAGCAATTTTGGCATTTTGTAGGGTTTAATCTAAAGGCAGCCTTGCATCTGCACAGACAAGCCTAAAACAAACAAGACATGCACAGTCTTAATCAATGAAGCAACAGGCTGTTTGTCTGTTTTAAATGAAAGCTGTTTGAAGGTGAAATTAACAGCTTAAAACAGGAATGTACAAATAAACATTTTCACCATCGTGGTGAAGCACGGAGCATCAGGACTCACCTGTATTAGAGGGCGGAGGGATCCAATCTTCAGCCAGCTGCTGAACGCGTGCCAGTCAGACACCTCACCAGGCTTCAGCAAAATCTGAGCTCCCCGGTAGTTGATTTCCTTATATAAAACCCACCTGCTCACAAAAAGACGACAAAAACACAGTTTTACGTTTTCAAAAGCTGCAGGGAAACCAACACTTCGTTCTCAGGTGCTCTCTTTTGGCGCTTAGACTGGCCTGATTAATCACTGTCAGTCCTCAGATAAATACTGTTTACAAAAGTGTTTCCTATTGAAGGAATTTGAGCTGTACAGAAAACTGTTTTTTCTGTCCATGTATTATTTCTTTGCTTTAACAGACATGGACCGTTGGCGCAGACAGTGAAACAAGAAGAAAAATGCCTTTCATATTTTTCTTTCTTTCATTACTCCTCTTCCTTGCTGCTGCTTCGACATTATGCTGCATTTTGGCAAGCAGATGTCAGCCTGAGAGAACATCCTGATTAAATAAAGTTCAAACAAAAAAATCATGAGTCCTCCCTTCCACGCAGCACTCTGCCAGACATAATCTCCTAAAATGTGCCGAGCTGCACGCCCGTCCAATGTCGCCATGACTCTAAATGTAGCCTTTAACTCTGGTCTCAATGGCTCTGTTCTTTGGATGATTGCCTGTCTCTCCGGCAGCAGGAATGTGCCACTGCAGAGACAAGCTCTGGCTCACTGTGAGCCTTTTATTTCCACAGCATGGGCTCACATCTCCAGTCTAAATCTCACACATCAGCAGCAGGTTTCCATCATCGCTCCTTCTGTCAGGACTGTCACACTGCCATAGTGCTGACCCTGCACTCTGTATGCAGTTAATTTGAAAGCATGAAATGTCATGTCTGAGCATACAGGCCAAAGAGGCCACCTACCTACGCAGTCTTATAAAATAACTCAGGAGACCATATTCACCGACAGACCTGGATTAAACATCGTTCTTGCAAATGTAAAGATACTTTCCATTGAAGAGAACACCAACACACCGTATATTTAGACACACACCCTTGACTTTGTATCTTTTTCTATGTGTTTCATCCTAAATATCAAGTATCTCTCAGTCTTTCATCTTGAATTTGAAGTACCTCGTTTCGTCTGTTGAGAGTTATCTCCTTCACCACCTCCACACCTCTGTGGATTACTGTTACAGTAGTGGCACACTACATGGGTGTGGTTCACCACAAACAGCTTAAAAAGCTTCTGACTTGGCAGTGACTAACTTTTGAATTAGAAAAAGATTCAGAAGAGATTGAAATCAACAGAGATTCAGAAGCGGAGCTGATGAGGACCAACAGGCGCCACTGAAGGGCGCCCAAGTGAAAAAAGCAAAGGATATTATTCTGGTTCACGTGTTCCTGGCAGCAGGGTGGGTTCACACCCGACTAGAAACACACACAGCCTGTTATGCATGAACCTCTCTAACTCATACCAAGAGGAAAAAACTGCAGCTGCTTTATATCCCCGCAGAGCGAGTTAGCACCCCGCAGTTGTAATGTACTCACATGCCTCCTTCCACCAGCACAGACTGGACTCTGCTGCAACCTCCAGCCAGCTGAAGGTTGACTGATCCGTCTGTCAGAATAACCCTCTTCCCCCGCAGACCACTCCGCTCAAACAAAGTGATGGATGGCAGTGAGAACTCCTGCAGAGAGAGAGAAAGTACATTAAGGAACGGAGTAGGCGGAGAGCTGCTGGTTGAAATTAAGATACCACACTCACTCCTTTGTGCCCCCGGCAGCTTCCCCTGTGTAACTGTTGTAGTCATGTTGTAGGTCAGTCGTGGTGACTCATTCACGCGCTCATTTTGTGTGGAGAACAATGACAGACAAGCTGAACTGAGATTATCTTCAGATTAGGTGCCTCACACGTGATGCAGGCTTGGTAGATTTTGAAACCTTTGACGACTGACAAACCTATTAGCAAACATGACTTTTCACTCATCCAGCAGACGCAGACATTAGTGTTCATTTGTCACAGTAGGACAAATATCTCGCTTCTATTGTGTGTCTGCCAACTCCTGAGGGAAATACTTGGCCTTAAACGCTCCAGTGTTCACAAGCGAACTGCTAAATGAGGCTGAGAGCAACGGCGATGAGAGCTGGAGCACGAGTGGAACCACTCACATGAACCATAATGATTTACTCCATTAAAGATTAACTATTAACGAAACACACCCAAATCTCAGACCGACCTGTCAGTGGTCACATTGCCTTGTGGGTAATGTAGGCGCCACGCTTTAACATGGATGAACATTGAAGAATGCGTGAGATAATAAAGATGATATCTCTGGTTCTGCTGCATTCGTTTTTTTCCCCGTTTTAAAAATGAAAGATTATTCTGACTGAAAAACAGAAAACACTTACAAAGCCAACAGTCTGTAGTGACAGGATGGAGGAGCTTGCGTGGAAACAGCCCATTGATCTCAGGTCTGGGTAGCTCCCCAAGTCTAATACATACATCCTGCCAGCGAAGTCCTGGCCCTCATATGCCAGCCAGCTGAAAGTCATTACATAAATACACACACACACAGATATACAAAGACATTAACACACACACACACATGAGAGGGGCACAACATGACACTCTCATTCTGGCCTGACGAAGAAAGATGATGACCATTTCAAACTATTGTGCATGATGTCGGTTTCCAGTTTTAACACGCACATTAAATTACTTGCTAGCACAGAGTGAGGTGCAATATGCACGCTATGCTACATTATTCATGCCAGAGGGTGAACGGGATAAAGCAATTAATTATGAGATATTTTTTAGTAAGTGGAGTAGTGGCAGCCTGAAGCAGATCTGAGTCCCAGAGATACTTTTGTAATATGAGAAATATGTAGCTACAATTGTATCAGATCACCTTTGGGAAATCCAAAAGGATCCTATTGCTAAAAGGGCTTCAAATAGCTCTGATTCAACTTAATCACTATCACCACAGTGTAATAGTTTGTCCATAGAGCGCGGGATTACTCACCTGCCGGCCAGAACCTTGCAGGAGGCCACAGAGAAGCCGTCCTGCAGGGAGGCCACGCTGTCCTCCAGAGCCACAACAGAGCCTTGAAAACCCGGTTCAGAGAAGAGCTGCACCTGAGGCACACAGAGCAAACCGCCTGAGTCACCCCCTCCGAGCCCCTCGACATCAGCTAAGACAGTCACCACCTCAGAGAGATTAGATGTGATCATTCATCCTTTTCAATCCACCTACCTTAAACTTGGCTGTGTTCTCAAAATCATCCTGAAAGGAAACCACAGCTTAATGAGACTCATTTATACCCACTGAATCACATGAGAAAAGGGTTTATTTGCATATTTCTATGTTGAATGTAAACACAGCAGTGGTTCATGTGGTAAGAAAATACATGATTTTGCTGCACTTTGCCTCAGAGGATTGTCAGAGAGTTCTGGGTGGAGCTGCACCACCACAGTCGACTTTTCATGAAATCTGCCATCATCTGGTTTGAAATGGAGCTTCCTGATGACTCACCTTTGTGATCTAAGATGTTTTCACATTCAGTCTTATGACAAGCGTTTTCCTCTTGTGCAGATCAATTTACTCTTGTTTTGCCTGCGCCTCATGCTCCCAAACATCATCTCCTGTACAAAGGCTTGTCTGTGCCCCCGGAGATTCTTGCTCTCCCTTTTAAATTTTGACTTGGTCACAAGAGTGAGTGTTGTGACTGGTCATATGCCGCGAAAGCACTTGGCTAGCCAAATTGGGACGACTAGGGGAAGTGAGAATACAGCAAGCACTCCAATATTGCAAAATTGCTCGATTATTAATCGCAGACTGCTAAAATTACAAGTAAAGTGATTATGTGAAACTAACTGTGCAGCTCAGGGGAACACACTGCTGCAGTGACTGAACATGAAATATCACAGTTAAAGGATAATTTATTCTAATAAATCCAGATTTCTCCAGCAGAGCAAAACAGCAACATTTCATAACTTTGTCTGAGTCATCGCTCTCACCAGCACAACAGGCATCGCTGAGGCGATTCTGGGCTGCAGTGCGCCCCAGTCCTCCGGGCTTCCATACAGGCCTTTCTCCAGGATGTAGGGCTCACCGCAAAAGCCCGGCTCTTCAAATGCGACCCAGCTGAGAGAGAAAACAGAGGGGAGAGAGGCACGATCACCCTTTAATTTTGCACTGACATTTCCGAATTGTTTTTTCTCCCTTTTCATTGCAGAGAAATACAGTCTTTGATGCACCCACACTTGCTAACCACGAGAATTCACAGCATGAAATGTAAAAGTTTTCATTTATCACGTCAGTCAACAATTCCTGGTCACAGTCCAACTCGATAATCAGCCCCCACATGATGGTATCTCAACAGTTATGTACTGAATGTACTCTCTTGGTAAATGTGGCACATCTTGGGTGGCTGTGCGAGTGCGTATTGTTGTGGACGGCTCGGGTGTTTCTGCTCCTGCGCCAGACTGTGGTTGTATTTGCATTTGTGGGCCCGTGTCTGTCCTAGCGTGCTAGACAACAACAGCAACTGCTGCAACAACGCACTGTACCAATCAGAGGCTCGTAGGGAAGGCAGCACTGCATGGGCGAGGCCGTGCGATCTAATAACAGGCTAGCAGCAGAGCAAGAATAACCCCTCGACATCGTGAGAGTCCTGCCTGCTAAAGAAGGACAAAATGTTCCCCTTCACATTATTCATCATTTTGTCGGTCTCTCCCCTGGGTAGCAACAATCACCATTCTGCATTTCATTATTCTGATTTGAATAATTCTCATTTTTTTCTGATTTGCACCTGGTTTTGTTTACTCCCGATCATAGCATAAGGACGCGGAAATCAAAACAGCGCCGGAGCACAGGCCCTGCTTGGCTCTTCTGCATATTGTATAAAAAAGATGATGAAACGACACACTTAAATATAAAAGGCATTCCTTGTTTTCAGGCTTTCAGGTGTCTCATAACTCCTCCTACACACCATGCAATCATTTCACATTCATTACAACTGTATAAGGGCGTGAAGACGCATCCTCCAAGACCAACTTCCATCAACAGGAAGTGAGGTGTGGCATACAAAACATTAGTGAACGAGGTAATCTGTCTCGACCTGTCAGCGTGGGTGCGGCAGCCTTCCCGCTACGCACCTGATTTGCAAAGAACGGCTTCACAAGACCTCGCTGTTACTGTAGCCTCGAGTAATTGTCAGGTTGAGGCGTAGGAATGAGTCTTGAAGCATGCACCGCAGTGTACTTAGCAGCAGAGCAGGTAGGGATGCAAGCATACTTCATCAGGAACACACCTTGAGTCTTGCAGTGGAAAGGCATCCGAGGAATTCAAATAAATGCAGTCAGATTTGGCTTGTTTATTTTAGCGGCAGAAATAATCCCGTGAACGCCCTGACCTTCCTATTACTGCTCACACAGCAGCTACAGTCACAGGGATAAGTGTAATACTTGTCACTTACACGCCACGGATGACATCAATTGACTGCGTCTTCAAGCCGTAACCAGTGACATCCAAGTCGATAACAGGCACCGTGAGGTCAATGTTCATTCCCCGCTCGCCGAAATCTCTGTCGCTGAACATTTTGAGGTGAGGAGCCATGAAATCCTGTGACAGGAATGAAACCACCTGGTGAAAATCTGATGAGCATCACACCACGACACATCACACATGAACAAGTCCACGTGTTCTGTGGCAGTGGTTTTTGTCTTTGCCCCTTTTGGAAGGGGATAAAAAAGTCCAATATTCCTCTATGAACCACTGACATTTTCATAAACCATTAACAATACAGGTGGTAAAGAAACAAGTCAAGTTGAACTTTCGAAATAACATTATCAAGAGCATGAACAGCATGTTCCCTTTCAACAACATGGGTTCCTATTGTTCTAGTTTTCAGGCACAAAAAGTCACATCCTGCACACTGAAAGTAAGATAGACTTTGTCGTGTTTGCTCGGCTTTAGATTTGATTGATTTGCTTGACGAGCGTCACAATCTGTTCATCTCTGTATCTGTTCACTGTCTGAATTCATCTTAATAATCTGGATCTTGCAAATGCGAAAGAACTTGTTTCTTTGTGTTGCCCGCATGAATCCATATCTGTCTTAATCTTGAGTCCTGGTACACACACTTGTACGGGCTACAAATATGTATGTTTTCTATTATTTCCAATATTTCTGAAGCTTTCAACTTGTTTTTGCTTTTTGTGTGGTTTGGTGAGATTATTACATGAGCTCGGGAACACGTTGTCAGTAAACACAGTTTGTTTGCAAATGATCAAATTCTGTTTTCATTTGCGTTTCACACAGTGTCCCAACCTTTTAGGAACCAGGGTATAGTCAATAGATAGGTTGAGTCTCCTTGCTTGCAAATCTATACACTGTCAATACTGTGAGTTTATGTGGAAAGTCTTGGTCTGAGTGCTTTCATGTGGATTTTCTATTCTGAGAAGAATAAACTGTTTTCTGAGGGAACACAGAATGCTTTCCAGTTTGGAGACTAATCCTGACCTTCACAAACCCACAACTGAAACATTATACCACAGTCGCGTTTCGTCGCATAGCAGTGTATTATGAGCTAACTTTGGTCACACAAAGGTGTACAGTGAGGTACTCACAGCCAGTATTGGTTGCAGTGACAGCAGCTGCTCTGAGCCTCCCCAGGAACTGCAGTCCAGGTACTCTCCTTCCTCCAGAATGTGCTGCTGGCCCTCAAACCCAGGCTCGCTGTAGCCCACCCAGCTGGAAAGAAAAGGAGTGCAGCGATTTTCCTGGTTAGAGCTGTATTTATAAATTGCGACCGCGTTATATAACCTCAAAATCACCAGCTGGCAGTGAAGTTCGTCCTGCAGAAACCTTGCTCCGAGTGCAGATTAGCACCTAGCTTAATCCTGCGCCAGCACAGAAAATGAACCGTGCGACAGAAGAATAAAGACTCACAGTCCCCCGATGATCTTTAAAGAGCCCACGGACTTCAGTTTCTCGGAGTCAAGGTTTGCTCCATTTGCAGAAATGCCTCCTTCACTTTCACAAAAGCTGAAAACGTCACTGTCGATTTCTAAACAGGAGCCCTCGAAGCCAGGCTTCTCGTACACCACAGCCTGCGATAGAGGAAGGACAGAGCTCACATGAAGCTTGACTGATCATTTATATAGATACGTTTCTTCAAATACAATTAAGTCTTTTTAGTCACAGAAAGACACTTGTTGACACTTGACCCAAGATAGTCAGTTAAAGAGAGAGAGCTAAAGACTTCTTTCTAAATGGGATCGAATACATTTGAGTTTTATGTCTTGATGAAGGTCCTGCTGTGGTTCAGCGTAGCCACAAATGAAGTGAAAAACACATGGATTCACCGTTAATGCTGTCAAACCTTGGTGAGCAGTGCAGAATTACATAAATGCACATTTCAGTGATTTTCACCTTGCACTTATGTTGAATGACACTACAAGAAGCAGAGTCTGAAAAACGGCTCTTTATCTTTCATCCTGAGGTCTGAAAATGCCTGCTGCCAAAATAAAGTGTGGTTTGCATTGGAAAGTCCTTGACATCACAACTAGTTTTGGCTTGAAATAACACCAAACAGAAAAAAGAGAAGAGTGCAATGCACAATACAAGCGGCCTTTCAGACAGCATGCTTTCTCTTAATAACGTAATCACAGCTCATCATTTGCTGACTATAATTTGGAGATTTAAAAAGACTTCTATTACCATTAAACATGTGCAACATACAAGTGAGGTAAAATAAAACTGCAGAGGGGTATGCCAATCCTACCTTGACTTCACTGGGATTCTCCACTTTGAAGCCACCCTGGAACAGAGACATCATCATCATTAGGCATTTTCTCTAATTAAATGTACACAGTTCGAAGCAAGACAGTCGCCAATTACACAAGCAGTTTTATTTTCCTGGACAATTCCCCGAAACAGTGACAGAGAGATAAGAAAATGAATAGAATTTATAGAACACGCTGACCTGAACTTGTGTCCCTGTGGGTATTTAATTACTGCTGATTCTCACATTGACGGTCTTTGAACAGAGTGCCAGACAGAGGATATTGACATAACACTCTCATTACAGAGTCACAATAATGAATTATAACATTAAAATGCAAAGCGTGTTCATGTAATTCTATCATTGTCATTTTACACGTGACTTAGCAGGCACACAGTTACTGATGAACAGAATAGAGCTGAATGAAAACAAGAAGAAAAGTCTAAAGCCATGCCAGCAGCTTTGTGAGGGTAAATTTAATTCCTGACTTCGGCATGTTAACGTGCTGATGTTTAGCATGTAAGCGTGCACTCGTTCGCTAATCAGCGCTAAACACAGAATACAGCTGAGGCTGATGGGAATGCCGTTACTTTGCTGGTATTTGCTCACAAACCAGTATCGGACAGATTAATATTTTGACCTGATAAAAAGCCACAAAACCTCCTCTCATCCTGAGCTGGACATGAATGCGTGAACCAGTTATCATGGAAATCGATCCAATGGCTGTCGAGACATTTCACACAAGCCGCAAATGTGAACCTCATCTTGGTACTCGAGTCAAGTCAGGATCTTAAGACTCATCCTCTGGGGACCTTGAATATCTGTACCAAACCTCCGTATTTCCTGAGATATTTCACTGATAACTGAAAATGTTAACCTCTTGCTACAGGAAAAGTCATGCGCTCACCAAAGTCAGTAGGATTCATCCTCTGGGAGCCATGAATGTTTGCACAAAATTTCATTTCAAATCATCCAACAGTTGCTGTGACATTTCAGTCTGGAGCAAAGTGGTCGGCTGCCTAAACACTGCCGGAGACCCACATTGCTAGCTTTGCTAAAAATAGCAAATTAACTTCATCACAGTCATCCTCCACCATCCGTATCCAACAGTAGACAGAAATACGCACCATTTTAAGTGGTCTAAGCGATCCAACAAATGGTGACGGGAAGCCCCAGGTCTCAGGAAAAGGGTACACTCCTGTCTCCAGCACAGCTAGCATGCCCTGGAAGCCTGGGTCACTGTACACCAGCCACCTAATGGAAGGAGAAACAGCCAGATTGAATGTTAATTAGGCAAGAAGCCAACGGGTCCCACCACATTACGGCTGACCTAACCTCTCGGCAGTTTTAAAATAACTGAGTCACAACCTCGCATAGCTTGTTGCTTTTCGAAAACAGCATCAAGGCATCACTGCCATGAAGATGAACTAACAAGAAGATATTTGCTTTCCCACATATATCAGTAGCTCCAGGTATGATCAGTAAATTTACTCAGTGCGTTAAGTTTTATTTTAATTAGTTATAATACATACTTCAGACATGAGTCATGCAACAACAGCCGAGAACAAAAGCTATTTGTCTTAGGCTAAAGCATCTTGGGAATGGCATGCTTCAGTTCAAAGCATTTTCCTTTGCCTTTCTTTTTCAGTGTGGGCAGCCTCTGTTGGAACCGTGCCCCTACCTCTGGCATTTTGAGCCATTATGCAGCACAACACAAAGCCTCATACCAATGACCACATGTGAGCCACTGGCAGAAAAAAATAAACCCAGCTCGTTCAGCCAGCGCTGAGGAAGTGATACCAAGAACTGAAGCCAGCCTTATGGTGCTGAGAGATATATAATAACAGGAGCCCGTGAGTCATTTTGGTCAGTGAGCTCTGAGTTAGGAGTCTGTTACAGTACATTTGTTACACCCGGCATTACATCTGGTTA
Source organism: Chaetodon auriga (assembly GCF_051107435.1). Taxonomy (NCBI): domain Eukaryota; kingdom Metazoa; phylum Chordata; class Actinopteri; order Chaetodontiformes; family Chaetodontidae; genus Chaetodon; species Chaetodon auriga. The sequence goes on from NC_135091.1 coordinate 7,923,202, forward strand.
ACAGTTGTTCCACTTGTCACAGAGCGAACAGGAGGAGCTGCTGGAGCAGAATTATTTCAAACTGATGAGCTGGCATCTGACAGCAATTAGTTTAGTCTAGATGCTGAGAAATGCTGAAACAATCTCTAAAATGTTGGATTCCACTAAAGCTGGAGAGCTACAAAAAAGAGCTGTGGGAAAAAAAAGGTTTAGTGTCCTTAACCTCCTCACGGGCAGGGCACAAAACGTCCTGACTGTCTCCACCTCTCACGTGGAAAAACCTTCTACCCTTTGCCAAATTCTCTCCACACCTTTGTCTGTTTCTCACTCTCCATCTAGTCTCCACCTTTGCGCTCTGCTCTCCAAGTTCCCCAACACCCACTCTCTCTCTCTGTTTTCTAACATGCAACAGCAGGACAGACATTCCTGAGAGTGCAAACGAGCGAGTGTCAAACCAAAGACAAAGATGAACGCTGAGGAGCGTCGTAATGATCGTTATCTCTCGGCTCTGACGGCTCTGCGTTGAGCACAGCAGGCGAGATTTCCAAGGTAATCGTCTGCTGTGTCATTAGCAATAAAAGATCAATGCAGAAAACTGTGATTGTCCCATCACCTACACTTTATGCTTTGCTGCTACAAAGCAATGGCACTACATCTTGGTTCTTTAGCACCCGATTGTATCGTATTTCAAATAAAATGTAATCTCCACATAACTACCTTTCTACCACTCGGATCAATCACAATAAGTAGATCATGTGTCTCCCTAACGATTTCATTTCGTCAGCCTGTTCATTACTGTCAGGTACGCTTTGCCATAGGTCAATCGCAGAGATCTGAATGATCGGTTTTTGCTGGAACAGCCGTACTTACACCCCAGAGTGCACTTGGATGGAAGCGGTGCTCAGTGGGATGCCAAATGAGCCCGTCTCTATTGTGTCATCATGGTAAGGTGTTACTCTGCCGAGGCCCTCCGGTTCAGTAAACAGATCAATATGAGGGATGCTGTAATCCTACAGAGAGGGGGAAACAAACACAGCAATTATCAGCAGAGGCCCGGCTCTTAAATCATTCCTTTGCAGTGCAACCGGGGAAGATCGGACTCTTTTTCACATTTATTCTGTTCTTATGGGCTCTGGAGTGAATATAAATGAAGCAATATCACATATTAGCTAAGTTTCAGAGGGCCATGCGAAGCCAAGATGATGTAGATACTGAAACACCGAGGGCCAAATGAGGTCGAAGTATTTATCCAGTGCACTCACCCAGACAGCTTGCCGAATCGAGCCGATCTGCATTGGTGGGCTGTTGTGCGGTTCTGTCTCCATCCCGGGCTCTGCCCACATGTTTGTCAATTCGATGCCCCCCTCCTCCAAGGCGATGGTGCGTCCCTGGAAGTCTGGCTTCTCGTAGAGCACCCAGCTGTAGTGAAAACACAATGATCATATGGCAGAATCACATAATTATATGTTGGTAAAGAAAAGAGGAAGCGCCAGGATAAATTTATGTGATATAAAAAGTGTTCTTAAAGCAATATCTCAACATTCTGGGAAATTCTTTTATTGCCAAAAGTTCGATGGGAAGATTGATACCACTGTTGCTAAATATCAAGTTACAGCTAGTAGACTAACTAAGACTCGGCCGTTCTGTTACATGTCATTTATGTGAGTTGTTTTCATGCGAATTCATGGTTTTACAGGTGTTAAGCGATGGACAACTTCTTGACCAGTAGCAGTAATTTCTCATCTCAACCTCATGGCGACAACAAGCATCAGGAAGTAACTGCTCGTGACAAAGAGGTCCACCACAAAAGCCCCCAAAAAAGCTCACAAATGAAGACATCATATCTTTAATCAGTACAAAAACCAGAGAGGCTAGCTGTTTCCCCCTGTTTTCAGTCTTTGTGCTAAGCTAAGCTAACAGGCTGCTGGCTGTAACAGTACATTTAATGGACAGATGTGAGAGTGGTATCGATCTTCTCTTCTATTTCTTCCCAAAATGTAAAAAAAAAATTCCTTTAAATATTATTTAAGCCACTGACACTGAAAAGACAGTGACCACATTGACTAATAACCACATAATGATAAGGACACAGTGATTATTCAAATATATACCAATATTCATGACATAGCCAGTACCCAGTGGAGTTTTACACTGGCTGTTTTGTTTGCTCTTTTGCACACCCAAAGGGACGCACATGCATGTACACCAGCATGCGATACACCCTCCACCCCCATAATTGCTTTGCTAATGTTTTATGGGGAGGGAAACACATTCAGACTGCCTGCCAAGCCTCAAGGACACAAGGTTGTTTTGGTGAGTGACACTGACTGTAAACACACACACACACCACGGACCCTTTCAAGGGAAAGAGTGTGAGAGTTGGTACATAACGAGTATGAAACTCTCAATGCTGATATCCCATTAAATTAGTCCTGTGACACATCCAGGAGTCTTAACAGGAAACACTGGCTCCTAAAGCCACTTGATACCAATTAGAGCAACACTTCAGTGCACATTTTCTGAAAGTTCCGGTTGAGTATTTCTACTTACCATCCTCTAATGACCTTCACAGATATGAGAGGCGAGAGCTGCAGAGAGGTTGCATCTGCTACATCCCTGTAAATTTCATATGCCTGGCCACTGAACTGAGTCTTCTCAAACAACACCATCTGCATGGAGACACGAAGGGCAGGGTCAAGAAGAGAAACCATCAACAGCAAAACACGTTTACTCCATACATTAAATCATGATTCAAGGAGTGGTGAAAACCTAATGGTATGGCTCTTTCCTCTGTTTCCTCTCTCGTTTATGTTTACACTAAAGCATATTTATTTTCACCAACACCACAAAGCATGTTCGCACTGTTCATATAATGCATCGCTTTAAAATAAAAGCTCCATTTTAAGTTTACAGGCCAACAAAATGCTGAAGTTTGTGAATAATGAGCGACAAAAACTGTCTGGTTTGGACACTCTGGAGTCAGCAATAGTCTTATTATTTTCAGGCAGTGTTGTTCTTTTGTTTGTGCGTTTAATGCCCGTCATGACAGTGGATCCCCAGCACGGCTAAAGCTGGAGGTAGACTGAATTAAAACAACATGTGGGCAAGAAACTGAAAATGTTGAGCACCAGGGGAATATATTACTTTTTTTTCTCTTCTTTTTCAGCAGCTACTATTAAAGTTCTACAATAATGAAGAACCACAAGTTCTGCACCGCGTTGGCAGAACCAAATTCCCTCATTGTAATCACATCCAGCTGAGCATTTGCACTAGACTGTTTTTTTTAATACACTGTTTACCCCCAAGAACCCCATATGAAAAGCAGATGTTTTCGCAGAACAGAGAGTTGTCTGTCCAGATTCCTCTCCCCACGCTGTCTCTGTTCCACAGTATGTGGGCAAAGCTGTGCCGACCGTACCTTTCCAGGACGCCTGTGAAATCCCTTGGCGGTTCTTATCTAGAATGCAAAAACAAAGAATTATCATTGCAGCAAAGATTAGGTGGGAAACATCTATGAAACGCTGGAGAAGCTCATTTGCAGCTCTGTGCCTGTTGCATGTCCTGACCTTTCAGTTTACTTCCAGGGACACAGTGCGTCCGTGGAGACTACACTGTTCTGGATTTGTATTCGGATGCACACACCAGCCGGAAAAAAGAGTTTCTTAATCCAGCATTCTAACAAAATAGGCAATTTGCAAGTTTGGCAGCTACGAATGGCAGCGAAAGAAAACAGCAACATCAAGTCAGCTACACTAATTAATGACTGCAGTAATTCTTTTAGATGAAATGTTAAAAATTCACTGGTCTTCACAAAAGTGAATATTTGCTTGTTTTCTTCACCTTATTTGATAGTAAACTAAATAACTTTGGTTTTTGGACAGCTGGTCGAGCAAAACCACCAATTTAGAGTCAGCTTGGGCTTTGGGAAATTGTGACTGATGTTGTAAACTTTCAGTGAAATTTCTTGATTTTCTCATTATTAATAAGTTATCAACTGAACATGCAACAAATGGGTTTTCAATTGAGCTATCCTTCAAAGGAAAGTCCTTTTTTTCCGTATTATTAACACCAAATTGCATAGTTCCCTATAAAATGATTAGGAAATTATTTGGAAATGGCTGGGAAAGACAAATGAAAATTAGCAAAATAATCAGTGGTTTCAAATGAAATCAAAGGGACCAGTGCGATCCAGTGCTGTGTAGACTGAGAAGCTTCCCTACTCATGATGGTGCCAGAATGCAAATAGGGTTAACAAACAGGTGAATTTTTCCATATAAACGTAGGCAGTGCAGCTTTAAGACAAAAATAGTTTCCAGCTCACCTGCCAGTGCAACATGCAGTCTAATCTCACACACATGTACTTCAAAGAGCTTTAATTTGTAATAGTAAAGCATTAGGTATCCTTTAAGAGTGTGTATGCTGCACACTTACAGTTCTTCTAACTATCCCGTGTGGCAGAGCCGGAGGCTGCTTAAGCTCATGGAGGGCAGGGTGCGTGGTTGGAGGAATCCCAGGAAAAGATGGAGGCGCAGCATCAGGAAACACCAGACCTGGTTTCATGGCGTGGTCTGCTTCATCTCTACCGGCTGGAGCTGACATTTTTCCAATAACCTGGAAGCCATGAGGCAAGTGTAAAACTGTTTCTTGTGGGTTTCCACTTAAAAAAAAAAATTAACGCATTGAAGTGTGTTGTTCTTTTGAGACATGTTTAAAAAGAGTGCTTGGTTTCCCTTCTGGCATTTCCTTTCATGATGATTAAAACACTCTGTCTTTGATCTGTAACTTTGAGCTATTTTATCTGTGAAATCTCTGTGTTATAAGGGCAACTTCCTTAACATTCCAATCATTTCAAGTTGGTGAAAGTAACATACAGAGCAACTAACCTCGGCTTTGTCTTGCTGCTGTCCTGTTGTGCTCTGCACTGGTTTTGCTGGTTCTCCCGGGAGGTACTTCTCTAAATAGTCCGGCAGCTTGATGTCGTTAAAGGAAGGAAGCGGAGGACATGAGTCACTGACCACAGGCTCCGCAGCCTGGGCTTCCTCTCTCTTGCTAGGGGCTGGACTCTGCTTGGCCAGCGTGTCTCTGAGTGGAGCTGTGGCAGTTGGGCTCGGCAGGGGTGGCTGGGATAAAGGTGGAGGGCTTAGCTGGGTCTCGCTAGGTGAAGCTTCCGCAGAGTTGGTGCCCTCTGCCTGCGTTTGAGCTCCATTCCTCTTCCCTCTGATGATGGAGGAGTTGAGGTTGCTGAAGACGCAGCTCCCCTCCAAGCGAGACTTCACCTTGACCTGCTCATCTTTCTCCTCCTTGGCATCCTCCTCATCTTTGACGGCGGTCTTGTCCTTGAGGCGACTGTGGACGTCAAGGCTGCTGATCAGCATGCTCCGGTCTGCCAAACTAGCCCTGGCAGGCTTCAGGCCAGATTTTGTGTCCAAGTTCTGGAGCTTGGCCAAGGTGGTTGGGGTTGTGTCTACAGTGAACTTATTCTGCTTCCTCAAGCCAAACTTAAATTCATCAGGGTCAAACGTCTTCTCAAAGTGGTCCTCCTTGATGGCGGGCAAAGCGAATGGCGGCTGAGGTGGCCGCAGTATGTTGTGTTTACGTGGTGGGAGAGAGAACGGGGCGCAAAGATTCTTGATTTTCTCAATGAAATCCTCATCATCTAGCTCACCAGAAGTGTCCAGGAGATTGCTCTCACTTGCAGCGGAGCTCAGTTTGGGTACAGGGACTTTAAGTTTTCGTTTGGGAAAATCCACATCCAACCAGCTAGAGGGGGCGTCTTGCTGTATTGCAAAATCATCTTTGCTTAGTCCCCGTGGCAAAAGGGGCTTCTTCATGGATGAACGCTGGATTGAGTCTGGGATTAGTTTATTAGCCTCTGGGGAAGTGGGTGCTTTTGGAGTTTGACTCAGCTTGGCGTTGGCCATTTCCTTTTTGACCATGTTGAGTTGTGGATGTGCAGAGACATGACCATTAGCAGCAGGTGAAAGTTCATTCGTAGCTGAATCGAACGTTTTCTCAGGTTTCTTCTCTACCACATGAACTGTAGAGCTAGAAGCAGCACTATCAGCAGGCCGCTGTGCCATTTTCTCTGCACCCTTGAGTGTAGTGATACCACTTGAGCTCTCTGCATCTTTTGATGCCTTACGCTGTGGGCGTCCAGGAGCGAGTTTCACGGCATCCCCTGAGATGTCGACTTCTGAGGGCGCTGATTTGACAGCCGAACTTTCATTCCCATCCTCCTGCCCTGCTCCCTCGCTGCTCACAGATTTAGAGACAGACATCGGAGGAGGCTCTTTAACAGGCGATGCTCTCTGTGCCGTGCTGTCAGCCTGTGGACTTTCATTAGTAGCTTTTACAGTCACTTCCTCAACTGCCGTAGTTGCTTTGGTAATAGGCTTTGGGCTGGCGAGCTCAGCATCATTAGCTCCATGTGCACATGAGTCATCTGGTGTATTCTCTGTTTTTTCCACAGACACAGAAACAGGCTGTGGTTCTGCTGCAGTCCCCACCGTTTCTGTTCCAGGGCTTTCTGTAGACTTTGCTTGCAGCTCAGCCGGCACGTTTGTTGCCGTCTCTCCCTTCGAAGGCTCTTTATCACTCTTGGTCACACTCACGGCCTCCTCATTAGTCTGGGTGACAGCACAAACAGCAGCCTTTTGTGGATGTGTAGTCGTTGCCTGTCTGCCGGGTTGTGTTTGAACAGGGAGGTCTGATGTCTTTTCTGAGGACTCAGAGGCTGCTTCTGCTCGGCTGGTTTCTGGCTTCCTTTTGTCTTTCGCTGGCCCTGTCTTTTCTTTTCTTTCTGCATTTTTTCTTTCATCATTCCTAGCAACGCTCCCCTCTGTCCCTGAGATACCTTGCCCACTGTCGGACACCTTGACCTTCACGGGGGTTTTATCTGAATTCAGGAGCTGCTGCGGTGTCCCTTTGTATTTCTCCTCAGTCCGATTTATTTTGTCACCCTCCTCTTTTTCTAATCTCCCCACGTCTTTACTCTCAGCCTTCCTTATCAGCTCTGTGCCCTTGTGTTGGGGTTGCTGTGTTTGCCCTGCGTCTTTCTCACTGGGCTCCTTCACTTTGCTTTTACTTTCTGGTTCAGATTGCACTGACAAGTCTTTATCTAATTTGGGATGTTTCACTGGTGGCTCTGGCTCCTTCGAAGGAGTCTTCTCAATAGGTTGTTCAACCACAGGCGAGGGGGAGGAGGCTGGAGTTTCTCTGCTGTCCTTGGACTCCTTTTCCCTCTCCTGTGTGAGTATGAGGCTGTCCCCCCCAGCCTTTTCCTCCTTTGGGGGTAAAATAACAGCATCCTTGTCAATAGGCGTCTTTGTTCCACTGCTACAAGCAGCAGTATCGGGTTCATCTTTGCTGACAGATGGTTCGGGCTCCTGTCTGTTGGCCGGCTTGGCAATGTTCTCCTTTTTAAATGACAAATCTAACTGTTTCTTCTGTTTGTCTAACACTTTCAGGTCCTTTTTTAATACTTTCTGTTTGGTGTCAGGCAATGACTGCTCATCTGATGTATTTCCTTGGGTTTTATCAGACGGTAATGAGACTTTCTCTGAGGCGGAGGCAGTCTCCTCTGAATCATCTACCTGGTCTTGTTTTATAGTGATGACCTCTGGCTTATTTGTTGAGCAATCCACTTTGTTTTCACTGTTTGGGCTGACGGGACTGGTTGGTTCCCTACTTTTTCTTCTTTTCGGGCGGGGGCCTGTTCTGCTGGGGGTTTTGGACTGTTGGCTAATGTTATTGGTCTGTTCTGCAGAATCCCCTGGACCTTTAGCTGGAACATTTGTTTCAACACTGTGAGGTTTCGTACCTTGATGTGCTGTTTTCGAGGCCACTTTGTCTTTTGGTTGTTCTGTGGAAACAGAAGTCTTCCCCCCAACAACAACATCTTGTCCATCTGGTTTTAATGCTATCTCTGACTCTGGATTTGTTTTTATCTGCTCTTTAATATCCAGTTTACCCTGATTGTCTAGTTCTGGTGACACTGATGCAGCAACTGGCACAGACGAGGTGGGTTTTTGAGACATTCCTTTCATTGCTGCCTTTAGAGGCAGCGCTGCCCTGTCATTTGTCTTAGATGCCTCTGTGAAGTTCCTCGCTCGCTCCTTGATCGTCATCTGCCTCTCCCTGGTGGGTGACGCCGAGCTGGACCTGGCCGTGTCATAACGATCAGCTGATCTTGACCTCTGATCTGACAACAAAAAATCTGCTTTCAGCCTGTCGGTGCCTTTCCTGACTGGAGAGACATCTGCACTTCTTGGGGTTTGCGAGGCCTGCTTGTTGACCTTCCCCGCAGGGCGCTCAAACAGGCTGATCTTATCTGCAATACGGCTCAGGACCTGCTTGGGCTCCTCATCTACTTTCTTCAAGTTGTGCAGTCTGTGTATGATAAGAGGAGAAGGTTTGAATTCAAACTTACATTTTATGTTTTGCAACATTTGAAAGATGTACAGTTGATTTTGACTCATGTATTAAACTTCATGAATATGCACCATGCTGTCTGTCAAGTCAAAGTTTGTTTTAAATGTGCTACACAAACTGTCACAGTTGACAGAAGTGCTAAACAGGCAGAAAACACAAATATGAAAACAAAGACGACAGTTAGTTTCATGTCTGGGTGATCTGTCAAGTCTAATCTGACCTATATTTTAATCTTATCTCGACCGTGCAGTGCCATTTTTTGAAGCGCAGGGCTGGTCCTTGAGTTATGACACACACCATTGTTTCACTGTGCATACATCTGTGCTATTCCAGCCATAGCAGTTAAGGCACATTCCCTGTTTTGACAGCAATGTCATGTTAGACAAAAGCTTGGCGGGTCGGTTAAAAAATGGCTGCTCATGTTGGGGGAAGACAAGGTTTTGAATATTTATTCTTCATAAATAGAGCATTATAAGTGGAATATATGATTGGAAAACCGTGAGTCACAAAGCACAAACTGTTCTGACCACATCTAACCATGTGTAATCACATTTCAGTCAAGACTTACCTTCCATCAGTCTCTGTTTTAGGCTTATCCTTTGCTTCATCTTCAGTCTTTAATGCTGACTTAAAATCCTGGTTGTCTTCTGCTGGACTTTGTTTCAAAGGCACATTTTTCGGAAAAAGCTTGACCTCACTTCGAGAAATCTTAAGACTCCTGCGTTTGGACTCCGGAGTCTCTGTCTTCCTTTCCACTTTGTAATCGTCCTCCATGTCTGCGGCCCCATCAACCACACATGTCACAGTCGCTGCAGTGGCTGAGTTTGAGTCCTGGAAGTCGTCCAACTGCTTGACTGAGTCGGGGCAGGAAGTCTTGCTCTCCCCTCCGTCAGGTGAGGCCTGAGAGGTGGGGTTGTGCTTGGAGGAGGAGTTTACAGATGACTCTCCCACGTGAGTCTTTGGACTTTTGCCCTGAGGACTGGTCACAGAGCTATCTGATGTAGGGAATCCCTTTGGGACAGGTTGGGTGTGGGGAGACATTTTTTCCTGGGGGCTGTTGTCTCCATCTCCCTGAGAGTTCTTCCTCACTCTCCTCCTGGATGCGTTTTTACGCCCCATGCTGTTGGCCTCTGTTTGGTCTTTATCAGGCTCAGGCTTGACCTGGGATTCTTTGTGTGCTTTGAGTGACACTCCTGCTAGACTGCTGTAATAACTCTCTGTCCCAGCAGCAGGACTCACATTTGTCCTTATGTTGACTCCACTTGTTGACCTGGAGCTCTTTGGTGAATCAAAACCCGCAGAAGACTTTGCCTTGGGGATGACCTGGAGGCTTTTTGTGACTTCGGTGCGGACAATTTCCTGTCCAGAGCAGGTGTCTTTGCCACATTGAATCACGCTGGTCTCCTCCAGGTACACATGGAGCTTCCTGCCAGTCTGTGCTTGTCTCTGTGCCTGAGGCTGAGAGTGGGCCTGGTCACAGTCCCACGCCACTCCCTGCTCCGTAGAGGAAGAGAAATGTGTCAGATGACTGGCATTCTTCTCAGGATTCCCGCTCGCTGAAGTACCGTTGCTGCTCTCCTCCCTCTCCTTGCCCTGCCCTATTCTCTTCTCTCTGCTCCCCACAAACTCCTCCTCTCTTGGAACTCCGTCTGCTGTCTCACTGCTGCTCACAACGGAGCCGTCTCTGTGGGCAGACTGCGTGGCGTCCTTGTCCTCACAGGGGAAAATGTCTCTGGAGAAACCCAGTGGATTGGGATTGGAACTCTGCGCTTCCTCCTCCACCCACTGCTGTCCCCTCGCCTGGGGTCTCACTGGGTCAGGCCCCCCACTCTCATCTTGTCCTTCTGATTTAAGAGCCTGATCGCTAGTCGGAGAGGCATTTTCAGATGGACTTTTCGGACCGTTTCCCCTCCACGGAGAGAACCAGCTCCCGATACGGCCCAAGACCCCAGTGCTCGGCTGCGTCTCAGGGCTCTCAGACTAAAGCAAAGCAGAGAAATAACTCACATAAATGTCTGCTTACACGTGCAGTGCCAGTTAATAAACATGCGTATTTCAGATGAATATGCGCTAACCTTAAATGAACTGACAGCAGTTACACGTGGAAGTGCAAATACCATAGATTGCCATGGAACAAAGGAAAGGGAGAGCAGGCTTGGGATCTAAACTGAATATAAGTAATGGTTGTCATAGACATTTTTTAGTATGGCCATGCATCTCTCAGCATAGCAAAGGCATGCAGGAGTGCATACAACCTGTAAGCTTACCGTAGAAAATACCATATCATTCAGATTCTTTATGTAGGTTGTGAACATGATTTTGGTTTAGAACAAAAACTCCTAAAGAGCATAAAACAAAAACAAAATCATTCCAACGGGTAAACAAGAGACAGAGAAAAGCAGAAAATGACCATTAAAAAAAGACATTCTGCCTTTAAGTGATACATCAATCCTTAACTAACTCTGAGTAATTCCTTGTGGCAGCAATTTCGAAATCAACTCACCCTTAATTAGACATAGAAGAAAACTTTTCGTCCCCTCTCCAAAATATAAAGTGCTGTCGGGTTGTACAGCGTAGGATCTGCACTAAGACGCATTTCTAACTGATGAACATGTCGTGTTTAGTCCTCCTGGCATCCAGTGAAGCATCCAAAACTACACAAGCTGGGCAGAGCAGCATCGCAGATATGGGCGCTGATGAAGTTCTGCCCCTTACTCTCACGCAGCCCGGTGGTAAAATGATGCCTTCAAGGGCTCCTCGGTAACTTCTAACACCAGTGTCACCGAGAAGCCGGTTAGTCAACAAGTGTTTAATCACCAGACTGCAGAGTTAGTCTGACTGGTGGCAAACTAAACTTCAGTTTACTGTATAACTGGCTGCTGTCAGCTATGCTTGTGAATATTTTACTTTCTGGGATGAAAAACAAACATTTTAAAACTTGAAACTACACTTCACCAAATAACCTTAAGGCTCAACAACTCCCACACAGGCACAATGAAATCACATCAGTACTTTTAGCGTAGCTGTTAGAAGCTGTTAGATCTTCAAACTGGATATCTTAAACCACAGCTTGTACAGGCTACAAACATATATGTATTTTGTTATTTCCAGTATTTCTGAAGCTTTCAACTTGTTTTTATTTGTGTGTGAGTGTTGGGTTCACAAATGACAGTATAATTAATATTTTACTTCATCAATTTCATTGATTTTTGGAAATATATGTTTATTCTGAATTTGATGCCAAGAACATGTTTCAATCAAGTTGGGACAGGAGTGACAAAAGAGTGGGGAAGTTGTGGAATGCTCCAAAAACAGCTGTTTGGAACATTCCACAGGTAAATTCCATTGGTAACAGGTGATAGTATCATGATTGTGTGCGAAAGGGGCATCCTGGAAAGGTTGTCCACAAGCAAGGATGGAGCGAGGTTCACCACTTTGTGAACACATGAATTTATAAAGGATATTACTACATGGGCTCAGGAACACCTGAGAAAACTGTTGTCAGTAAAAGGTTAATTTGCTTCAAATGACTGCATTCTGTTTTTAATTTATGTTTCACTCAGCGTCCCAACTTTTTTTTGGAAACAAGGTTGTTGTTTAGATTGCTTATCTGTTTACTATTGTGGTTTATATGGACTGGAATGGATGTGTTTGGCACACATCATGGAGCCGTCTCCTAACTTGTGAAACTCACTGCACAGCTGCACGTCTTGTTTGAAATTACATGTTTGTGTACATTTGCCTTCAAAATAGAGTGTTACTGTCAGTACTCACAGTACCTGTTGATACGTGTCTCTGTATGCATACTACTACAGTACACAGCAGGAGAATAAAGAGCACATATGAGCTTGAGATAACCTGTCATGACATTTTAATGAATTTCTTATCATGAAACAGTGGAAATGGGATTATACAAGAACCCCCATGTTGACACATAGCAGCTTAGCACCTCAAGTATCAAAGTATCACTTGGTTGTCAAATATGTGAAGCACTTGCTAGACCTCGAGCTGAGCCTGTCCAAATTTGCTCCTGTAGGTCTTCGCCTTCACAACAGAGAGCAAAGACCAAGTCTGCAAATAAAATCCAGAAATCTGGAAGTCATTTTTTTTAATAAACAAAAGCAGCATGCGAAAAAATGCTCTTCCCAAAAACTCTCCAAAATGGAGCCACTGTGTCTAATATTCCTCACACGGGCTGCAAAAACAGGTTTGAACATTCCAGTTTGAGATTACACGCAAAGACTTTGAGTAAAGTGACACTGCTGTCCTATATTTACCAAAGCATGGACGATGTGTATGGGGCTCAGAATTCCCACATTCAGTTTAGCACCTGAAAGCAGCAAAGAGGCCGTGTCCAAACAAACTTTTCCAGCGGAAATGACGCAGTGACTGTGCGGCTTTCAGAGCCTGTTGAAGTCAGTTTTTAACTTTTCCAAACCTGCGTGCTTTTTGTTTCACTTGGCGGGCAGCTCGAGTCAGTCTTTCCATGCTGCTGAGTCGAGGAATTTAACCCTTTACCTGCTCGTTTTAATCCAGCAAAAGAACCAAAAATCAAGGTGGCAAAAGTTCAAACTTTTTTTCCTTCACTTTTCATTATGACACACGCTGCCTGTAGGTGTGGGAGTGGTATGATTGGTTAAAAAAAAGAAAGAAAAAAAAACCAAAAAAAAAACCATACCTGTTCTTGCTGGGTATTATATCTGACATTTAGGCTAACCGTCATGATAAGCCTACAGTATTATTAGGCTTATTCTTTATTGTGGGTGTTTGGAAATATGGCGTGAAGTGTTTACATACATAGAAAGCAGTCCCAGGGATCAAAACTCACTCTTTAATAAAAATTGAAAAGGGTTTTGAAAGCCCACGCACTCCTGGCGACGGTCTAACAGGTTTCTAGACAAACTTAAACCCCACAAAAACCAAAACAAACAGGGGCCCCGAGGCTAGACACTGACATCCAGACGACCCAGTCCACAAATAGCTCAGCCTATCGATCCGAAAAGCCCACTGGTCCCAAGTTCATCTCTTCAAAAACGCGTCGCCAGAGACGGAGAGCGAGATCTTACCATGATTCCAGCGCTCCTGCTGCCTTCCCGGGAGTAAAGCAGTCAAACGCAGCCTGCTGCCAAAGCCTTCATGAGAATGAAGCCTTTCTGTGCGCCGCCGCCGGTGAGGCAACCTGCTCCAACAGGGAGTCTGCACCCGCACCGCCTGATTAATACTTAGTGCGCTCTAAAAGGAGAAAAGGCCAGACAGGTGTTCATTTGCGAATGTGGCTTCAGATGTGTCTTTTTTTTTTTTCTTCTCGGGCTGGTGGAATCTGGCCGGGCCAGGTAACACGCCCCGAGGCTTTGACTACCGTGACACAGCAGGCAGATATGGGGACTTATTGTGCAACTTTGTCAGGACTGCATACAGAGAGAGTCTGTACAAACTGTGGTTAGTGGTTTTCACTGTGTATTTCCAGGTGCATGAGCTCCATTTTTCTGTCCAATACATGAAAGAGTCTCAGTGGTTATTGTCTCTGGTGGTTTTGTATCTGTCCTCACTGTTGGTCCTGTGCACTCTCTAGGTGTTACTCTAATCTATACTCATTCTGCAGGGGAACCCTAAAAATCCCCTGCATGCACGATCTTCCTCTGTCCCAGGATCTCACTTATAAAACCAGTGACACAACTATTCTCACACCCCAAAACCTGCCACTCTCTCATAGACACACACACACACCAGCAGCGTGAGAATTGAACACACCAACGCCATGCAGCGTCACATCCACAAACACAAGCAAACACATTCTCCCTGCCTGTCTGCCTCTTTCTCTGAGTCTTTCCCATGACTTATTGATGCGCTGCCGAAGCCGAAACCTGCCTCCACCTTATGAAAAATTTACACTTTCCCTTTATTTCCTCATAGCAAACCACATGGGAGGGAAGAAAAAAGCAAAATGTTTGCTCTGTTTCCTTTTTGTTAATATATATATGTATATATATTTTAGATCTTACACATTCCCAATCATATTGTGCCAATATGAAAATGATGCCACTAATTATTGGGTTATTATAGGAAAGGAGTGGTTGCTCGATTTACAGGTTTTGGGAGGATTAAAGAAGCAGCTGATGGGAAAGAAAAATACAAACATGTTTAAAAAACACCATTCATTCTCTCCACCCGTGCTGACTCCACTCATTGACCTGGATTGTAAAGATTAGCTCTGGAGCTTAACTCACTGACAATGCAAAAGTGTGACGGATGAGTCACACATTCTGTATTACTGAGCAACTTCTGCTGATCCCAGTCGTAACATGAAGTGAGCTGCTCTCTTTTCTGAGGCAGTGTGGTCCATGAATTGTTTTCAGCACTGCCCTGCTGTGTCATATTCATGCAGTCACAGGCGTGCTTACCTGGCAGCTGCTCACTCTCCTTTTGTTACACCGAGCAGCTTCACTGCAGGCGTGTGTAAACAGCTGATTTGCTGTTGCTGTTTCGGGAGAGAAAATGAGTTACTCGTTCTCTACATCCACCCAGGTTTTCCTTTGCTCGGCGAGAGATTCAGACTGACAGGCTGCAGGGGCCAGGGTGGCAGTCCTCAAAGCAAAGAGGAGGAATATATTTTAGGCTTTACTGTGTGCAGTTCTTCAGAAATTAGCTAGCTTTTCAAATAGGAGTGTAACATGAAGATTTGTTTTTTTTAGCAGCCCAGCTTAGAATAGATTGTTTATGGTGGCTACACCTTCATGTATTAAGTATGTGAAAAGGCTCTGGTACTATGAGGTGCGGCTGCTGATTGCTCCCTCTTTTGATGAGACATAGATACCTCATATAGTACACTGAATAGTTACCAAAGAAAAAGAATGACATGCCAAGCTTAACATTACATTTGTGACTTTGATTGTTAGGATACAGAAAATGCTCTTCAGTACAGCAATTTAAGGGCACATGGATGGTTATCTTAAGGCACATTCAGGAGTTTGAGAGCTGCCTTTAGGGATAAGAAAGTCAAAAAATTCTTGAGAAGTAGTCAGAGGATGTTCACGACTTTGAAAGATTTTTATTGGAGTGGAATATTGGGAACAAATCCCTCTCATATCTGCTATTAAACACACGGCTGCAATGCAGACAGAGAAAGACTTTGAGCCTTGTATATATGGGTTGGTGCAGTGAGTCATTGCCAGCGTCAGAGTGTATTTATGTTCTACAGCTGCTAACTGAGAGCTTTCACTACGAATGAAGCACCTACTTCTCACTCTTGATTGTTTAGAGGACCCTGAGCTTAGACACATGACTCCTAAACAAGCAAGCCTGCAACATAATTTCTTTGATTGGGATGAGATTTATTGAATTGGCCTCAGTCATATAACTGAATAATTGAGTAGATAATGAACAGCTAATGCAGGATCGGAGCTCAGTGACACTTGAAGGCTGCTCATCTTTGAAACAGGGATGCATGTTGTCTTGTGGATATTGTGTAACATCGCCCTTGCTCAAATCATGGCGGCTTATGCTTGAATGCCACAAAAAATATGTTGTACGCCTTGTTCTCTTGCAACCGCATATGTCATTACCATTCGACTGACATTGTATTTTTAACACCCACCAGACCCCAAAGAATTTTCGGCAAATGCCAATGTTTTCCCTTCTCTCTCCTCCGCCTCTCCCTCACAGTCGCTCCCCCATTTGTTTGAGCGTCATTGCAGCTCACCAACTGTCAACCACAAGGCCTGGAGAGACCGCCCCGGGGCATTTAGGAGAAAGAGCAAATGGCAGACTTGGCATGGAATCGACATAACTCCACTGCCCCACCCACTGGTTGTTGATGCTCACTACACCCTTGGAGGCCGGCCCCCACAGGCAAAATTTGAATTGGAAAAGACTGTTCAGAGCTTAACTGCTGAGGCGTGTGGAGCCAGGAACTGACAGCAAGTCATTCCTGTTTTACACTGAAGGTGCATATTGGATAGACTGGGTGTGAATATAATTTTACGTGGCCATGCTAAAGGAGAGAGAGAAATTACAGACATTCACACACAGTTGGACACATGTAGATGCACATGCAGTTTTCTCCAGAATTTGTTTTCAGCTTTTTTTCCCTTTGGGTCTTGCAGTGGACGTGGTTTGACTAAACACCCCCTCATTCAGAGGATAAACAAGAATGTGATTCACTGCTGCTCCCTCCTTCATCTCCAAGCCGTTTAGTCCCACATCACGACAGCGAGCATCTCCAGTGATGTGCAAATGGTTTGATTTTTGAAGCTTTCGGGAACGAGGGAAAAGCAGATTTCATGTGGTGGCGGCAGTTAATGTGTCCTGTGCTGTGCTTCCCGCAGGTGTCTTTCAGCTTGTTTGAGGGTACCCACTGTAAGAGGAACCCCTGCAGACACTTAAACATCCCACTGGCTTCATGATGAACCTTAGCATTTGTTAATGTTTGCATTACATAACCTCAGACACTCACCTGCTGTCGGCCCACACATGTGTCTGAGCTCTACTGCCCCTCATTCAGAGCTAACTGCAAGCCTGGCTGGACTCTAAACTCTCAGAAACAGTTGGTTTTATCCTTTATAGATGTCATAAATGGGACTGAACAACACTTTCAAGCTTCCTCTAATCAACCGAGATGGTAAAGTGGAAGATTGATGACACGTATCCTATTTTCTGAGCTTAGTGACAAAGACATAAATGCAGTGTTATTTGTGCTGTGTGGTATTCTGCACTTAGCAAGAAAAAGATGGGAAAGCAAGACAATTTGGTATGGCTTTTTTAATACCCTGAGTTTGATAACTGATCTCGCTATATTCCCCATCGCTGCTGCTGTGATATTTGACTGGGCAGGAAATAATTCGTTGCTGCTTTCCCTCCTGGTGAGGGTGGTGTAGAAAAATAATAGACCAAATTGCAAAAGCTTCCCCGGCAAATAGTTCTCAGAAACTAGCTGATCACATTTGTTCAGCCTGGTCCCAACTTCCCACCTTTTAACAAACGTGGGATATGTCAGCAGAAGCAGAGGACCGAGTGTTCGAGCGTCTATTTTCAGAATGAATGGGCTGTTTGTCAAAGTCTGAAAGACTGATTTGGTGGAGTCAGTGTCGCACTAATGGTGATGGACTCAGTGGTATTCCGAACACATCCGTCCATCAGCTGAGTATATGGAGCTCAGGCATTTTGCCAATAACTGACATTAATAGCGAGAAATGTTCATTTGCATAATCACCACCGGATGTGACTCAAAGTCACTTTATTTGTTTTGCCTGTGAAAGAGATTTCTACATGAATAAAGACTCAGAAAAGAAGTGTTTGTATGTCTTATGACTGAGCTCTTCTGTCAAATCTCCCCAAGCTTTTAAGATATTGCCAACACATATTAAGAACAAACGTAACTTTGATCTGCTTCCAAATTACATTTAGTAATTTGATTAATCGCTTATGTCAAAACATTGATTAGATAAGGCTCTTTATTGTTATCACCTCTGTCGAAGCTTGACAAAACTGTAAACCCGAGAGTGTTTCATAGCCATTGTGCAACGTGAAGAAATGCTACACCACACCAGAGCTGAGTTCCAAAACCATTTAGGCTTTATTTGGACAATCAAACTGTCTAATCTATGAGAACTCTGTCTACAAAAGTATTATATCACATTGTTAGCCAAGGTCTCACGTTACCCCTGACAGAACAATATATTTGTTTTGATGCTACTAACTACACAGCTTAAGTACACTTTACCTTGAGGGCATTTCATCTTAGAATGAAAAAAATAATTTACCTCCGTGCTTTTAATCTTGTTGGTAGACCAACTGCTTCTGTGTCCTGTGAGATGATGTTGCCCAGAGTCACAACAAGACAGCGATAATAGCAGAATGGATTGTACAAAGCAGCTCTCCCTGATGACTCCGCCGCCCTCTCATTCTCCTGTGTGGAAAGCCATCTAGTCCGTAGCTGCATTCATTTCAGGGGAGCTGAGGTAAGAGATGCCATTTATGAGCTAATTTTATCTTCAAGAAGAAATGTCACTTAATATGCAATTTGGGTCATTTTGTGCTCTCTTGTTGATTGTTGATTTGAATGTATGCTAGTTGAAAAGGCTAAAAAACACTCCAGGTTGGTGCAGCAGGTGGGTATGTTTGCCCCCGTCGGGTCACCGATGGTCCTGTGAAAGGAAAGCAAATAATATCACAATACCACAATGTCCATGCTTGTGATCGCTCTGCAGAAACGGCCTCAGTGGATGTCACAGTGAGCATCCTGAGAGTGAGAATGGCGCTCCAGAACGACGGACGGCTCATACAGCAGATCATCCTCTCCGAGCGTTGAGCTGTGCTCCAAGTTCACAAAGTTCGGGAGGTTGAAGTGGGGAAAGAAGGCACATTCTCGGTCAGGCTTACTCTCGTCTATTAGTCCCTTGAGAGGCTGGTGTTCTCCAGCTTCGTCAACATCCTCTTCCATGTCGTCCATCCTCGAGGAGCTGATACCTCTGGGCTGGTTGCAGGTCCCCTCCTGGGCTTGGGCCCCGGTGTGCTTTCCAACTCCCTTGTCTTCTGCTTTTTGCTTCCCCTGACCCTGATCCTCCTCATTAATGTAGAAATGGAAATATGAGCGGGACCCTGCTAGCAACGGGCGTGAGAAGGCTTTGTCATTTTCGTCCTGGGGGCCATCGATGTCTACCAGACAGCTCCCTGGTCGATGGCGCTTTTCAGCAGAGTCTGAGTTTCTGTTCAGAGAGAAAAAAAGATCCAGCAGGAGACTGAAGGGCTTTTATTGTCATTTTTTGTCCTCAATTAGACTGCAGCTGAACACCTCAAATAACAAAAGATTTCTCATTATGTCTTCTGTCTGTATCTGGAGATAAATTCTTAAAATCACCCCAGCAATCTTCCCCGAAAAAAGAGCAAGGGGAAACAACATATAGACAATAACTTCCCTGTTCCACCCTCTCTTAACCTCAGCGCCATTCTCATTTCACCTGATGTAAGTGGTATCTCTCCAGGTCTCACTGCTGATCCTCACTTGAGATGCAGTGCGCTTTTGGCCAAATGAAACTCACTGACAACTCAAATTCTGCTTTTCACAAAAGCACATTAACGGCACACATGAGAGGAACCGCCGGCCACCCAAATGTAAAAAGCCTTACAGCTGAATCTACTGTCAGAATGCCGAATGCATCCATGAGGCTCTGAGATGGGAAACGCGGGTGGTGAACTGTTTGAGGTCTCCTCTGAGTTGAACGGGTCCTCGAGGGCCAGATGTGAAAGGGAAAAGGAAAACATGGGCTGCACAGCCTCCTGTCATACTCACTCTTGATGTGGCGCTCCCGTCTTTGTGAGCAGCGTGAGAACAAAGAACATGAAAATGACAAACACAGCAAGTCCGACCCAGAAGCCGATGACGATGGAGTCTGAAATGTCAGAGAGGACAGAATCTTGTTAGAGTAGATTGACTTAATGATCAAATCATCTCTCTGTGCCTCCCTCTGTTATTGAGTTTGTAATTTGTCTTCGGGCCGTCGCCCTCAGAGCAAAATCCTCAATTGCTCAGTTAGAGTGCTTCAGTATTTCTAAGAATCTGATTGATAAAATGTGTCTGCATGCTTGCTGGTGGTCATTTGTTTGTCTCATCATGTGGCTTGTTCATTACTCCTGGAGTATTAAAGGCCAGTGCAGGTGCAGCAGAAAATATTGCTGCCAGATAATTTGTTTATTGAGAAGCAGCTGGCGCGTGTCACCCATCAACTGAGGCAATAACGAAAATGCCAGGAGCGAAATGTGGCCCTATACAAATCATTATTAATTAACGCTCGTAAAGGTGATTAACCTTGTTTACTGACGCGCAGGCATGGCATGCACAAACGCACGCACGTACGGGCGCGCGCGCACCCACACACATTTGCACAAAGTGAAAGGCATTGAAAGCAATGAAAGGCTGTCTTACATCTGTGCGCTTTGAGTCCCTCGAAAGACACGGGCTCTTCGTCGTCATAATATTCATACTGCCACACGTAGTCACTGCGACGCGCGCTGGTTTGGCTCCGGTTGTGGAAGTCGGACATTTCAAACCGATTCCTCGTACCTTAACAGCACAAAACACATGAAATCAATCCAGCAAGGACGCGGTGTGAATGAATAATGTGAATAAATCAATAAAGTTTACGAACCACAACCTCCAGGGGTGCGATGCCTCTTTGTTGTTGTTGAAAACAAGTCCACGGGCTGAATTTAGGAACTCCTCAGATGTTATGTTCGTCTTCCGGAATTTAACAACGTGCCAAAAAGGTGATAACGAGCTGGGAGATCCATCGCTTCTCCGTTACGCCAAAACTATCCATCCTCATGTGCAAGCGAAGCAGCGAGCCGCTCAGTGCGCATCACCGTCATCCAACATCCACTGTACTGTTGGCTCACTCACTCCCTGATACTGAGATCACACCGCAAAAAAAAAAAAAAAAAAAAGGCTCATTTACGAGTCAGAGTCTGCTGATGGGGGATGCTGGTTTCCTGGAATATATGATGAGACGTTCCCATTGCACTAATTATTCTTGGTGTACTTATATTGTAACCATGTGTTTAGAAAGGTGGGCTTTAATATGTGAGATGTAAATATTTATAAAATGTAAATGCATGTATTTTACAGTCAAACAGTCTGAAAGATCTATGTAAGTAAACAAATATATAAATAGTAAAGTGATTTGGACAGATAAAGTAATATAAAATCACACCTTTTCCCAAATTCAGTGTATCTTGTTTTTTCCACGAACACCGTAAAGCATTGGCAAACTAAGAGGGTTCAGGTATTATTTTTTCTTTTTCACTAATAATGTTGAAATGCAGGGTATAAGACGGGAAGTGGAAGCTAAAGCTAAACTCAGCCTGCCCATCCCAGCTAACCAGATGGAATATCCACTCTGTCAACCCTCTCACTCTTAGCTCCACTACAAAACCTATAATAAATGACAATTCTATAGAATATGTGTGACTGCATATTATAATAGTGTGACACACAATCTCATTTGAGGAGACATGATTAACACAATAAAGAGTCCAACTGGAATGATTCATCAGCGGTCAGAGTGCAGACTTACAGGAACCACTTTGCCACAGCTACATTTAGAAAATAACAAGACGTGAAATGTACCATTATCATGTCTTTTATAATCCTTGACTCACAGTTCTTTGGGAACAACTTATCTGCTGCCTCATTTGATCAGTTTCCCGGATTTGTTCCTTCCTCATTTCCTAGTAACGACCCCAGAGGAGATGATTGCCAGGTGTTGCTTGGGACATTATATAATTATACTTACTGTGCTGTTCTAAAGGTTATCACACCAGAAGTTAATGCACTTTCCTGCATTGTCTTAATAGGAAATAATATGAGATGTACAGCAGTGGAGGTAAATGAAACTGCAAAGCTGCCCATTTCAAACCAGTAGCATACATGAATCTACAATAAAATATTCGTTTTTTCTGCAATCATGCCAGTGAGATGACACAGATGACAGATGTCCATCATCACCGCGGTTAAAAATAAAGCCATTTTATTGTAAAGTTAGCTCGGTGGAAGTTCACATCCTCAACAGTGTATGACTGTATGAATTCCACTTCTTAGGTTTAGAGAAGCCATTGGCCGCAGCGACACAATCAACCTTTCAGTTAATCTGTCATGAAATGTTCAAATAACATTGAACTGCTGCTGAGGTACAACTCAAAACTGTTTTGAGCAATAAATGGCAACATCTCGGGAGTGCCTTTGGGTTTACTGATAGGTTTAGTGAAAGCCGCCACAGTTCTATAATTAGTCACCCACTAAGTCTCCTGTGGGTTTACCATTTACCATTTAGTGGAGTGAGGGGTTGCTGAAAGGTAAACAAAGTGAGCATGAGTAATGATTTTAAAATGCACTGAGGAGAATTCGAAAATGCGTGGATGTGTCTGCGGGAAATGCTTATTAAAACTCTGAAACAGCACGTCTCAAAATGCCCACTTTCCATCCTTTGATAAATCAACATTCAAGCATCAGGCTTCATTATGAGTCCTGCATTACTTTAATCTCTGAAGTACCTCTTAAGCAGAGCCACTTAAAAAGTCCATTCATTCACTCATGCTGCATGATGAATTTCCACATCATAAAAATTACCTTTACCACAAATGCAGAAAATGCATTAAGATCTTGGTTTATGGAAACTGTCACAGCAGTGAAGGAGAGTGGCAGCAAGGGAAGCTTCCAAGTGCAGAGAGCTGAGGCAGGCAGGGTGATTTCAGTGATTTGATGCAGAAGGCTTATAGGCAGGTGCAGGTAGGCAAGCAGGTACAGGTCCAGGTTCAGGTTCAGATTCAGGTTACAGAAGCTCCAAAGCAAAAACACAAGACTGGAAACCAGCATGACTGTCGTAGCCTTTGTATACTTAACTATGGACTAATCTCAGCATTTACCTACAGTGTGAATAATGCCAAACGTGTCTGGACAATTCGGCTGCAACTTGCCTCGTTTTTGGCAGAGCTGGCAGTGTTTTTGGCAAAGAGCAAAGTCGTGATCAAACAAGGCCTCGTTACAGATCCTTTGAAATAAAGGCACTGTGTGCAGGATTTGAAACATTTTGGCACCACTGAGTGGCAGCATCAAGAGCAGCGCTGTGACAGACTGAAGCCATTGCCAGGGAGGATGCTGATTCTGGATTATGTTCAATTGCCTTTCTTATGTCCCATGCCAACAGTTTCGAAATGATTTCTAAAGTGTCTGCATATGGCAACTAGAGTATAGATCAGGTAAGGGATAAACAGAATACTCGATGCCTGTCCACCATCTGGACCTTTACACTACCCTTTGCGCTGGGTGTGCTGGACAGATCTAACCCAGGAACATAGAATGAATGGCCTGAAAGCAGCCCATGATTTTGACTGGGATCTTTTCTGCAAATTAAAATGTAGGCTCATTTGAGAGATGTTAATCATGTATAAAGAAAATAAACTTAAAATTCAAGAGGCTGCTTCACTTGGAACACTGAGACTAGACTCTGGCTTTGTGTTCTCTGTGAATATTTGCTGAGTTCTCACATCCAAATTCTTTGTTTTGAATGAATCACAGACATGAATCAGACAGAGCGTTGATACCTCACTGAAGTCACTGTTCTGCTTTTTGTCTCCAGATGATATCATTGTTTCCTTTAAGTCCTGCTGCAGGAGACTTTGATGAAACTGTATAATATTTTATAAATCACAAAAACTATTGCAGTGAACTCATATTATTATTGTCCTTGAGGCCCAGACATTCACAAAAAAAAAAATTAAAAATCCATCTTATGTGACAAAGAATCACAAATGTCACTCAATAGTCATATAAAAGCAAAAAAAATAAGAACATATATTATTCGCATGCATGCAGTTCATTTGCTGACTTCATTTTGTCTGCGTTCCTGTTGTGAAAAGGCTGAAGGGGCTGCATCAAAGCTCGCCATCCGCAGTATTTTATCTCACATTCACCTGCAGATCAATAATGCATATTTCAATGAAAGCGTCCAGCTCCTCTAAGCTCTCCCACTAGGTTTGCTTTGGCGTGTTATTCTCTGGCCCGTTGCTTTGTTCTTAGCTACCGTGGTCACAGAGAGATAATATGCCGTGCTGTTTTCACAGTGAATGTTGGAAGAGCTTTGATCAAAAGAAACATGTCCAATGGTGGCTGGCAGCTACGTGGTCAAAGTACTTGCCAGAGAGGAGTGAAAATTCTTTGTGCCACCACCACAACTGATATGTGCCAGTATTAAAACGAAAGTACTCAAAGCAGAAAAATGACTGTTGTACCGTTACATATCATATCATATCATATCATATCATATCATATCATATCATATCATATCATATCATATCATATCATATCAAAAGATTGCAAAATGTTGTCAAATCACCCAAAGGGACACCTTCACAATGCTTTGTTTTGTCCATCAAATAGCAAAAATCTTAAAATTCTGAGAAATAAATTAATTCAAGGGAAAAACAGCAAATCCCAACATTTGTGAAGCACTATGTTTCGGACCAACATTACCACTGATTTGGAGTCGTGTTTCTGTCCGTCTGATGAATTCAAGTCCAATGTTCACTCTCTTTTAGGTCTGTTTTTGATTTCCATCAGCTCCTGAGGGAGCCTCCAAATGCTCTACTATGTCCTCCAGCTACTTGCTGACTCTGTCTGTCTGCCGTTTGGTGAGCTTTGTGAGTCAAAACAGTAAATCTGTGAGCCAGAGTGTGTAGCCATGAGCTGAAAATGACTATACAGCTCCACAAAGTCGAGGGGAGCTGCAGTCAGGTGGTAATTCACTGTAGGTTCATCACTACTGATGACACCTCAATTCAAGCAATTATAGCTTTGAATTATGCTCTATAATGTGTGTGTGTGTTTTTTTTAAAAGCATTTCTTGTGTTTTAAAGTCCAAAGTCATCCAGTCCAAGTCAAAAGCATGCATCAATGAGACAAAATTGTCCCATTAATGCATGTCAATAGTCATCCCCATTCATCAGTGGATGGCGTTCAGCATTAATTACCGCTGACATTCCTTGAAACATGGAGCACAAGCTGTTGTGGGATGAGACCCAGTTGTTCTCTGAACAGCCTGCAGACCTTTGATGCATGCAAATGACCCTGACTGCTGGTGTCTGCGCTCTCTGACTCACCACTGCGGGTGCTGCGGGGTTGAGATTCAGCTCAATGAGACATCCCCCCAAATGAAGATACAAAAACGCAATGACAGGCGCAAGGCACAAAGAGAGTGAGCGTTCAGCTTTCCATTCCATCAAAACTCTGCTTCACACCTGCTCGTCAGTACACCGGGTGTGTCCGGTCCCGCTGTGGGCCAGCACATTTTTCCAGTGTTCACTTCTTATTTACGTTCTCGTCCTTCATTTGCATTGTGAAATTCGGCTCACAGACCTTCTCCAAAGCTTTAAAGCTACCACCATTTGAAACTCTAACTGCTTTGAATCTGTCCAGTTGTGAATTGGGGATAGAAACGTTGAAAGCAGATATTATGAAATATTCATAGCCTCTGCATCAGCATTGTTGCTACGTGCAATGCATAATTCTGATATTGCTGAGCCAGATTCATAAATTCCTCAGAGACGGTGAAGTCTTTTGGCAATTGGGTTTTTTTTTTGTGTCTCTTGCCCCATCCCGTCTTTTACATTCTCCCAAAGTGAAAAAGATATTCACTCACTCATTTATTGCATCCTAATTCCCTGATGTGTCTGGTTCTGGGTTCATTCTCAGTTTCAGCCCCTGCAGAACAACTTTTCCAGTCTCCACAAGCTTGAATCCACTAAGTCTGGGATACAGAGGCTCCCCTAATGCACGTACACTTTCACATACAGCACTCTACTTAAACTCACATGTTTCCCTTCCTTCGCCCTTCAGCATCAACCTTAAGACTCTCTCTTTCTCCTTTGCCTAAATTGACTCCCACAAGTGATGTTTTTCAGTGCATCCGCTCTGATGGATGAGCCTCCTAAATCTGTTTTTGTCAGCATAAAGCCAACACCGTGCTGCATGCTGATCATCACAGAAGTGGACCCAGAGGGAAAAGGCAGGGCACTGTCATCCTGACCCTGGCATGGCGGAGAATCTGTGACTGAAGTGAAAGTGTTGGAGTAAGAAAGAAACAAAAGAGGAGAGGGAAAAACATACCACCATAAATAACAGGACGCTTATGCATGCATGACTTACCCTTGTATTCAAGGTGCTGTTGCAGATCCATATTTCTCCAACTAAAAACCATTGTTAGGTAAAGTCTCCCTGTCTCGGTCACCATGGTGCATCTTCAGATTTTGGATTTATTATTTGATGCTTCATTTTTTTTTAAAATTGAATTTATACTTGTTGTTTTTCTCTGAGCCAACTTTGCTTGTTCTTACAGGGCACTTTTATTTCGTCATAAGGTTTCCAAGGGAACACTCTGGACTTCAATTAAACCAGGATCTGGATCAGTCTGACCTTCTGTCGTTCTCAGAACATAACTCAAAGCTCATGGAAGTCCATAGACAGCTCATAGACAAACTCCCGCGAGGCCATCACGACCTCACATAATATCAACTACAAAACTTTGTATCTCAGGTCAATCTCAGGTGATTGCATTAGATTATTGAGTTGCAGCTCCTTCAGGTTGAGGATTTGAATACCAAACAGGTTTGATTAAACTGCCACAGAACATTTGATGGATGGATGAGCAATGCACAATATTTTCTACAGCTGGGTTGTTATTAAGCCCTGGCCTTGGTGGTCATTTATCACTTGGTGTTCTGTAAGGATAATTCATATAAGAAATGCCCTCCGAGGAAGTGTCCCCTTCCAGAGCAGCAGTAGCGCATAATAAAAGTTAAAAACAGGAAAATGGGGGAAAAACGGACATGGCAGCTCACCCCTATAACTTCAGTGCTATTTACAAAATGTGGATTATTTTATTTGCCAAAGCTACGCAGATACTTACAGCTGACCAGCTCAGGCACATTTCACACAAAACACAGGAAAAAACTTGTCACAAATTAGGAAATACAGTATGCAAAAGATGCAAATACTATAATGGATCCTATCTCACAATCAACACTGAATTGCTGCCTTTACAGCCTCCGTCGTAACATTAGTTGTGCCCTTCTAACCCTGCAGTTGTGGACTCATAGGAAGAGCTTGACATGACACTGAAATGATGTCTCTCTTAGACTGAAATTTGTTCCAAAATTAATAACCTTCGAAGAGAGTCAATGAAATCAAGGTGTCCATGAGCCAGCACAGCCCCAGAAGGCATCAGCGTGGAGATGAGTCATTTAACTTCAAGTGGAAAACAGTGGACCTAAAGTTCTGCAAGGAACTGAAAATTCTTGCTTCTTATGAGATTTGTATGACCGCTGAGACTGCTTCGCAACTCTTTTGGTAAAATCCCCCAAGGTCTGTTAAATGAGGATTAAATAGGTCTTCATAAAAATGGAGGAGTTATCCATTTAGAACTGGAAGGGAACTGCATGTCTCCCCGCCTGCTGCATGTTTGGAGGAAACCGTTGGGATGTGAATGCTGGAAGAAACGCACAAACTGTTCAGCATCTCTTAAGTTACTGCGTTAAGTTACTGCACCTCTCTGTCAGCGGCCAACATTCCCCGTGAATACGCCGCATGTTTGAAGACATTTTCACTCAGACTGGGAGGATGCATTAAGTTCAGCATGTTCTTCGTTCACTGAAGAATGTATTAAAGGACGATTTTCTCTGAGGTTCATCTTTTGGAAAGCTATCCTCTAATTTCCAGGAGAACAGCAGGGAGGCTATTTCATTAAGAACACTGTATGTTTTATCAGTAGCCCAGCATGGACCGACCACCTGCCTACTGAAGTCCCAGCAGAACATCAAGGCCTAAAAATACTGCTACCACTGGTGCATGACATAAGAGCATGTTTTCCATTCGGTGTCAGGGAGTGCAACTCTAATGCCAGGGCCTCTCAACCAAAACACAACAAGTGAGTCAAAACAGGAGCCCAGCACAAAAATAATGACAGAAACCAGTCACACACGCTGGAGGCAGGGCCATGGCAGCATGGAGACATCATTACTGCATGTTTAGGCTGTACGGTGAGCTCGATTTTTCTGCCGAGGGCTAAATAATGAATTCGTGTGAATTTTGGGGACATATTTAAATCTGTTAGTACACAAAAGATGTAAAAAGCAGAAATAAAAAGGCTTTACTGAACAGACTACTAGAAAATGATGTTATTTGTGGTTGACTGTTGCCATGGAGAGGGAATTTTATGGAGTCAAATATCTAAGAAGCTGAAATGACTTCAAAAAAGAGGGAATATGACCTGTGAATAAGAGAGAAAGAAATGAAAGTGAAAAGGAGACAAAGGTGTTAGTTATAGAGGTTAGAAACCCACAAAAAAGGGGGTCTTAGTGAACTTTTCAGTCAGGAAAGATCAGACTCAGCAGAATGAAACAATGAAATACGAGACAGACCTTCCTCATGTTGACCCTCAGCTTCCTCTTTGCACGATCCACAACTTGACAACCTGTCAGCAGGTTATTTTTACCTCATCTATATCTCATCTTTTTTGTATTGATTTACAATTAATGGACCATGATACAGCAATGATTTTTTTTGTCTATTCTTGCGCGCGTGTGTGTGTGAGCTCTATTTTCTGGGGGTCTTGGCAGGAAATTTCAATTCTGCTTCATTCAGAGCTGAGAGACACCTCACGTTTCCTCTTCCTGCTTCTTTTGTATTTTTCTTTTATCCACTCTTTTGATATACTTTGCATTGTCCTTTTAGAATTCAACATGTGTGTTTTTTATGTTCAAAACATACATGTGTAGCTTTTTGGACAAAGAAGCCTGAAAACATAAAACACTCTTAATGTGCTGACCTAGTTCTACTCTATTGTGTGGTAAAGAAAAAAAAAACCCTTTAGCATTGCATTAATTTGCCCACTTTGTGAACACGATGGCAAAGGTCATGTTTGTGCATGTGTTGGAACGGCACAAGCATGTGATGTGTCCATATATCTTTGCCATTATGGCACAAAGTATAGCAAAAGAGTGAATGACACAAAAACACAAAAGAAGCCATGCAGCAGAGCACAGAGAGTCCAATTAGCTCCGGAGCAGAAAAAGAGAAAGAGAGAGAGAGATCTGTGGACCCTATTACTGCCAAGCTCTGACAGCTCTTCCCTGGAGAGCAGCACTGTGATGTGGATGGAGCTGGTGGTCAAAGGAGTTTAATGCTGGTCATGCAGGGTTCATATTTAAACACGCTCCCTCGCTGCAGGCCTACAAGGATTTTAGGAGTGATACTCTCAAATGTGGCCCCCATTAGCTCTGAACGGAGGCAAATGAAAACACACAGAGAACACTGTGATCTCACTGCTCAGCTTCTTGTACTGCAGTTTTTGGAAAGACATTTCTCAATATTACACTTCATTGTTCTGTACAGTTCGTCCCAGCATGTGGCCCCCTACTGCCCCCTACTGCAGTGCTGAGAGGAGACGCTTCACTTATCTGAGAGAAAGGACGGGGCTAATTAAATCAGCGGATTGCAGAGGGTCTTTGTCGAGATGGGCAGATAAGAGCAGCTTCTTTAGAAAGTGCATAACGTAATTATCTTTTCCACATGGCAGTGTGAGGCATTCAAGCTCCGCATCTGCTGAAGTGCAACTGTTAGCTCGGCTCCTGCTGCTGGGTACACAAAAGGCCGACGCGTGTCGCCCCCTCCACCCTGCGCACGAGCCGTCCTCCATCACCTTACACAGCGGGCAGCGACAGTAGGGCACGTGTTTGTTCACACCTCACACACAAATGGCTACACAGACGGAGATACCCAAAGGTGAAGGGGTCGAAGAGTTCAACGAGGTTTTATTCTAAAAGCAAACTGAGCTTTTACTCGATTTTGAACGAAAACGCACCAAGTTATTGAGTACGACTGAGAAAATAAAATTAGATTGGATTGGATTCTGCGTATGATCAAACTTTCAACATGGACTACATGCAGAGAGCAGCTGCGCCTTAACACTGTTTAACATTTGATCAGATAAATACACAGTTCGTCTTTGGAATATGTTTCAAATGTGTTTCAGGAGAAATGGTTTTTATTCTATATTCAAAATTCAGACAGAAAGTGACCATATGGTTGGAGTTTGCCGAAGTGTGACTTCGCACCTCAACACCGTGGCGCATGGAGACACTTGGGGACGCGTCAAAGCGCAATTTGGCACCGGCTGCCCGGGCCCTGATAAATAGGCTTGGAAGTTCCTGCGCTCAGTCACACACCCTCTGAGGACTAAACGCAGGACTGACCACTACAATCGATCATGGGGACTGTAGCTACCAACAGTGGATTAACTTCTGTTTTGAACGGAGCCAATGCTACTCAGCAGTCCGGCGCTTTGTGGAGGCCATGGACTGGAACTGGGGACAGGACTGCCGCAAACAATGTGAGTTTGGATGAGTTGAAGTCTTTAAGGTTCTTAAATTCAAACGTGCATCATGGTTAATGGACAGAAAGCCTAACAAGATCGCGTGGTTTTAACTTTCAGGCCCTTTCTCTTCATGGAGACCTCTCTGCGGCAAAGCACCCCAAAATTCCTCAGTTCATTCACCCTGTGAAGTAAGTAGAGTTCTGATCAGTCAATGTCCTTTGATTCTTATGTGGGCTGTTTCTTTGTGAGTATATCTAAGTGGTTTTTGTTTTCTTTTTAAAGGTTGTTCTGGCCGAAATCGAGATGCTTCGATTATCTGTACCAGGACGCAGAAATGCTGCTGCGTAACTATCCGGTCCAAGCGACCATCTGCTTTTACCAAGACTCCAGCAGTGATGAAGACAGCGATGACGAAGAAGAAGAGATGGAAAAGGAGCTGAATTAAATGTGGTTCATGAAGCCCCTGAGGACGCGTTGTTCCCTAATGTGCTAATATATTTCTTTTAACTTATTTCCTGTAAATATATGTAAATAGACCTTTTTCATTTCTATACTATACAAGAATGTAAATGCTTAAGTTATTCCTTTAACATTTCTACCTCTTTTGTATTTTGCTGAAAACTGCAATAAAATACATTACATGAACGTCGTTGTCTGGGGCTTAATCATTGATCTGAGTAGTGTTTTCTCTAGTTGGTGACAGACTTGAATAGTCGAATCCCTTATTGCAGAAAATACTGGTGGGGTTTTACTGTCTGGGTTTAGTTGGTTCATAGAAGTTGTAGGAGATTTAGGTTTTTCTTAAATTATCCATTCAGTTCATTTGGCACATCCGCCAGCTTTGAACAGCTCTTTTCCCAGGGAGAAGTGCAAAGTGATAAACGCGCCATTTCCTGCGCCTGAAGTGCGGAAACTGCGTGACACGTGAAAGGTGTCAGTCATGAGAGCATAAAGATCTGCATGAGATAGTCAAAGAGAAACGGTTGCACACCTCCAGTGAAACGACCCGTATAGACAAAAATCGCTATTATCTCTCCTCCACCCACAGGATGGAGCATGAATGAATGAACGGATGAATGCTTCACCCCAACTTTCACAAAAACAAACCAGCATCAGACATTAAATCAACAATCAGGGCTGAGTTAACACATAATAGAACCTGGGGCAGAAATAAGGTGCTGGGCCTCTATTTACTCCTTCCTCCTCCTCCTCATCTCTGCCCAATGTGTCTGTACACCATCACCTCCAAAGACACATTAAGTGTGCACAACAGAAACATGTCAGCATTAGCTCCCTCCTCTAGAGATCCAATCAACCACCAGGATGAGGTGAGTGCCCTAAAGTAGTAAATAACATACATATTGGAAAATGCTCCATCGAAGGGCAATATCACCTTAAAAAAAAGAAAAGAAAAGGTCTTAAAACTGATTTAGAGCCTGTCTATTAATGCAGGAGCTCATCAAGTATTTCAGCTGATACTGTGCTGAAGTCATGCATATTAAAGAACTGGAGAACTCCCTCAGATAAATCAATAAACACCAGAGAGTGTAACACACTGACTCAGGGATCTGGGGCAGCTGTCTGATGATTTTCTACATGGCTCAGTTAGTAATTCAGACATTGTAAGAACTGTTCTCTAAAGCTGTGCCGTAGTATAAAAAGAGTTTATGCTGATATGAAGTTATTGAGACGTACATGTGAAGTCATTTTATCGTTTTTGAGTCGCAGCAGGTTTAGAGAGACTTTTGCTGGTACATGTAGAACATGCTGACATACAGTACAGCTGGACTTTAAACCACAAAAAACATCACCTGTTGAAAATATCTTGACTCGTTGCATGTTACAGGTGAGCGCCCTGATTCCAAAGTTTCTTTTTATTGCATCGGAGCATATTGCTTGAATATGATGTCACAGTAAAATGCATCCATAAAACTGTAAGACTTGTCATCTAATACTCAGTCTGTGCTCAGGAAAAAAAACATTATGCTTGCTGTTCAGGCTTTTCTTTCTTTCTTGCAATTTATTGTTTAAACACATTTTGCATATCTGACCTAATGGCTTGAACTCTTCAACTCACCCCGGCACCAGCCTTTCAGGCCGTTCTGTGGGAACCCTTGGGATCATCTTTAGGTGTTTTGCAGGGTGCAAAGTTTACACACCTCCTTAATGTGAAACACGGTGGCCTCTGAGTGCACCAGGGGTGCTGCACTGGCACAGAACAAGTGACCTCCACTGGACAGACTTTAATCTAATTACAAGAAAGACCTTTATATAACTTAACAAACTTATCTCCACTCACATTCTACTCTTCACACCCACAGTGATATGAAGAGTTCAGTAAGTAAAGCTGAAACATTCAGCCAGTATCAAGATTGTAGAGGTGTAAAGCAGCAAAAACAAAGGTTGTACTGCACGTTTAATGTTGTTTTATCATCATATTCAGGCCTGATGTTAATAGCTGTGATGAAGCGATGACGCTCTGATAACCTCTTGGCCTGGCTGAGACTTTCCCAGGGCTGGGTGTCAGAGCCGGAGGTTTTCAAAGTGTCGCTTACTTGGGTGTGAAATCCGCTCACCTCCAGAGTTAAATATAAAACCAGGGACTGATGCCCTGTCTGATGAACTTCTAACCTTTACTGCACACACTTTAGGTCAGCTGATGCAGGTATTTCTCAGTGCGTTTATCTACACATGCATAAATTACCCTATGTTGTGCATTAGGGGGGTGGTAGGAGCTTCACACTGAAGAAAACATCATAAAGTCAGATGACTGGCTGCAGTTTCAGGAACATAAATGTGTATGTGTATGCATGTGCAACAGAGTGTTTTTTGACCTTTCAGAGTCAGCTTTATTGCCAAGTATGTGAGCACACACGAGGAATTTGACTCCGGCTTTAAGTTGCTCTCAGTGTTACACACAGTTCCAATAGAGACAGATACAACTAAGAACAAGGACAATAAAGCTGAGCAAAGACAGGTAAAATAAGCATAAAACTATTATATACATGCAAATAGGCAAAAAAAAAAAAAAAATAGATGTATATGTAAATATAATATAAAAAGCAACAATGACCAACTACATACAATGTCTATAAACATGTCAAGAGTTTCTGTAAACAAAATAAATAATGCAAAGAAACAAATACTGAATAACTGTAGACTACTGTGTGTGTATGCATGTGTACATGTCTGTATACAGTATATACAGTGTACAGGATCTATATTGACAATGACGGCTGATATGTACATGTGGAAAACAGTGTGTGTTTTAATTTATTATTTGCACATAACTAGATGTCTTCACATGCTGTCCTGTACAAACATAACTTAGTGAACTTTGGTGAACTTTGCACAGTTTCATCTTTTCAGACACAGACCGGCCTTTCCCAGGAGCTGGTGTGAATGTGGGTGTGAGGATTGTGCACCTGAGGGGGGTCATCAGTGCTCAGGCCCATGTTTGACCTCCGTGGTCAAACGTGTCACAACTGCCAAAGCACCCTCTCTTTGCCCCCTATTAGTCTTACACAAGCCTGTCATATGACCTATAGACAGTCTTTAAAATAAAATATAAGGAGGTGGATAGCAGCTTTCCCCAGGTCCAGTCTGTTTACTTAAGATCTGCCTTTGCAGGTCATAATCATATCCTTTAAAAGGTACTTCTTTTTAAGCATAAATGAGCTCATAAGTTGGTGCTGCTTTTTCATTAAAATACACTTGTTTTGGCACTGAGGATGCTGCTTTTTGTCATGTCTAACTTTGTGATGAAAAGTTCATTTGGAGAGTGCCGGCATGCCCCTGTGAACTTTGACTGAGCCTTTGGTGTGATCACAGACACCAAAAGAGGTGACGAAGTGTGACCCAGGCGAGCTGAGGCTGAACCGAACGCACCAGCTTCCCACAGTCACACCTCCGCCTGGCACTGGGGACGGAGGGCTCAGAGCTGCACCAAGTCAGTGTAGTTTTGATAGAGGGCAGTTTGTTTATGTTTGGATACACATCATTGCTGGTGTGTTTTCACAAGGTAGTTCAGCTGTAAGCCAAAGGGGGGCGCTGCGCTTTTGCTGATGCACAAGTTTGTGTTGAAGAAGTGCATGCATGGAGACAGGAAGTGCTGCTTTGTCCATACTTTCCCTCTCTTTTTTAAGCATTGACAGAGTGTTTTCCAGTTGTGCATATGTGAGAAAAAGAATTTCAAAGCAGTGATGGATAAAGATGGAACAGTAAGTCCTGCTTCTCTCCATGTTTAACTTTAACGATGTTGACTATGGATGCCATGAAGATTGTTTGTTTTGTGTGCAGGAATTAGACTGATATATCAGCACCAGTTAAAGTAGCAGTGACATGACGTTAAACACGGTGTTAGAGTGAGTCTGGGATGAGGAGCTCTCTGAAACATCCAACCTGTGTGGTGGTGTTTGCAGTGTGTGGGCCGGTGTCACCTGTTACCACCCTAACATTCAGAGTGTGTACGAACCAGCTGATGCAACTTAAGTTTTTCTCTTCTTCCTCTCAATTAAAAAACTGTAGAATACAGATGGGGCTCATGTCCATGTGTGGCCTTTACCTTTAGTTAAAGCTACACAGCACAATGAGTGTATTTAACCAACAGATGGGGCAAGATAGCCAAAAGTGAGATTTCAAACGGCATGGGTCCAGTGATGTAATATTACAGCACTGCCACATGGGGGCGGCCTTGCACTTGTACAGTAACCTGTCATTATCACTGACAGGATGTAGACAAACTCCACATTTAAGAGGATTTTGCAGGGCTCGCATGTGAATAAATGTAATATTAGAATATTAAAGATTAGAAGACGTATGTGCCTATTTTTTAATGCAAGGATCGTGGATCGATTTACAATATTTCCCATTTCACTGCTACAGAAAAAGCAGTCGAGATTTTTCTAGAGGAACTGATGTAAAAACTGCCTTAATTGGGACTTTTTAGCTGGCAGATGCTGATAGCGGATCTCAACTCACAATGGACTTTAATTGGGAAATTTAGATCTTTGGGTACAAAATAAAATAAAGTTAAAAAGAAAAAACAGAAGATCATATGGATTTATTTACTTTAAAATGTATTTATTTATTTAAATGTATTTAAAATGTAACCTTAATTTATTCAAAATCTATAACCTATAAAAGAGAAAATATTGTCTCTTTTGGTTATTATTCTACATTGTAACATTATTTATGTGTTACCTTTATTTTCTACTTTATTCTTGAGGGATTTTTCTATTGTTATTTATTTCTGTTGCAGATGTTTGTGAATGTATGCAGTTTGCATAGTCATAATGTCCATAATGCAGCACCTGTCATTCATGCAGCCTGACAGTATAATGCAGAAAAACATGTGATTAAGGAGCAACAAGTCTGAGCAGCAGACTTGTAGTCATGAGACGAGTGACAAGAAGCGTAAATCTGCCAGTGGAGTGAACACCTTTACATGCATTTCTCTGCTGAGCGAGTGAAACCACAGAGTTGCTCTGATTCCTCTCTGCACATAAACATTCTGGCTCACGCCGCTGTCTAAGAGATATAGCTGTTGTGCTTTTCTGCACCTTGTTATCTCCCCCTCCACTTAAATAGTTAGTTTGGTCTCCTCTCTCTGAGATGTGTGCAGTGGAGATAATTACAATTTCAGCAACGTTTGCCAGGTGATTACCTCATAATCCCCTATTTCATTTGATAAGTCACGCATTGATTTAACTCAGAGTTGGACCTAATGGAGTATCTTTTCCACCGCCACAGTGATTTGTATGCTGGGGCGAAAGGACAACGGTGGATTGGAGGCAGAAAAACAGCGGCTCGCCATCCGTGTTCACTCAGTCGCTGGTGAAAGATGAGCAACGAGAAGGCAGGTTTAATCACAGCAACCTGAATGCAAACAGTAAATCACT
This sequence comes from Chaetodon auriga, assembly GCF_051107435.1. NCBI lineage: Eukaryota > Metazoa > Chordata > Actinopteri > Chaetodontiformes > Chaetodontidae > Chaetodon > Chaetodon auriga. Next base: position 7,959,428 of record NC_135091.1, read on the forward strand.
GCAATGGCTGATACAGTAACGCGTGGTGGTGGTTAAAATAGTCCCTCTCACATAAAAGCTCCCTGTTTCTTTTTCATTTTCTCTCTTCTCGCAGGCTGGGAGGGGGATGGAGTGATGAAAATGGTGGATGAGAGATAAGAAGAGTGAAGGGAAGAGCGACCTGCTTGGTATTCACCTGTCTCACTGGATCAATAAAGGTAATTTGGGCTGATTCCTCCCTGTAGGCCTCTTAGCAGACAGACGGGGAGAGGGGTCAGCCACTGCTGAGCTGCGGGGAGCTGGAATAACTTAGAAACACACTCTGCAAATTACTGCCCCTGTTTGAGAATCTCTCATTCAGCTATTCCTCTGCCCCGACAAGAGCTCCAATGTGACGCAGAGACCTCACACAAGTGTGACTGGAGGTAAGAAAGGGTGACTGCCCTGTCGTTTTCAGACCTCTACATGTTTAGATATACAGTATATACCCATGTCTGCTGGCTAATTTAAATACTGTGGCTGCCTTTTCACTTTCTGGCCCTCGCTTTTTGCAGTTTTGCCAGAATTTTCCCCAAAAACACTCAACTTTCACTTTCACTCGAACATTAACCCTGAGCTGAAAAGAGATGTAAACCAAAAGTTTCGTCATGACTATTGGTTTTCACTTTCTGGGCTTTGTTGCTTTTTTAAAAAAGCTGTGATGCCTACCAAACAGTTCAAAGAGGGGTTATGATACCCATGAAGAAGACGGTTCTGGAGGTGGGAGCTGGGCATTGAGATTCGCAGGTCAGGCCTCATAAATTACCATGGAGACAGGGGTGTCCGGCTGAATGAGAAATAAGTCTTGCAACACACACATTCAGCAACCCTGATGCAAGACCATGGCATAAGATTTGATTTTCCTTTTCACCCTTTTGGATTTGATTAAATCTCCTGCTCCCATTCTGCTGCGGTTACACTTCACTGTAAACCTTTTGATGATCGCGCTTTTTCTTGCATTTTCTTCTCCCCTCTTCTGTTTTTTTTTTCACATTCCTGATCCCAACCTCAGCCTTTGGGTCTCTCGGGGCTGCAGCCGGTCTCATCAGTTGCTTATAAGCATGGAGGATGCCGTCCGTCATGTGGGGTCACCAGTCTGAGAGGAATGCTCCATGTCAGAGATGTCAAGGGTGGAAAGGGGGGGGGGGGTCCCAAGGGAGACAAAACCCACCAAGACTGAACCCCACCTCCAGCCAGTCGCTGCTGCATGTCCTGCTTGTGTAGTGCGCTCCATCGATGGTACACAGGTGTGCGCCGCACCTGCACGTATGCACACATGCTGCATTTTCTCTCTCGTCCATATTCACGTGCAGCTCAGTGTTGTGACCTCGTGTTGGAGTGCTCACATGTTTCCAATGCACTCATCTGCTCCTGCTTGCTCTCCTCTCTTCCACGCTGCCTCTTAGAAAAAGGTGTAATGTTGACAGCAGGCGGTGTAAAAAGGTGTCACTGTGTGCTGAGGAACAGAGGTGCAGCAGGTTATTGGTACAGGCTGCGTCGGAGCCGGTCTCTCCTCAGTTTTGGAGCTGGAAAACTTTGCTCACAGGGATGCTCTGTGATCCGGTTTGGCCATTAATGCAAACATTAAAGTGAAAGGACATGTCAAGCAGGGAAACACTAAGCTAATGACCCTGATGACAACTTTTCTGATGTTCTGGAGGCTGTTGGTCACTGGAAATGATGGCACTGATAATACATGATACATGCATTTTTAGAAATGATGTGAGCTAGTTTCTAAGGTTAGGGTCAAGTTTTTAACTTCCCTGTGTTTGCATCGGGCTTCACAATTTCAGCATTGTTATATCCTGTAAACATGATAAAGCAGAAACTGATAAATTAGCTTACAGACTACCCATATAGAACACCCTTTAGGATTAAACCCTTCAGGATTTGTAAACTGGTTTTAAAATACAATATGAAAGCTGAAACCGACAGTGTGCTTTACGTGTCTTTTACTGAGAGTAAGCCTGCAATAAGAATCCCACTAAAACATCAAGTGTCTTGCAGAAATGTGATTAATAGTCTACTTTTGCTTTCCACATCCTACTATCAAACTTCAATTATCTTTCAACATCATTAATTGTTTCTTGAAGAAGCACATATTGATAGTCCAACATGTGCGGAACTGTTTGAAGCCGACTTAGCTGACAAGTCATTTCCATTCTAGTACCCTGACCTAATCACCATATCTTATTATCATTCACATGAAAACACTAATTACAAAGGCAGGGTGAACCTGATTTATGCTAATGGAAACGTGAATATGCGACGGATGCATTAATCTAGAGTATAGGACCCTGCGCTGGTGTTAACTGTGATTAGCATGTGATTACCATAGCATGGGTTATATCTACTGGAAGCCCGGCTTCTGATGGGCTCGTGAAAATCTCTCCACTCACTGGCAGGGAATGAGACTGTGACTCTTCACGGCATGAGGAAATAATGTTAATAATACAAAATGAACAATTTTGATTGTTTTCCTCTAAACAAAAATATCTAATTAGCGGTGCAGCAATTTTAACACTTTCTGTTTTAGGATGAACGCGGCTGCTAAAACATGAGTGAGAGTACCAAAGAAGGGCGTTAAAGGGTTAGTTCATCCAGTTCACGTGGGCTTTATTGGCCAGGCTTTAAGTTATCTATTTCTGCCTTCACCTCAATACAACAGAGGTGGACAGAATCTTACTCAGAATACTGAAAAGTAACTTCGGTTCATTTGCAGCATCTCATTTTGGAGACATTGCTCCCGATTATTGTGGATAATGCACAGTAATCACTATCAGCATAGGGACTGTTTCTTTGGTGGAAGGTAGTTCGAATGAAGGCAGCTCAGAGATCTTAAACACAAATATCTCAAAACCTCATCACATAAACCCAAAACTCTCTGCAAGGCAGGATACCGTGAACAGCGTTTTGGGTGAATTGAGCCTTTTAAATGATGAGGCTGGCAATATTATTGACAACAAATCCGATAAAGAGTCCATTACCAACAATGTGTCAGTCTGTCTCTTAGTACTTTCTGACTTCCTGACCCGGCCTGTGGCTTTCAGCCCAGATCTCATTCCTTCCTACTGAAGACATGAAACTTTAATTTTTGAAAGAAGCTCAGGAGTTTCCTAAAACAACAGGGTCATTTTTAGCAAACCTTGCCCAAACAAGAGTAAATAGTGCATTTGTGAGGGACTCTTTTCAGCTGTGGATTAATTCACATTTGGTGCTCTGGTGAATATTTATGGCAGCAGGACAGTGTGGAGGGATTGACTCAGAAACTAAAGAGCCTGTTCATTGTTGTTTTTGGTCTTTTCAGGGGATTTGTGTACTATAAGAAAAATATTGAATATCACAGGACTGATCCTTTAAATGCTCCGAAGTGATTTTATTTTGACTTATAACTGAGATGAATGGTGGCACTTAAAACCAGATATAAAGCCACAAGATTAAACAGGAAGCAATGTTTTCAGCACAGTTACATGTGATCATATGCTGTATTAAAAGTAAGTCATTCAGAAACCAGACGTGCGGATATGTTGAGCGCGGCACTTCCTTTTGCACGGTGCAGGTGTCTCCCAGTGGCAGTCCCCTGCACCATCTGTTCCCCGGGCCGGACCACCTCCATGTGGCTTCCATCGGACAGGAGGATGCGTTTGTTTTGGGAGACACGAGAGCACAAAGAGAGGGGGCCCATCCCTCTATCCCCAGCTTTGATCCCTCCTTTGAGAGGACCCAGGCGTGGCCCTCTCCCACCGTCCCCCCGGCTTGTGCCTGCCTGGATGGCTGGTCGGACAGCTAAGACTGGGGGCGAGCCCGGCGCTTTGCACATGGCACTCCAGCAGAATGAGCCTATTGACGAGGCAACAGATTGGCTTTGAGTGTACCTGATGGTTATCCCCCACTTCCCCCGACTGGTCCCCCCTCTCACTCTCTCTCTCACTTGTCTCTTTCAAAGACAGACAATCCCTGCATCTCCATCTTTCTAATCAAACTGCCAATGTGTAGTGGGTTTAAGAGAGTGGCAGAAGCCATTGTTGGGTAATCTGTACCAAAAAGGAGAGGTGATGTCGAGTGCAGTCCTTTTCTTAGTCAGGATTAGGCTCGGTTTCTCTACGTTAGCCCTCTTTTGCTAATGTGTTTGGCTTCAGTAGCAGCTTGGCAGAGATAGAACAACTCTGTGACAGGTACAAAACCAGCCAGCACGCTGAGTAAAAGTGTGCGAGAGTGCATGTGCGTGTGAGAAGTTTGCATTAGGGTGGATTCGTCATTAGCCGGGCAAAGGGTCATCTGGCTTTAATAGGTGTACTCAGGTGTTGGTTCTGATGTCTGCAGCAATGGTGTTGTTTGCTGTTGGGAATCAGATCCTGGCTCTCCCCTTCCCCCTCTGCCCTCCCTCTGCCCTGCTCCGGTCTCTCTGCACCCCAGCTAATACCAGGCTCATTACGCTGCTATCGATCGGCCCTCGCTTCACACCAAAGGGCAAAGAAGTCCTCTCCTGCCTTTCTCTCTTTTGTCATTCTTTTCCCCTCTTATAGCCTTTTATAATCTGCTCTCTTTTCTCCGTGCCCTTTCTTCCCCACCGACTTCCTACATACTGCAGTTTCCTTTCTGGCAATTATGTTTCTGTCTGAAGAGATGAACATTTCAAGAAACTAAGAGTGCATAGGTGACAGCAACAGCACAGTCAGCACCGGATGATTATGAAGAAATATCTGCATTGAAATAACAAGAAACAGACACTTTGTGTAAGAGGCTTTGTTTTTTGTGATGTTTACGGCTTAGGTCATCCTGTGAATGTGCCGCAATGTATAGGAGATGATTTTAGACTGATCCAAGAACACTGAAAGACTTTCGATGTACCCCCCTCCGCCACTCAGCCCCCTCCCCTGCTGTCCAGCCCCCTTCTGTCTCCAAGCCGTCATGCTTCTTTCTCTCATTTTTTTCCTTTATCTTGTGAGAGATTTGGTGTCTTGTAAAATAACACCCAATTTATTATACAAATCTCTGTGGAAGTATGCAGCCTTGTGTGGGCTGAAGTGTAAACACTGCGAGGTGGCTTTGAACACAAGGCAGGTCTCAAATTACATTTTCTGCAGGAGAGTGCGCAGGGGTCGCATCCGACAACACGTTCGCTTGCATGCACTCAGATGCATGTGCATTGCCTTTGCACACATGCTCGGGGTAAAAGGCAGAAATCTAGTCTGTCATTAGCAACATTTTTGGGGTCATTGCTCGTGGGGTTCTAGTTGGTCGCAGCATATTTTTTGCAAACCATGCCCTTAAGATCCTGGATTTCCACTTACAAAGAGACGGAAAGACTCATGCAAGAAGTTCATGCTGATGTAGGAGCAGAATGCTAACAAATCCTAATTCTGCTCATTTTGAATTCTGTGTAGCAATATCAACAAAACTTTTTTTTTTTGGCTCTACCTTGCATACTCAAACAATATCTGCACACCTGAGTTTTAAAAAAAACAAAGCATTGTGACTAAGCAGGGAAATAGAGGCAAATATTTAATTGCAGCTACAACAGAGATTAGTGCAAATAATTATTACAGCGATACAACCTTAAATGAGGAAAAAAAGATCCATTTTAAGCGGCATCACAATGTCATGACGACCAAAATTCCAAATAATTTCTAGGCTCTTAACACATTGGTCGCCATCCATCTGTAAGGACGCTTCTGTTGTTTGACACTTTTTGATTGGAAGCTTTCTTAAAAATAAAAGAAAAAGTCCTCAACTACAGCGAAATTACACTTAAAACAATCTTTACATTTTATTGAAGAAAAACAGTATTTCCAGGCCAAATTCTACTTCAAATAATCACTTTTGCACACTGTCTTACCATTTTCTGCTTCAGCATGAATAAAAGAGCCTCTTTCAGTTTTGTGAAGTGTCTCTGCAACACGCAACAAAGGCCTTCCCCTTCTGTTGACAGAATTTATTTGCATTTCTTCAGCTACAGTAACTCAGCGAGGGGTTTTCTGTCCTCTGACCTCACAGCTCACAAGCTGCATCGCCTGTTTAACCATAATTGCTTGCATACCATATTACACCATACCTCTTGACTTTGCATTTGCATCCCCTGGCACACAGGTTGCATATATCCCTCAATGACTTCACCCAGCCTTACAGTAGGGTTTTATAATAGAGGACTGTTCAGTGCGGTATTACAGAGGTGATGCTGGGTCTCCTGTTGTTACCCAGGTTGGCTACCTCTGACCCCCCGCTACCTCTACGTCTTTGTTTCACGGCTGACAGAAGGACTGCCAGAGCTCCTCCAGCTCGGGTGATTTATGACCAGCAGCTGCTCTTGCAGCCCATGACCCACACAGCTGGGTGTCAGATGTGGTCTCCCTGTAAGCAGAAACTTATCTGGCAACCCAACATCAGTCGAACGCTGGACAGAAAGAGGGGGTCGGGGTAAAGAGGAGAGAAGACCAAGTGGGAGAAAGATGGAGTGGCAAATCATGGAAAAAAAGAAGGAATGAGAGGAAGCAGATGAGAGCGCAAGTTAGCAAGACGGAGAGCTGAAGCAAAAAGATGAAACTGCACAGAATGAGCTAAAGCTTGACAGGTATGAGGGAGACATCCATTCCTGACACAGAAAAAAGTGCGACATGTGGTTCAAGACAATTGATTTGAATGCACCGGCTAAGCTCTGCATTGATTTCTGCTGGTGTGGGGAAAGCAAAATGTTTGTATTATTTCATAAGCCAATTAGCTGCAAGGAGACTCCTCTCCCTGCGTGCCTATTGACCCACAGTCTGTGGCTGCAGTTTTATTGTCTGGGGGTGGCGCTCTATAAAAGATCAATAACAGGCGAGTGATTGGATTATGGGGTAATCAATGCATTGTACTAATATATCACGAGTGATTACAGAGCACTGGCTAATAGGAGGCCTTAGAGAGCTGTAATGACATCACACTCCTGCTGCTGGACAGGAGAATAGCGTGTGTCTTAAATGAAGTGTCGTGCGGATGAAATTATGCACGTGTACGTACGTGGCGTGTGCAGGTGCATTTCACATGTGTACGCATCACTGGGAGTGTGTGTGTGCGTGTGTGTGTGCGTGCATGAGTGCAGGGGGTAGTGTGGGGGTAGATGATGGGTTGATTTTCTTGATTCTTCAAACAGCTGAAGAATAGTACTACCAGATGGTGCGTGATAGCTTGCTTAGAAGAGGCCATCATCAGATTCCTGCTGTAACGCAGTGACAGGGCTCCGTTCTGACGCTGGGTTCGCTGCAGCAGCATATGTGGAGACTGCGAGAATAATGGCTGTGAAGAATACGCAGCTCACATCCTCAGCAATCTTATTTCTTAATGGTGTTTTTATGTGTTTGTCACATTGTCAGAATGAGCAGTGTGTGATAAATGCTGCTTTTAGGGCACTGCTTTTTGCGTGATGGATATATAAACGATTTCCTCTCAATATTTGTGGGGGAGAATTGCCACCAGATGTTTCGCAACACCAGCAGTTCAGATGATTGTGCTCCTGATGTTCATGATCATCAAGTTTTCGATGAGTGAAAGATGAAAAACAACAAAACTCAATTGTGTGTGTTTTTTTTATCTTGTGCACTATGAATCATAGCTTCAAATATCTGAAAATGTGGATATTTCTTTTTTAAATACAGTTTTGCTGCAGGCCTGTGAATACCGTCTATCTCCAAATCATCAACTTTGACACTGTTTTCAGCTTATTTCAGCAGAAGAAATAGGATGATTTTCTCAACGCATAAAGCAACACTTGATTTCTCAGTTTTTCCCTAATAGTGGTGATACTTTCCAAAATTTCCATAAAGGACCAACGGCAAAAAGCAGCCAGCTGGTTAAGTTGTCCATTGTCTGCTCGCCTGAGAGGAGAAACGTGACTGGCAGGCTAATCTTGTTAGACACTTAGTGCCAGAATGCCAGAAAGTAATGATGTAATGATAATGATGATCCTTTTCACAACTAATTATCTGTGTTTATCAACACGTGTCGGGCCATTTACTATAATTGAGTGAGTGATGGCCACCAATCTCTTCTCTGCCTTTCCTTATTTCTTGCATTTAAAAGCTCAGCGATGTCAATATTGTGATGTTGATACACGCTGATGGTGTGCAAGGAGTTTTCAGTTCTTTGTCCACCATTTTTCTCCATAAAGAGAGAGAAAGTCAAATGAATGAGACGTGGTTTAAGGCCTTAAATCCTTCTGAAGGTGTCTCTGTTTGGTTTCTGCTTAGCTGCTTTGTCCCGAGTCTCCTGCTCAAATACGAGGCAGAGGCATCATCTGGTCCTGGAGACTCGCACAGGGGAGCTTTGGTAAAGTTCCTGTTTGCTCAAGAGTTTAGGAGGCTTTTATGTGACAAATTGTAAAAGAGCTATTACAGGACATAACGAGGAGAGATATTTTTAAACAGGGAAGAAAGAAAAAGTGGACGCCACGTTTGGCTGAAGTGGTTCAAGTAAAACTCATTTATGATTTAAAATGTATTTGTATTATTTGTATTAGTTTATTAGTTATTTATTTAGCTAGTTATGTGTTTGTTCCCCTCTCAAAAAATATGCTTATTTAAATATGCTTCTGCAGTGTACAGTTTTCAGTTTGATTGTCAAATTTCTCACATTTTGCTCTGTTTTGAATGTTGTATTTTGAATTTTAATTCTGAATATCATAATTTAGTGATACAGTGTGCAGACCTGTCTCCTCTGTGCCCTGCAGTGACAGATTTTTTTTTGTATTGCTCAAATATAAGGCACACACAGTCTACAAGACTCGGTGAGATCTTCCTCGGTTGATCTTTAGAAGAGAATTAAACTGCTTATTTGGAGTCAAACAGATCAACACCATAACACCGACACAGGAAATTAAATGCACCGTGTGACATCAGACATGTCTAACTTATCTGTATCTGTATGTTAAACCCTCGTCTTCTTTCACATGACATGCACAGCCAGGAGCTTTGATGCCTGTTTCTCGCTGCTGTCATCTTCCTGGCTGTTTAAGTGTCCGTTTAAAAGCTGCTCTGTCCCAGAGGGCTTGTCTTTTACCCGTCAGCCCTGTAGAAAGCACTAATCACCGCACAAAGCTGAGGGAGAGCGCCATGCGCTTGTTAGCCCGCGTCCCAATCTTCTGCCTTGTCCCCCTTTGACATCCACACGGGCACTTAATTCCTCCCTATTATGTTCTTATGTTTCTATAGCCTCCTAATGAGACAAGAAAGGGGAGTATCAGGTTGTGTCCATTGATGCGACGGGCCCGGCGTGTGTTGAATGCGTGTGAATGCATGTGCCGATGCTCTGAGCCATCTGCCCATCACGGGAACATGGCGTGTAATAACAGAATCATGACCGTGGAGATCAGGGCCCCGGCAGGGAGCCTTGTATTCATGGAGCTTTAAAGGCAGCCATCCAACACTGATCAGACACGCCCAGCTCGTACCCCCCTCACCGCTTCTTTATGTGCACCCCAAACCCTCACATACCCCCTGATTGCATCCTCCCAGCGGCATGGGCCTCAGACTCCATGTTGCCAGGGGTGACGTGGCCGCCAGGGTCAGAGGTGCTTGTTGGAGGTGAGCTTCAGACAGCGGGCCCATCTGATAGGACCATCTGGACGAGTGACCTGACATAATTAGTTATTAATTCTCCTCAAGGGGGGAACAGAGAGGAGGTGGTTACACACGGCTAATGCTTGTACTGACTGCGGCTGTTAGCACCAGGACCACAGATGTAACTTGTACTGTTGGAGAGAAATGATGAAGCTACATCGGCTTTAAACCTAAAATGCGCTTTTAGTAAACTTGCATGCTGTGGGATCTGCAATTCTGTGTCAGTCGAGTTGTTTGTCGAGGTAGCGCTCTCAGCCTCGCACATAAGCGGCCAAACTTAAAACAACATGGCATCACAGCGAGGCAGCTGTAATTGAGTTTAAAGCAGAAAATGGCTCAATCCACAGAAGACAGCAGGTTTTGGTGTCAGTGTTGCACAGCAAAGGAGAGAAAAGGCACCTTTCCAGTCAACGCTTTCAATGCTAATCATAAGGGAACATTTTTTCACCAGCAGAATCAGGTGGAGCAGAGCAGAATTCAACGCAGTCGTAGTTTGCTTCACGTCTAATAAGGCCTGCTTTGCTTTCTTGCTTTTGCATACCAGAGAAGTCATGGCCGAAGTATCTGTGCATTTCTATTTGTGTGCTAGTTAAAGAGCGTTCTGATTTTGATTTGGGTTTTGCAAATTCTTTCTGTACTGGCCATCATTTCTTGTTGGCAAATCCATGGGAAGCTGGAAGCTGGAGGTTCGGTCCCTTTCTGAAGCGGTTTGCGAGAGGCATTTTGGAACATTAGGAAATGACGGAGCGAAGTAGAAACAGACGAGGAAAGTGGATACAAAGCAAATTGCAGCAGGACACCAAACAACTCGTGAAATACACTGGACAGAAATTGATTGATGATATATAATAACATAAGACCATAATAGATTTTTCCCTCATGCCGAAGCAATCAGATCATTTGGATTATTGGTGTAACAGAGATAATTATCACCAGCATGTTTACAGTAACTTGGATTTGATCAACGTTCTGCTTCAAAAATCCATCTGGTGTTCAGCTCTTTGTGAGGAGTGTGTAATGTGAATATCAAGGACTATAGCGGTACAGTGTCAGCACCGACCCCTCCTGCTGCTCTGCTCCACCACCGCCGCCGCCGCTGCTGCTGCTGCAGGGGAATCTCCTCATTGGCATGCAGGCGGTGACTTGGAGCTGTGGAGCACCGGCACCCTCTCTCAAGGGACTCGCTCCTCGCTCTTTCCTTTCTCCTTCTTTCTCCTCGTCTGTCTCCTGTGCTCTCCCTCTTGCCCCCCTCACGCAGCTGTCACAATATCTGCTCGCCACGAGTGCTGGAGGGGATCGTAGGAGTGGAAGAGCCCGGCTGATGTGCCACTTTAGAAGCAGAAGATTTCAAAACAGAACGGTTGAAAGGCCTCTCATGAGGAGGTGTTGAATCAATCTTAAGATTTGTGGACGATCTGTAGTGCGCATGCAGCATGGCTGCCAATGCTCGAGGGGATTATTCTCGCATCTCCACAGGAAATCATTTGATTAAGACATGTTTCCAGCGACTTATTGCCCTTACATATCTCCCTAATGAAATAATTTAAGACAATGTAATGAATCACATGAAATCCAGAATGACAGCATCAGAATTCGCTGTGATCCCCTGTTGGCAGAACGCTGAGGTGTTTACAGTAAGATGGGCCGAGCTGCAAACAAACAAACACAAGTCCCTGGCACGAGATGGGGAGCGTTACGCAGAGATGTTGGAAGGAACAATGGCAGACGAGGGAGAGAGAGGAGACATGGATCCTGTGCGGCTCTGTGGATTTGGCAGGAGTGAAAGCAGTGAGAAGAGCGCTGATACCAGCCAGACTCAAGCTGTGGGCAAATCAAGCGTGAAATCAGGAACAAAGGGATTCACAGGATTGGAGGGCATTAGATTCACACCGTCTGAGCCTTGGTGGGGTGTGTGTGTGTGTGTGTGTGTGTGTGTGTGTGTGTGTGTGTGTGTGTGTGTGTGTGTGTGTGTGTGTGTATGTGTGTGAGAGAGAGAGACAGAGCTTAGGATATTGTACTTGTAGTCTTTTTTAATAGCCTTACAGCTGAGGGATTAGTGAGTTTTAAATGAAGGTGGTTTTGTTGCGGTTTTGTAAAAATTGTCATGCTTTTGGTCTGATTTTGATTTAAAAACAAAATTCCTCCTTTTGAAGGAGGCAACATCCCAGCAAAATTGCTTAAAAACAACTGCAATTCTAGGGTTTTATAGTTTTAATACTTTCAGGAGTGTCCTGAGAAGCCTGAATACTGCAGATTCATCTGCTCCAAGCCTTTTAATAATAATAATTTAATAATTTTCTAACATCTAAAATCAGTCATCATACTTGGGAGACACAGCATTTATCTTTTCCTGAAACATCCACTGCAGTAGAACTGTTGTTTTGTCATATTTTTGGGAGAAAACTTGAATGTAAGGAGTAAATGACACCAATCAAAATATCAAAACTAGTAACTTTACACTACGTTGGTTAATTAGATAACAGAAAACAGGTAATAATGAATGCCTGAAGGAACAAAACTCAGTTTGAGTGTGAGATTATAAACCCTGACATCATTGTTTTCTGCTTAAGATAGTCTTTGTGTTTGTAATATTACTTAGAGGACAAGTCTAGTCATTATTGTCAACCAATCCAGGAAAAGACCAAAACCAACAATGAAGTGATCCCACTAACAAGTGTTCCAGCCAAAGCCTGATAGAACTTTTTCCTCTGTGCTGACTGGGACTTAATGCTGTCCAAAACACATCAATGAGCTGCTGCACTGGGTGACGTGTTCCTCACGATGAACCTCGGCCCTGCTTTTATTTTAATCCAGAATACACCCTCCTGCTGCCGTAAATACTCTCTGCACCAAATGTGCAGCTGAAAATACTCCCCAACAAATGTGCTATTTGCGTCAGCCCCAGTGGCATTACTGAACGACAATGCTCAGCTGTTTAAGAATATTATCATGCCCTTTTTAAAGATAAAATGCATTCATGACCTGTTTTTAAAGATTTCTGTGGACAGACAAGCTGAGTGAGTCAGAAAGTATCACCTTTTCATGGGATTTGTTAAACTTTTGCATAAATTATTTATTCAAACTGGTGAAAATTTGAAGAGAGAGTCATCAAATACCAACATTAAAGAGATAATATTATGTATCAAAGCGCATTACTGATTTTTACACTGTCGGTAATTAGCAGTATATTTTCTAATCAGCATTCCCAACTCTGGTGCCGTGACACCAGGAGAAACCTTATTTCCTCTCCGCTTTGCAGAATGGCCTCAGTCTCCTGGCTCAGCCAATCAGATCGACCGGTTGACCTCAATATCCTGGTCCATCCGATCAGAACATCTAAATGTGTGCTGGTGCAACGAGCTCTGCTGCAGAGGTGTCACTAAATGCTCTGGTTCAGTGATTTTCCCAGGTCCTGTGCTGTTTCGCCCTTGGCTCACCCTCATTTGCAGGTGACTCACCAGCAGACGTGCAGGATTTTATTGCTGCACAGTCGAATGGTTGCATGGTTTCACCCTGCGCAGCTGCCTTTCGAGGCAAGATATCTAGAAGATGCAATTTCCAAGATGAAAAAAAAAAAAAAAAAACGTTTCAGGAATTAAACAATTATAAGATGTCCGTTAGCACTCAAAGAGGTCATAAAGTACACAAAACATGTTGAAGCATTTTCCCCCTGCGCTGGGCTGAAGCTGCTTCAGAAGGATGGCTCTTCACGAGCGCCAGGTTGAATTATGGAGGCACTAGTGGGGGAACACTTTAATTGTTGTATGAATATGCAATTGTGCCTCAAATCCTGGGCCTGAAATCAATCAAGTAGACGTTCAGGGGCTATTCTGAGCCGCACCACCTGCACCCTCATATTCTGGTCGTTTGCGAGGTTGGGATCCATTTCTCCTTCACTGCAGTTGTGAAACCCTGTGATCAGGCTCCTGTGGTTCTATACTTTACCTCCATGTGGAGCCAGCCACATGACACAGCCAGCGTCTTCATCTCCTCTAACTGCTAATGCCTTATGGTGTAAACAAAGCTGATTCACTTATGCTTTCTATTTGCAGTAGCATCGTAGTTAAATTAACTGCAAATGCTTTTATTTTGTAGCACTGTGGTTCATTATCAGGGGTTCCTGCGAGTAAGGAAATCATTAACATGTAGCACATCTGTTCTTGCAGTGACATCATAAGAGCCTTTGCTTTACTCCTCATTAATTTTATTCTCACCCCAACATCTGTAGTAAACTTCTTAAACCCTGAAACGTTTAAAGATGCCTCAGTTGTAGTCTAAGAAAGGTTTTCTCACCTGACTTTTTATATTTGGCAGTGATGGAATTTACTGTACTGCAAGTACTGTGCAGGAATACAGTTTTGAACTACTTGTATATTTCCATTTTATGATACTTTCTACTTGTACTTCAGCACATTTCATAAAGAAATATTGTATTAGTACAGTAATATATCTACTCCACTATATTTGTCTGATACCTATAGGTACCACTACATTTTCCACAACCTGACAACCCAAACAATTATCTAATTCTTGGCTTAGCTGATCTATAATAGCATTTGTAAATTATTTATTTATCATTGATAAAACCATCAATTACAAAGCCTTTATAAAGGTTGGAATCAATTTAGCAGACAAAACATATTGTCACCTTGTAAAATATAACAGTATGTAAGGTAGTTTAAATTAGCTCCACCTTGACCAGCCACATGTTATTTAATCAATAATCATTTAATAATATAACTTTCTGAAGTAATGAATAATGAGTAGGCTACTTTTACTTTACACACTTAATGTATATCTTACAGATATCTATGTACTTTACTGAAGTAACATTTTCAGTGCAGGACTTTTACTGTAACGTGGTGGTTGTACATTGTGGTATTGTTACTTAAGTAGAAGGATCTGAGTGCTCCTTCCACCTCTGCTTCTCTTTCTGTTTTCTCAAAGTCTGTGATAAAACTGTTCATTTTCCTCTTTGAGCCTCTATAATCGCTTGTTTCTTTCTATGGGAATGAGGTGGGGCAGAGAGGATGTTGGGTGGGGGGGGGGGGGTGAGGAGAGTGGGGAGGTGTATGCAAGTGTGTAAAGTCTGGGCAAAAGGCCCAGTGTTTGACCGCATTTGTAGCCGACTCTACATGTGAAAGCCTTCAGGGCACATCAGGCAAAGGCCCCAGTGTTTAGACGAAAAAAAAAGGTCTCTTATTATTGAAATATCTCAGCAATAAACACACACTCCCTCACACACACACACACACACACACCCTTCCTAAACGTCAGCGATGTCAACAGCAGAACAGTGTAGTAGTTCTACCTCCTGGAATGACAGCAGCAGTGATATCTGGCAGACCATCACATGGTCATGTCAGCGGTGACTGATGGGAGCTCTGCATCCAGGCCCAGACCGAGTCCAGGTCCCTCTCAGCTCAGACAGCCATGCAGGCAGGCCAGCTCTCCAGCTACATGTGAATAACTTGCATAAATTAAAATACATGGCAGAGAAATTGCCTCTGAGCAGAGGTCAGCGCGGCTAAACGTGCAAGTTCAACTGCTCCAAACAGCAGAAACGTGCTGCTGCAAGCGTATTTAAAACGTGACAGCTCGGTAGTCATACTAGCAATTTGCTGTTGTAATGACTCGTATGAGGTCTTTGTACTAGATGTTTGTCATAATGTCCTCCTTCAATGCGCTCATTCTAGGGCATACCTAAAAAACGTTAAAAAAAATTAAGCTTTTGATATCAGTATTTTTAGCTGTTGTCAAAAAATCCCATGAAAAGACCAACAATGAATTTATCCTACTACTAACAACTAATGTCTGTATGTGAAGCCTGATTATTGTCAGTGTAACAGAGCTTCGCTGTTGATTTATCTTTGCATTATTTGTTTTTCATAGGATTTCTTCTCTTGGGATTTCTTTCTATAGTATGACACCAGACCAGGTTTCAGATGTCTTTAAAAAAACAAAACAAAACAAAACAACAAACTTTATATCATATCTATAGTTATATCTAACTTTATATTTTTCCTGTTTGAAAACTAGCTGAGTATCTTGTGATCCCGTGTGGGATGATCCAAATGTTCTATGTGTATATGCGTATCTATATTTATATATGTTTGTACATCTCAAAATGTGTTGTACAAAGCTGTCTTGATTACTTTCAATGGATGCAGCTACGCAAATCTACAGTATGTTTTCCTGAGGCAGCAGCAGTAGCATTAAGTCAGTGTATTCATTCAAAGCAGCTTTGCCAGATAACAGCTGTACGACAATAATCACCAGAGACAAAAGTTATTTGTTTGCAACTGTATTCAGATTTAAGAGACTTTTTAAAACCAATTAATAAATAATCTTGTCACTTCTTGTCCAAAAGTTCATTGTGTGATGATATTTACATCATAAATTAAATAAGAAACAAAAGACATTCGACATATTTTTAGATAAGTTTCTATCAATTATTTTAACCCTTTTGGCTGTCATGACAACAAAACAAAGACAGAAACGAATGGTTTTCTTTGAGAACAACTGCGTGTGCAGCAGGATTTAGGGTTTTGAAAGCATACTATACATATGCTAATAATTTGGGTAACGGTTAAGTGAAGTAAAAACATGAAAAATGATACTCTGATATGTAAACAATACCGTTGCAGCCACAGCTGTAAAACGATACATACAATGCCTGTATTTAGAGAGCATGAGGAGATTACAAATGAGTCGGTTTTGTAATCTCTGTTTGCGCTCTAAGTGAGGGCATTTCACATATACATTGAAACAGTTTCAAACTGACCCGCATATTTTACACTTTTACATATCAGAAGCATTTTTTCTTAGTTTTTCCACTTCCTTAAATCTTTTCATCTAATGTTGGCGTAATCCAAACACCAAAACTAATTTTATGCGACCAATAAAGATTCTACTCGGACAGAAAAAAAATGACACATACAGAAAACAGCCCACTGACAAATAAATACCAGGAAACACTGACATCTTACAATAGTGAAATGCTCGCCTTTCCCATGTTGCACCTTATGTGTCAAACATTATGCTCTGTTTTCAGGTGAAGGGGCAATGGAACAACACATTTTCTTACTGCCTTTGGCAACAGTGTCCAGGACAGATTAACTCACATGGCCAACGGTGCATGAGACGTTTGGAACAGAAACATTGGCTTGATCTTTAACCAGACTCAAAACTTGGGTCGCCTTTGCAGAGAGGAAAATTCAGTTTGCCGCCATTAAAATAACACTATATTCCTATGCAATGGGGCAACCCTCCACCCTGTGAAGTGGCATACCAAGCGTCAGTTCTTGAACACCAGTTCACATCATCCTCTGATGATATGGAAAAGAGAATGGTATGATACAAAAGCTGACAAACACAAGTTGTGTTGAATGAGCCACCAAGGGAACATCAACCCAGTGCAGTTACCTTTTATTCTTTTTTTTTTTTTTATGGTGCCACTGTTTGTATCAGGCACCTGGTCAGTGTTTGCATGTGCGTAAAGCACCACCTTACTGTAACATCCTTGTTTAGAGAACAGAACCGATGTGCACCCGATATCGTCAGCTCCCGTTGGTTATGATAACTGAGGTGGCCTTGTGTCCCTGCATCTGCTCGGCCTGCATCCTCACATGGGATGCCACGTCATACTGGACTCCTCCACAGGCCAGGCCCGAGTAACTCCGCAGGTTCTCCGGGTCATACAGGTGCTCCAGGGAGTACCCAGTCAAAGCATAGGCTGCTTGCCTGTCCAGTGGCTGCCTCTCCTGGGCTGGATAGATCAGCGGGCTCCCCTGGGGCTGTGGAGGGTGGGGGGACAGATCTGTCTGCATGTAGTCTTTGGCGAGAGAGAGGCCCGACCTGGGGATCCCATCAGAGCTGGGGCTGCTGAGACGAGACAGAGAGGCCGGACTGGTTGTGTTTTCATCATTGTCATGTGGGCCGAGCACTTTGACGCCATCCCGGTGATGGAGGCGTTCAGAGGGGAGGTCGATGCTGGGGGCTCCCGGTCCGCGGCACACCACGCTTGGCATGGTGAGCTGAGAGTGGTGGGGTAGCGAGGAGTTGAAGCACGGGCTGTGAGCTTTGGCGAGGCCTGAGACATCCAGTGGCGCCTTGTGTTGCTGCAGACGGCTCTCTTCCTCTTTGATCATCTGCTGCGTGGCTCTGATCAGCGTCTCCATCTTGCTGGGCTCTCGAGGGGTTGGCCGGAAGTGGTCACCATGGTAACGCTCACCCGAATCACTTGTGGACCCGCCTCCATCTGGTGAACTCACTACACTGTCTTCATCCCAGTGGCTCCGTCCTGTAAAGAGAGTTCAATGGTCACATTTCAAAACAATGAAATCAATGAATTACGCTGTGTTAATAAGTAATTTGATCCTTTCTGCCAGCATTCCCAAAATATGTGTAAACTACTCAGAACTTTATGTGTTGAGTGCACCACAAGCTGCCTGTGTAACGGGTGAAATTCTGCTTTAAATGCACACAGAATCATGCTCTGTTAGACTGAATGTCTTGGCAGAAGCACAGTGGGGGTTGTTTCCCTGTTTGAGGATGTGAAATGTGAAATAACTTGGCTCTCAATTGCAGGCAATTTTTCAACAGATGGTAGCAATCGGCATACTGGCAAGAGACGGCGTAAACAACTTAGCATGTCCCATAATAACATTTGGAAAACAGCTACCAGGAGAAGTTAGGCCAGAGCTATTTTCAGAGACAGATGGTTGTGGTCTCAACCCTAACACCTCACCGTGAATGGCTCCATGGTAGGATGTGATTTCGTAGCCCTCGCTGTTCTCCACAGACGATTTCGGCAGGGAGAGCACGGAGCGCGTGGCGTCCCACCACACCTCTCTTCCTGACTGGGGGGTTCCTAGAAAGTAGCGGCCGCTCTGGCATCGTACACGGTCACAGGTGGTGGTGTGAGGATGTGTCTGGGCATGGGCGAGATCGTCTTCTGATAGACCCAGACCGTAGCACAGGGAGCCTGATTCTGGATACAGTCGGTAGGCACAAGATGCCTCTGCAGCCTCACCGGGATCCAGCAGCTGAGGAGATGCAGAGTCTGTCAGCGGACTCCCGCCCCACTGGCTGTCCTGGTCTGACTCTGAACGCTCTGGGTTGAAAGCTGAAAATTGCTAACAGAAGCACAAAAATCACAGTTCTTAAAGTTTGTGAGTCTCTTTCTAACAATTAAGCCTGCAGTAGTCTCCTGTCTTGATTTAGCTCTATAAAACAGGCTGTTTATTACCTGTGGGTAGGGTGACACTCTGGCTTTGGCCTTGGTCTGGGTGAGACGTGACTTGGTGCTCTTCCTGTCTTCACTGTGACTGTCAGCGTATGGGAAGGCTGGCTTGGTTGGGCTCATTTGGTCCAACGACAGCTGCATTCCCTTATACTCAGTATCCCTTTTGAAACAAACAAAATATATGTTAGGGATAAAAATAAAAGTTTCAACCCATATTTATCCAGGTTGTGCCTTTTTAGCCATGCTAGCAGCTCTAGGAATGGCAACGTCGGTCTGTCAGTCAGTCCACTATTTTGGTCCAGATGGAAATATCTCACCGACTGTTGAATGGATTGCCATGACTTTTACTCTCGCAGTAACACGAGGTTTTATTTGCTTTATTAAGTGAAATGTCTCAACAACTATTCCGTGGATTGCCATGAAATTGCCATTGAAGTTTGGTGATAGCCTGACTTTCATTTATCAGGTCAAAACCTGCAAAAATAATGACATTTCCATTAGCATCAGCTTTACTTTGTTTAGTGCTAATTAGCAGATGTTAGCATGCTAATTTGCATCAGCATGTTAGCATTGTCACTGTTTGCATGCTGACATTACAATCTCACATAGCTGCTAATGTCGCTGCAGAGCTCTGCTTTTGTTTAAACATTCATGAATCTCAGCTGCGCTTTGGCTCTGATTTTTTTTTTATGCAGCGTCTCCTGCGGTCCACTGAGCAGCTTAACTTTATTGGCGATGGATGAGTGCCTTGCTCAAGGGCATGGTGTTACTTGTTCACTTCTCCAGCTTCTCAAAACCTGTGGGCCAGCATTATCTCAAAATAATCTGAGCACCTTCTTTCTTTCTAATACAGCCTTGGTCGTAGTGTTGCACCAAGTGACGTAATCAGTAATTAGTCTGCAGCAGACGTCTTGGCCAATATTGAATATAGATAGCCACACAGACTTATTTTACAAACACACATTTTACGCCATGAATGATGTGAGGTGTAAGAAAATTGAAAACAACATTTAAGATAAGTTCACGAGATTGAGACCTTCCACTTCTGAGAAAAAACAGCAGACACCATGAGAAAAGTTAATCATTCTTTTCTGCCGTACAACCATTGCCAGAACCCGGCAGGAGAGCAACGTAACCCACGGACATGCATGTGCATGCACACTACCTCTGCACGGATCCTCCTCTGCAAGCATCTCATAAAAAACAGTATTTTGTGTAATGCAGGTTTTTTTTTGCTTCTATATGTGCATGCAGCTTGTGCACCATCTTTGACATTTTAACCCACTGTCCTGTGGCTGAACTCAATCCAAGTGTCACTGTCGAGGGAGTGAAAAGGCTCCTGTGTCAAGTGTTCAGCAAACATGAGCCTATTCTTAACTTATCACATCAACAGTATGTAATAGCAGCTGCCTGGCATTTTAAACCCTGTGGCCCATCCCTGACCCTGCACAGCCAGCCTCTTTAATATGACTCTAAATATGACCCATTCTTTATGTACAACACCTTAGGGGAAAGGCTGTGTTTGGATAGCCAGTACACAGTGTGAGTGTTATTTGCTCTTGCAGGTATAGTTGTGGTGGCTGGTTCTGCATCCTATCTGTACCCTGGTTGACTTATGTCTGAGCCAATAATGTTGGGCTTTTGTGCAAACTCAGCTGTGTTAGCCGAATTCCACCTCAGGGTCAATGTCAGAGCACCTCATGTCTGAAATACGCCACCAGCCCACCTCCGAACATGATTTATTAATGGATTCTTGTTGGGCTAAAACGCTGTAGGGCCGTGGTGATTGAATTGCTGTTTGTTTTTTTTTAATGTAGTTGGGTTTTTTTGTGCTCTTGCTAAATGTGAGCCTTTTGGATACTCCTGCGGAAGAGCTAATTATGCGTTTGGAAATTCACCGTCACTTTAATGCAGTTACTTTGTTTTCCTCCTTACTGCATTGAAGAAATCAATACCTGGAGTGCAGCCATATGCATGTGTACACGTCCAGAGACTCACACAAACACACTGTTACACACATGGAAGGACACGCACGCGCACACACACACACACACACACACACACACACACACACACACACACAGAAAGGCGACGTGTGGATCAACCAAACTTAACAAGGAAAATCCACCATGTGCTACAGCTATGAGATAGCTATTGATTCCTAGTTCACCGTTTGATCGATTTTGCTTTCCTTAGACTCCCGATCGATGGGGACAGTAGAGGTTTTTTGATGGGGTTGAACCCTGATGTTTGTCTTGCTGTCTCAAAGGGCCTTAGTGTGCTTTGTGCTCTCATAACACACAACTGCCTGAGCCCTGCCGCCGCAGTATTTGGTGGATTTGTACAGAGAGGCTACAGAGGGATAAAGACAAGGATTTCTCCAAGAGACAAAGACCCATCATATCATAGAGTGAGCTTCTAGCATGGATCATAAGAGTGTATGATATGATTTTACTTAATCTAGTTAAATATTCAGTGCTGCTCCCTCTGCAAACACCATTAAAAATGCAGCTGCTTTTAGCCCAGTTACAGCCCTTTAAACCTTGTGTTATATGTTTACGTAGCTGTAATTTTTGGAATTTCTGTCCAAAATGCAGCCAGTGTAGCAACTTATTATCTGAAATGCATGAGTCACAAGTACAAATGAAAGATTTATAATGCATGAATGATATGCACAAACGTCTCGAGAAAGTATTATAAACAGACCGTTTATTCTTAAGTCTGTTTCTTAAGAGGATAATATGATGTGGGACTCACGTGAGGACATAGTTGACGCTGACGATGCAGTGAGGTCTTGAGGACCGGCTGTTATGGACAATTGTGGCGTAACTCTGGACCCAGACCCAGCCGCCGTGCTTCGCCAGGAAACGATAATACTTAGTGGTGACTTGGCCTTTTACCAGCACTGAAAGAGATAAAAGAATCAGACAGAAGACAGAGATTAAAGTCAGTAACGACATGTGTGTGTGTTTGACATGTGTGATTGTCTGCACGTGGTGACCGCAACAGGTTGCCCGAGCAGTGACTGTCTGACAAAAGAAGGGCAGCCGGCGTGTTGTAAAAGCATAATGGAGAGCAGGCTTGTGACTCACAGAGGTGGTGTGCACAGCGGAGGTGGAAGATGTCACAGCTGTGGACGTGATGGTACAGGGTTTTCTCTATCAGGTCCTGGGGCTCATAACCTGTCAGCTCTGCCACCCTAAGCAGGAATTAACGAGTTGTGTTAAAATATGCAGAGTGATCCAGAGTGTATTTCTCCAAGGAGTTTCTTAAGAGAACTAATTTAACCCCGCTAATGAAAAATGTACGTGCTTTACACTGAGCATACACACAATAAAGACTATGACGTGTGCAGCAAACTGGCTGTGTGTGCACACCTGGAGTCCAGGAAGATGAGCTTCATGTCCAAACTGGCTCGGAACATAAACATGTTGCTGTGCAGTTTGATCTCAGTCACAGCGCTGGGCGGCAGAGAGTGACCCACAGCCACCAAACCCACGTTCTGGTAGCAGCCCTCAAAAGGTGACATGTCCAAACTGTACTGACGGATCTTCAGGTAGCCGCTGCAGTGGATCACCTGTGGTGGGGCAGAGGCACAGTGAGAAAAGGTCTGTAAGACAAGTGTAGTTGATTTGATCTACATTTTAAAAGCATACTGCCTAATTTATGTTACCGACCAGAAATATGGAATTATAATATTAAACATAGAGAAAAAGATATTAAAATTCCTACTATATATTTTTTTTATAGATAAAAATAAATATCACAATCTATGAGGAGCAAGGAATGCCATTTTTTCAGAATCATCAATTTCCATTAAATTAGCTAAATACTTTATTGCAGTTAATTATTTTGCTAATTAATGAACAGTTAATGAAATATCAGAGGGCAGCGACAAAGCTCCGTTGCCTACCTTGTATCCACCACTGGTGAGGCCTGCGTTTCTCTTCGCCAGCACACATTTCATCCGCAGAAAGAAAGAGCGCTCCACTTCATATTCTGAAGGAGGAAAACCATTTTCAGACTGGGTGATTATTAAAAAAAAAAAAAAAAAAACTTTACTAAGAAACTCTGACAGGAGGAAAAAAAAATATAGGCCGTCACTGCGTGTCTGCGTATTTGAAAACGGAGCCTATGACGCACAGGTTTATTTTAAACATGAATGCATTTTAATACTCATCTGCTTTGGTAATAGAATAAATGCACTGTCTGTGTTGTGAAAAAATAAACAGATGGAAAAATATAAAGCGAATTTACTGTTTCGAAATGCATCCTGCAGAAATACATGGTATCTCTATCCGATGCGCATCGGTGCAGACTATATGCACCTCATCCGAGTGACATCGACACATCCGTTGCATTTTTAATAAACCATATTCCTATTCTAGACAGTAACTTGTGATTTAATTACAAATAGACGAGAGAAAGGCGAAGCTTTGGACAGGAAATGTATTTTACCTTGGACGAAATGTGAGTGATAGGGCTGATGTGGCGTCAGGACAGCTGTCATCTCGTCATGGTCGGCAGGGTGGACATACTCATAAATACTGTTCCCAGTCAACTCTACCTGTTGAGAATAACTCAGGTAATTAACAGCGTAGGACTGCCCGGTGGGCTTTGTGTTCTTATTTGCAAAAACATAACACGATGTCTCAGTTTAGCCTTAAAGTGGAGACTGTAAGAATAACAGAACGCATCTGTACAAGCGGACCTGAGACAGTCCCAGATGGACTGATGCGGTCTCTGAAATGTACATGATCTTCCCGTCTGGAGCCACAACAAAGATGAATCCGTCCAACGTCTGCAAAGAAACGACACACCGCAGTTACCTCTCAAAATGCTTCACAGTGTCGGGCCACGCATAGGCCATATCTGCGCGTACACGTCTCTAATACTTGATCATGCTGGCAGTAATAATAATAATAATCATATACCTGCAGCAAATGAGATCCCAGCTCTCTTCCAACATTGTCCAAAGACCTCGTTCGACTTGCATGACCCCAAGCCTCACCTAAACCTGCACAGAGTGAAATAATGCTGATTGGTTGCGGTGTGGCATTAGAATGAAATGGAGAAGATGTTGTTTTTTTTATATTAATGACGGAAAATATAATGCATGTAGTTAGTTCTTATGTAACCATTATTATTATTATTATTATTATTATTATTACACTTAGCCTACTGAAAAAAAAGCAGGACTCTGTCTGTCTGTCTGTCTGTCTCTCTCCCTTTCTCTCTCTCTCCCTCTTTCACACACACACACACACACACACACACACACACACACACACACACACACACACACACACACACACACCCTCGAGCCAGAGGCGTGCCTGTTTAAAAAAAGGCCTATTTAGTGTTAAAGCATTTGCAGCGTCCTTTACTGTCTGTCACATGTTGTGCAGGCTGCAGACATGAACCTCAACAATCTGCCGGTGTTTACAGGCTGCCCAGGCACAAAGTGTGCCTCCTAGAACAACTGCAACACAGACCGCCAGTCTGGAGGGATGGCATAACTTAAATAGCAGGATCATATTTTAATTCATTAGGATTCTCCAGGAAATTCTATTTATTAGTGTTGCTGCTGTTGCAAAAATGCTTAATTTTTAAATGCAACCACAATTATGTCCATCTTTTGATTTTTTTTTTTTGCTCCAATCAATCCCTCAGCGCGGGCCACTATTTTCAGTGTAAGTGGAACAAAGCAAGTAGCCAGTGCTGCTCATTGAAATTCATTCAGTTTCATCAGAAACCTCGTGGAGCTCGGGTATCATCAATAAATTAGGTGTTCGTCTCCCCTGCTGCACATGAAAATGAAAATAGTTCTCCGCTGTCGGACATGCACCTTAATATCAACCCTACAGATGAGAGGACGCACAGAAAAGGGAACTACAACAACCAAAAAAATCCTACTTCACCTGAAGGATACATAATATTAAAAATACAGCTAAGGCGGTTTTTCCTGTATGTGTTTATCATTTAGTCTCTCTTATACATTTTTATGTTACATGCTATCACAGCAAAATCTGCTCCATTCAGCAAAAACGTGGCCATAGGATGTGATTTCATGGCACATCATTAATAGCATTTTTCTTGCACTGCAGAGGCTGTGTAAGACTGTGTGCGCCTCCTGCTTACATGGCTCTCGGTGATTAGAAGCTGTGCAGGACCCTTTTTGTAATTGGTACGTCTTGTTCTCAGTCACGCAGTCAAAGAAACCTGCGGAGACCTGTATAAAAGATGGTGGCACCTCGTCTCCTTTAGACACACTGAATTAAAACCGATCATAATCCATCTGTAAAGACTCCCTGTAGATGGATGGAAATGGCTGTAATGCTCCTATAATATTTCTGTATGGCTTTAAGTGAGTCTGTGAGTCCTCCGCGCGAGTTTATTAACGCTTAAATTTTATTTCATTTTTTTTTTTTTTAAATCTTCCATAACATCACTACAGTACTGTAAATAGGACTTACATTATTAATAATTATAGTATTTTATCCGCACTAACCAGCAGAGTAAAAAATATTTTGTTCCAGCAGAATAATATTGTCTTCTGTAATAGTGATTTTTAAATTATCTATCCAGCTTTTTAATCCCTCATAGAGCCCATTTTTTCCCCTCTAATTTTATATTTACGTGATTTAAAAATATAGTTTGTCCACTTTTCCTTTCCTTTCCTTTCTTACTTTCTGACCTTAACGTCGTGCAGATGCGTTGATCAAGTAAGGGCAGCATTAGTTGGTGAATTAATAATGAAAAAATAAATGAATATCAGTGTATCTGAGCTAAAGTGAGGCCCACAGCTGGCAGGAGAAACGTGTCCGCAGAGTGAAAGCGGTGCGTTTAAGTGCGCTAATCGCTCACCCTGAGGGAAAACGATTCTCATCTTCAGGTAACTTGTTGTCAGTCTTATTATGGAGGCTTTGTCCAGCTGTGAGGTGATGGCCGACGGCAAAGGCAACATTTTGGCCAGTTCATAAAATTCACTGTTCTCCTTTTCCCGTCTAGTCCTTGCGGCCGTTTTGGATTTCTCCTTCATGTCGGCGCCTTTTCACTGTATCCTTCCTGCTCTGAGACGGCGGTGATTCACATCAGCACTTCCACTGATTCCTCTCCGCTTGGCCTCCTTTTCATTGCAGGTTATCAGCTAAAAGAAGTCGCAGTTTTAATATTAACAGCTGAATCCAAAAAACCAAAAAAAAAAAAAGAAAGAAAAAGGTGTGGATATCCCTGGTACTCCTGATGGCGGTGAGTGATACTTCAGCTGGTTGTAGTTAAACCTCCACGGTGCTGCTGCAGGATTTCATCCATGACCTGCAAAACACAGACAGAGAGGAGAAAAAAAAAAGACGTAAGTCCCAAATTCATCATTCATTTCATTTAGCTTTACACTACACGTGATGAAACTGTCCTTTTGTGTTGTTTTGTTATTTTGACGTGTGCCTGATGCAGGCCTGCGCGCAGACACGCTCTGGAAAAACATACTGCACGTGAATTCACACATTAATCACGAGTCTGATTTACTGAAGAGGAAATATAGCAGGATATTCTCTTATAACAGCAGCATCAAATAGGAAAAGCAGCAACCATGGCTATAATATACATATATTTAAACCCAACAATTTTAGAATAAAATCACCAAGATAACAACAATAATTACAGCTGCAAAAAAATCCACTGATAATATAATAAAATATAATATTATGTAATATAATATAATTGCAGATCAAAAGTGCAGACATGCTCTTCGGTGGATTCATGCTGGTTTTCTTTTTTCTTTTATTAAACAAGCTCACCCTGTTCAAAATGTGGTGAAGGGCTCACTGCAAACGTATCCATCTGAAGTCAGTTTAGCC
The DNA here is from genome assembly GCF_051107435.1 of Chaetodon auriga. NCBI lineage: Eukaryota > Metazoa > Chordata > Actinopteri > Chaetodontiformes > Chaetodontidae > Chaetodon > Chaetodon auriga. The sequence goes on from NC_135091.1 coordinate 7,986,145, forward strand.
TCTCAGCCTTTAAGAGGTTATTTATCCTAAAACAAGTGCAGCTTCTGCCTAGGAGTTGAAATAATTCAGCGTTTTGCATTTCGATCGAATCAGGATACATGTTGCTGCTGAACGCTGCAGCTGAATCGAGGAAATGTCATTTGACCCAACACAAGCCCTGAAACGTGTGCAGCAGCACTGGCAAAAAAAACACAGCTGTGACATAATCTTACCTCTCTGCCCGATTTTTATCACTTGTTTTTAAGAAAATTGAAAAATAAATACATCCAGTACAAGTTGACAGACTTTTTCAGACAGATAGTTTTGCAGTATTCCTACCCGCGCTGAGATTCACTGTATTTCCCTAAATCTGAATCGATCCTGTGGCCTTACTGGCAGCCTGCTGGGAATTTCACCTGTCCTGATCCGGGTTCACCAGTCGTCCCAGTTAAGTTTGGTCTCAGCTCCTCCTGGATTTCCACCTGGAAAGGCGAACGGGCCGTGCGCTGCATACACCTCTCCAAATTATAAGGACGCGCAACGAGTGGCATTCGTGCCCAACAAGCCTCCTCTCCTCAACTATCTCAATGTCCCTCTCCGGAGCCGCTCGGGACCCGCCCACCGTGCGTCCGCCTCGCTCTGATTGGATGGAAGCGCCGAAAGTCGCTGCGTGATTGGACATTTGGCGTGGGCGTCAACTTGGTACTGCAAGGTATGCGCGGCACTTGGCCATGCCCGAAGTGAGCTTAGATGTGATCTTGTTGTGTTTTTGTCATTAGCGTGGAGATCACGGATCAAGCTGAAATAAATGAATAAATCCGCATTAAATAGCACAGCAAGGGAATGTTCATGCAGGAGATGGGTTAAATAAAAGCTGCAAAGACCTCCAGCTGGTGATTACTTTAAGGGAAACATACAGAATAACATTTAATTCCACGAAAAAAGAAAACATTAATTTATTTCCATAAATAAATCACACGATCACAGAACAGTTTTCATCAGTTCACTCACATTTCATATCATGTAGTTTTCTTTCCACGTGGCATCGACCTGAATTAAAAATAACAAGTGTTGGTTCACTCAGTTGAGCTGCTCGTATTCCATCGGAAAAATACTGAATACATCCACAAATCTTGCCAGCGTGACAAAAATATTTTTCATTCTTGACTGGCCAAAATACAACTCCTCAAATATTCAACAGACGATGTGGTGAGATATGGTTAACAGGTGCAGGTTTGCTGATGTTAATAAGAAATAAAAAATAAATAAAAACAACGGAGGATTAAATAAATAAAAGTGTGTCACTGTTTTGAAAAGAAAAAAAAACTGTTCAAGCTGTGCTCATACTGCTGCTGTTAGTTGTCTAATGAATAGGCCTTAAATCCTCCCCTTCGCCTTTTCAGCTCGATGATACATAGGATCTCCTGAATTATACTGAACTGTACTGACCAAAACATGGACCCGCTCACCTGCTTTAGTGGCTGCAGTAGATTTTTCTCATGTTTTCTGGTGGATTTACCCCCTCTGGATTCAGAACCTTTGTAGTCCAGAATTTCTCCGCATTGAAGGGGGTTTATGGTTGCTATTCTGAAGCATGGAGAAGCTATTGGAACAGGAGGAGCTCTACATCCTCGCGTGTAGCTCGTAGAGGCTTTGTATTTATTCCTAAACTTTAAATGTGAAATAGAAATCTTGAGGTTGAACTTACATGTCTTTTTCGCACATATCAACCACTGAATTCGATTATATTTATACTCCTTCACCAATTGTGCCCTCTCACCAAGTTGACCCGTTTTGCCTTGAGATATTTCAGATTTTTTCTGTTTTTTTATTTTATTTTATTTTATTTTTCTTAAGCCACATGCAAAACAGTTTACCCCCGCCTGAGAGAGCAATGCGCCGCGCCCGGAGCTCATGCAATAGTTTGGTGTCCGTCAAACACGTTTATCTGAGGATTAATTTCCATGGTGTGAATCAGATGAGAGCGCCGCGGCGCATGTAGTTTTTTAATTAGATACCGGGCGCTCAGATGGAGGAGGAGGGGGGTGCTGGTTAGATCAGCGGGCGCGGTGACGGGGGCGCGGACGCATGACGGTGAGCTCATTACGCACATAATTAGCCCTTAAATTGATGCTGCATCCTGCCATAATTGGAGATTCTCCTGCTGCCTGGGAACAGATATCTCCATGTCTCCTTCCGTTTGTGAGTGTGTGTGTGTGTGTGTGTATTACTCCTGTTGTGGGGACATAAATCTGTTTACACAGTCACATTGTGGGGACTCGCCGTACTTGTGGGGACAAAATACAGGTCCCCATCATGTAAATAATTAAATTTTAGGGTGAAGACTTGGGTTAAGGTTCAGGTTAGGCAAGTGCTGGTTATGGTTGTGTTATGGTTAGTCTCCAGAAAATGAATGTAAGTCAACGTAATGTCCTCTGAAGTATTGGAAACACGACTCTGTGTGTGTGAGAGATGGTGGGAGGAAGAGAGAGATAACTATTTCTATCTAAGTGTCCTCTACTGGGCTCAAAATTAGTCCTGCAAGGCTCTACCTTTCTATTATTTTCTCATTTCTGACAGATAAAAAGAACAAATTGGCAATTAGAGGACAGCCCCAGATGCTGACTGGTCTCAGGTTCTCCCTTTAAAGTAAACAACACGTTACTGCATCCACCACATCTGATGTGTCAAAAAGAGCCATTCCTTATCGAGCGTTTGAGGGAACACAAGCTTAGATATTTGAGATTTTTCTCTCTGTGACCAATCCCTTATCACTGGATCTCATTTCCTTCTGATTTTTTGCAGGAGCCACCCCATAGGTCAGAGGTCACCATGGTCTGGTCACTTCGCAGGACCTTCTCCATGCAAATAATTTGACTTCCATTCTTGATTTTCCTTTAAAAACAATCGATCTGGTCACATTCTGTGCTCTAAACCTCTTTTTCTCATGTGTATGCAAACAAAACATTCGTGCAAATAAACCAGTAATCTTCAATGGAGATTCAGCACCTACAGATCAGGCTTAAGGCGGCGTCCTATCAGTTTCCCCTCTGCGGTGACTGACAGGGATTGGGAAGTTCTCTGAGGGCAGGAGCTCCGAGCTCCTGGTAGAAGATTTACCCTGCCCGGACATCCTGTTAATGCCCCACCGCAGGCTGTCACAACAGGGGAGCTCGCTTTGCTGTCCTTGCAAACTCTCCCTCCCCGCCACCGGAGTCTCACCCGTCTTTCCATTTTTATTGTGTTGTCACAAATCACGCTTCTCTGTGGGAAGCCAGGCCTGAAACTCTCCCCAGCATGAAAAAAAAAAAGCGATGGGAGGTGGCAGGTTAGTGAAGGTTATTGAGGGAAAGGTGGGAAGGAGGTCAGAGGATCTACAGTCAATAGTGCTCAATGAGGAACACGGTGCATCATGTCCTCTAATGAGCTCTCATAATGACACTCTGGCTGGACAAGTTTCTGTTTCATGATCTGGTTCCTGGTGCCCTCGAACACTAAAAGGCCTTTAGAAAAAAGGATCTTTAGTGACATGTAGTAAAGTAGATAGATTCAGCATTGAGTGCTTTCAAGAATTATAATTTCAGTGTAGTTGATATGAATTTGCATTGGGGGAGGTAAAAAATTAATTCTGTTGGAGATTCTGGTGTGTAGTTGCAGCTAATGTAGCCTCGAACTGCTAGCCTCAAACACAGATGAGATGATGAGCAGATTTTTTTAATTTTCAAACTTGTAGTCTTCAGACCCCACTGACTCAGGTGACATCACTTAAGGCAATTTACCAGACTTTGCACAGCTCCCTCTGGAGTCACAAACTGGTTTATACAAGTTTTTTTTCCCCTCCACATATGCAGTAGTACTCCCAAACACCTGTAAGAAGGCTTTAAAAGATCCCATTTAAAGCCTTCAAAATCTACACCAACATGATGGAAGTACTGAGAATTGATCTGAGAGATGAAAATGGGTCACCAAAAAGCATTCAGGAGTTAAATCAAACCTAGAAGACAAACAATAAGCTAACATGGCCATTATGAAAGGAATAATCCGAATTTCATCATTTTTGCATTAAATGTTTGGCTGCTGCTCGATTAGATGAACCTGATTGATCTCACACTGGGGAAATTCACTTGTTACAGCAGCTCAAGAGTCAAAAGCAAAGGGAAAAAAAAGTGTCTGATAAATAAAAATGAAACAAGATAAAAATCTAATAAAAATAAAAGCTATGTAAGTCTGTCACATATGCTGATATGAGCATGGTGGATAATTACATTCATAATTGTAATACACACAAATTCACTGACTGACACTGACTGCCAGGTTTTCCTGCAGTACCTAAACGCATCAACATGAATGGTCCCTGCTCCAAAGTACACGACAAAACACACAAAAACATTGTATCTTTTCAGCAAAATGCTACTTATCTTGTAACATTGAGAACATTGTATTTGGAGAAAGTGGAAAACAAATCAAAAGCATAAGGTGTCAGCAATGTAAAAAAAAGCGAAATTAAACTGATTGTGCAGGTTTTAAGATTTGACATTTGAGTACTGACCATGCTGCCCCATGCCTTCCATGTGCAGCAGTTTAATTTGTCTGTGGTCCCACACTGCCACGGAGATCCACCTCTGTATTTATAACCTCTCCTCCACTTCCTCCTTCTCTCATATTTCCTCCTTCATACGCTCAAGATAATTTCATCCTGGACTAATACACTGCCATACAGAGTCAAATAACCTGATTAGATGTGGCATCATATATGCTGCAAAGGAGAACGGTGGCCATAGGTGGAGGAGAAGACACATACGAAACTGAGGATTCAGGAGATATTGCCGAAATAGGAACAAGATGTTAAAAAGATGAAGGAGAGATGAAAGCTGTCGATTCTAAATGTGTTAGCCAAAGATTTCACAGAACGAGTGAAAAAGCAATGAGACGGAGGCACCATGTTGGGTTCCACTCTGCGCTCCGAGATTGAAACGGCTGGGCATATGTAAACAGGCTGCATGTTTGACCAAGATTTGCCAGTTGTGTTTTCTGTAAGCTATTACTGACTCTTTGTGTGCTGCTTTCCCTAAAAGACGGAAATATTATTTAGTGCTCCCCGCCTCCTTTAGCTGTTGGTTTTGAACCGGCCATTTTATTTGGAGAGTGATGGTTGGACATTTTATATTGTGTTCTTTTTCTCCCATTAACAGTGACTCTTTCCCATCAATTCTCACTGTGTCTCTTTCTGCCAGGCCCTTCACTGAGCCCATCTGCTGTGTGCGAGCGTTAATTAACCACACTGCCATTTCCTCTGTGTGCGCTGCGTTTGAAGGTGCTTAGAGTACACGAGTCAGCCCCGCAAGTTCATCAAAATGCTAATTTGGCCCAAATTAAAGTTGTGATTAACATTACACAGTTTCCTGTGCAGACAAATTGATCCTTCCATGAGCTCTCTCTCTCTTTCTTTCTCCCTCTCTCTCCCTCTCTCTCCCTCTCTCTCTGGGTGATGAGTGCCTGGGGAGGGAGACTTTCCTCTTGGGTGTTCTTGCCATCATTGCCAAAGTGGGAGAAAAACAGATGAAGCCCACAGCCGAAGCTAACGGTGTGTGAGGAAGATTTGTGTCTAAATGCTAACGGTTTTCTTCTATAGCATGAATAAAAGTCTCATTCCGTTCAATTCCATTATCTTCTCCCGCCGCCTTTCGACACTTCACATGCACATTAATCCATATTTGTTTGTGTGCATGCACTCTACTCGTGGGTACGCTCCTGCGTTGTCTCAGACTGTGTACATATGTGAGGAACCAATAAGCTGTAGCGCTGATGCCGTGACACAGTTCTGACTGTATTTACCCTGCTCTCCAGCTGCCTCTGCACCTCCCAGACACTGATAGGCACATGGAAACAAGGCCCCAGAGAGGTTAGAAAAAAAAAAATCCCATTAAAATCATAGAATTATTTACGCAAATCAAATTGTTTTCTCATTTAATTTTGTAACCGCTCCTGTTTGGTTTTCTTGATCACCCTGCGTGTGACTTTGATCGCCTTGAGTTTTGCACATTGTCACATCTCTGCTGTCTGGAAGCTGTAAAATGTTAAGCAAAAAATATATTTGTAGTGCTGAAAGACAGATTAGGAGCCTCTCTCATAGGTTAGCTGTGCTAATTCATGAGAGAAAATCAGCAAGCCGTACCCTCCCAGTACAATAGAGGTGGTGCCATATGTTTTTTTTTTTTTTTTTTTTTCCTGAAACAACAGCAGCTTGACATTCCCGATGGGTAAATGAGAGTGGAACGCTTATTTAGGTACATACTGTAGTCTCTCTCTCTCTCACTCACACGCACACACACACACACACACACACACACGGATAAACTTCTCGTGGTAATGAAAGCCCATGGCGTTCATCACTCTGTCTTAAGCAGTGGTTATTGAGGCATTAAATATGTCTACACAGGGCTCAGTGAAAGGCTGCCAGATCAGTGTTCTCCTCTGAGGGGGGCTCTGTTTGCATACAGACAGGTTGGGGGATTGGGAACGTGCACCGAATGGAGCCTGGGAGTAGTAACTGGGTGCCCACCACTGTGGTGTTAGCACCATTATGGGATGTCACTGTGGGAGAACTGCGGCTCTTCAGCTGGATTACTGAGATTCTTGCTGAAATTGAGCGGAATTGGAAATGTGGCCGACGGATTCTCTCCAGAGTGATGCGTGCACAATGCTGCCACACACACACACACACACACACACACACACACACACACACACACACACATGCAGTCGTGTTTCCATCACTTTTGGGGACATTACCCAGACTTGCGTTCATTTCCTGCACCATAAACACTGCTTGTCTAACCCTAACCCTTACACTTACCTCAGTCCAAGTCCCCACCCTAAAATCTAATAATTTACATTATGGGGACTTGGTTTTGTCCTCATAACGAAGGCAAAGTCCCCACAATTTGAGTATGATAACAGATTTATGTCTATACAACAGGAGAAACACACACATACACGCAGCCTTCCATGTTCACACAAATGCAAATGTGCATTTATGGAAACATTTGGCCACAACAGGAAGTCTGATGATGTTGATGGTTGTATGAACGAAGCGTACACAGACCGCTGCAGGAGGATTTGAGCAAATGTCACTTTGACAACTTATGAAATTTCTCATCCTTTTTGTAATGTCCTCTTGTGGCATGACGACAAATGCAAAACGCCACCGGTGCATACCTCAGCAGCCTCTACTGTCTTTGGCTCGTGTTTGCGTAGTAGAAAATGTGGTGGTTTATTGTGTTTTTCTAAGCCCTGCCTGCAAACCAAATTCCCCATCAGGAACAATACAGATTTGACTTGTATTAAAATGAGGTGAACTGAAATAAATTTACAGTGTTTTGAATAAGCACTGACTGCAAATCATCATCAAACCAACATCTGTGAGAAAATCAGCTATTGTAAAGGGATTTTTGAAGCCTTGAGTTGTAGAACTGTTATTTTTGTCCATCAGTGATGTTCATGGGAGCATTGTTTTTCTGTGGATGAGCAGTCCTGCAACAGCCCCGGTGTGACTACATGACTCAGGCTTAAGAAAGGACCTTTACAGCTCAGTAGCCTCCTTTCTAATGGGTTAGGGGTTCAGTGTGCTGAGGCCACACTCCCTTCTGAGGTCCCTTCTCCTGTGTCATAAAATAAACATGCTGGGTGCGACCCTAGGGTGAGGGTGAACATTAACACCCCAGCCGCTGGCCCGGGGGTCAGCCAGGGGTCAGCAGCCTGTGGCGAAGGGAAGGACGGAGATTATTCTTCCACACTGACAGCCGCACCAACATGGCATCAGCGTGGAAGAAACTCACACTCCGGGTGTTATGTAAATTCTGTCTGAAGGATTAATGGCAGCGCACACACTCTTTTAGGTCAAAATGGTGTTTTCGGCCTCCTGTTTACTTGGGCAGGCGGTGGGAGTGAAGATTTAGAGGCCTTAGTTCTGGGTTGTTACAGAAATTGATTTAAAGCTCGAAATGACTTTTCCTTTTAAAAGTTCGTCCTTAAAGTTCAGCTACATTTTTTTACTTTTACAATAGGAGCCTCTCACAACTTAATTCATACTGTATAAAATTTATGTTTAGCATCAAATAGCTTGTGCCAAAAGCTGCAACCACATATTTTAGAAAAACAAAAACTTTATTCCCTCAAAGCTGCAATAACAGATGTTTTGGGCATACTGGGGGAGAGAAAACAAGCTATAAACACAACTCTGAAAGTTACCCTGTAAGTTTATATGTTAGCAACAACTTCAGCATTTGTTTGAGTAGTCCCTGAGGGAAATATCCATCTTTTTTAGCAGCTAAATGCTATTAACATGTTCAGCAAACTTCATCTGTATCTCATTTGGTAGTGAGCAAACGCATCAGTCAGTGTTTAGAACAAAGCTGATGAGAGCAGTGAGAGTGAAGCAAAACGGTTAAGTTTCAAGGCCGTAAAAAGACAAAACAATGTGCTGAAAGACGCTTAAACGCTCCGTAGAGCTGAGGGGAAATGCAGAGTTGGATGATAATCTTCTCTTATGAAACGGACCGCTGTGATCCTTTGCAACTACAAAAAATAGATTATAGGCGCTTTAAGTAACTACAGCCAGTAGTGTGCATGATTCGGCCTCGAGTACATTTGGAGGTGTTTTCATGAATTGTTTTGTAGCATGTCACAGGTCCAGAAACCAGAAGAGGCAGAGCAGAATGGCGTGTGCCTCCCCCAGCAGTGCTGCCCTGGTGCATTATTCAGCCTGGCATTCACCCTGACTGTGGGGAGCCACAGATGTTAGACATGGCTAACCAGCTATTGTAGAGAGTAGGCACGGACATCAGACCTGCCAAGACTGGTCAGACTTTATAGTGAACTAGATATTCTCTACTGACATCAAGAAAAAAGGAGAGGGAGAGTGAAAAGAAGTGATTGACAGCCATTCAGACAGAGCTCCAACAGCAGTAAGTACTTCTTCAGGTTTGTGTTGTATTTTGCAAGATATGCTAAATCTAGGTTTTCTTGGCTGACAAAACCACCGCAAAGAATGATTTTCAGGGTGTGTTTGTCCTCGTTCTACAGCCAGAAGACACCACGATTACAATCCAGGAAACACAGGCAGACAGCGGATTTATAAGCAAAGTACAAGCCATAGGATTTATTTGTCCTTTTAGCCTATCCACAATGTGCTTATAAAACCTCTCCCTGCAACAATTAGGGGGGCATAGATCACATTCTTGCCTTTGCAGAGGCCAGAAAACACCATAAGGCTTTGGGACATCTCATTCTCACTGGGAACGGTCTGGAAGATGCTTTACTAGATGGATTTATATGTGGCCTGCGCCACTTCCCAGTGATTGAATGTCTGTGTGCATGTGTTGAGCTGACTCTGTGTGGATCCGTCAGGGGACTCATAAGGCAGGTTTGAATTAGGCATGAGATAGGAGGAGGATGTGTGTGTGTTTGCTTGGGCGTGCATGTGTGACTCGGAGTACTTTATGGTGAAAGAGCGTGTAAATAGTGACCGGAGACAGATGTGGTCTCATCCCTGAAAGGCTGAGGATAAAAAATTATTGAACAAGACCTCAGGATCAGGGCAGAGCAGGACATTTCTCAAGATACCATACTTGCACTATGTTGTAGTGGAAATGAGGCAAAAACGGCACAACCACACAGTCTTCTTTCTCTATTTGATGGTGTTACTGGCTGATAATATCCAGTTGCACAAAGTGAAACCGAATCTGTGAAAACTTCACGCAATCTTTTTCATCTGTGCAGCTTAAAGCTTTACCTAAGAGGTTAGCTATAGCCCTAAACACCACAAAAACCTATAAAACATGAGCTGGAGAGTTGTGAGAGACATAAAAGCAGTTCCTTTTAATGTAATATTGATTTACAAACCACATGTTAAAACACCTCCTGGTCATGGGTCATTACATTCAACCCCTAACGAATTACACTGGGTGCTGAACTGGAGCCAGTGCACATGAGGCGCTGGACTTTTTTAGATCCACAGGCGCAGGTTTTGGGTGTCCTGGTGTCTAGACAGTAGCAGCCTGGGAGCAAGAGCTTGAACGAAAGAAAGACATTAGACAGCAGTGACGAACAGCAGCAGTATCTTCATTAGAACTTGTGAAGAAGTGCCTTGGAAATACTTAAAATTATAACCCTGCAATCTCATATAAAGTCATATTTCTTTTTTGTGTGAACGTTACATTTCTGAGATATGATGACAGACTGTGGGGAGATTATTGGATTAGCTGTCAGGACCTTGTAGCCCCTGATGTGTGTGTTCACTGATGCCATCCAAGCATTTTTTACATGCCCATATTGATTAGCGCAATTACAATAATGAGGCAAAATTGCCGTCTGTGTTTTGACCTCACAACACAGTGTTGTGTCAACAGGGACAACAACAGGGAAAATTATACCAATTAATTAGTTTGATTCAGTTAATGTTTTGATGGTGTTAATGACAGACAGAAAAGCAAAATGTTGTGAGAGACAGCTGACACATGCTGAGGGTTTTTTTTTTTTTTTTTTGGATTTGGTTTGGTTTACTGTCAATAATGCAATAATATGGACGTTATGGATGTTTGCACAGTCCAACAACCTTTATCAAGATGGAGACATTGCATTGACATGACACTCTGGAAAATAAGAAGACATAGAAAGAATCTGAGGAAGAAACCACAGAGAGATTTTGAGAAACCAGAAGGTAAAAAAAAAGCATTTCTAAGCAGACATTATCCTAATAAATGGTTTATAACACACTATAATGTAGTTGTAAGCAGATGTAAGCTCATTTTTAAGTGTTAATTAATGTTTAATTCTAAAAAATTACGACTTCTCTACTGTAAAGACATATTTTGTATTCTTGCTGCTGTGTTATTTTATTGTCATTCATTATTATACACCAGCCTCCACTTACGAGCACCCACAGGAAGAGTTATAGTTCTCGCAAATGACTCAAATAAACACTTATTTTGCTTATGAGATTATAGTTGGTTGCAAACCATTAATTAAATGTTTATATACTGCTTATGAATGCTACGTAGGGGGGCTTTAAGTAAAGTGTTGCTAAGCAGGATAAAAGGTATTGAAAATGCAGGCACACTGTCATTTTTACAACGCAATTATCTATTTTTTGTAAACAAATTCAACTGCAGTAATACAAACAATGTTGTGGTATTTTAAGATGAAACGGCTGCTTAAATTACGGGATGTTAGCTTGACGTGTAAACACCAAACAGACTATCAGGTCCAATGATGGCAAATCAGTTTTCCTATATTTGCATGTATTTGTAATCAGATATGCTAAATGCCAAAAGTTGACTTTAGAAGATTTCCCAAACTAGTGGCTGTTTTAAAAATATTTTTTAAATTACTAACACCGTTTATGGCATTGAGGTCCTGCAGGGGAAGTTCATTTTCGACATTTAAACAGCAACATATGTTAGAAAAATAATTGGGTGATTTAAGTAGTTTTGAAACATTTGTAAATTTCACAATTTTGGTAAATGAAAATAAATAAACAAGTATTCAGCATTTCTCCACCAGAACTTTATTCTTGGCTAAATGTGGAGAACTTTTCACCCTGGGAGATAAAATGAACAGAAAATATAACTGAAAAGATGACAAATTAGCAAAATCCAAATAATTAAAAAGGTAAAACTGGAGTGGGGGTTGGGATGCTGCATGGACCAAAGTATTCCTAAAATCCTGCCTCCAGCCTCAGAAATATAAAGTAATTGCAATGACAGGAACGTAATTGATTAAGCTTTATTTGCAAAATACCACTAAGAGCGTGATTCTTCTCCTGAATCATTTGAGAAACAAATACCCTGAAAACCTTTCATGAGTTCAAACCCCCACCACACAGACGACACATACAGCCTGTGCTCATGCATGCAAGATGCTACAGTAAATATGGCTCCCATTTGCATTTTAATTCACCTCCCGGTAAACGCTTCCACGTGAGACTCCTACAGGAGAGTTGGTCTTCATCGTCGACTACTATTATTTGTTTAGGGGCTTACGCAGCGAGCGCAGCACATGTTGTTTTTCAGACATCGTTCATAGCCACTCGCTAACCAACAACAGCAATAGCACCAACGACGACACTTTTTCCATATCTCATGCAAATGTTTGCAGTAACACCCCCTCCTTGCTTTGTTTTTCCTGTGGTAAGGTAGCATTTACATTTCATGAGCTCACAAACCTTTTTTTTTTTTTTTTAAGGTCCCCCAGCATTGACTTGTCACTGGGCTGATTTACTGGACCAGTCATTTCCATGCAGGCCAGTGGCTGAATCGCTCTCCCTGCTGCAGATGAATATTTACATGGCAGTTAACAGGTGGCGAGTAGTTTAATGGTGGTAATTGCTCCACGGCACGTGTAGCAGGAGAGGAGGTGCAAGACTTGTGTTGCTTGGGGCTGTCCTACTTCTGTGATGAGGCATCCCAGGGGATAGATCTGTGTGTGTGTGTGTGTGTGTGTGTGTGCGCGCACCATATTTTATACTTTCAGCGGTGACATTTATGCTATTCCAAAAAAAAAACAAAAAAAAAAAAACAGCACAGTGATATTATCCAATCACATGTTTCAGTGTTTTTCTTGACTGATGATGATGGTTAATTTTTCCACCGCTTGACTGTCGTGTTGGGTGGCGATCAGCTGTGTATTTGTCACTCCCTCCAGGAAATACACAGCACCTGGTTCTTCTGTCCACCGCTGAACTGTACGAATACATGACAACGTACAGAATAAGCATGCATTCGTCTCACACACAAACTTTGGAAACCTAACAATAAATATGTCTCCCTGGCTGCACACAACCAACAGGGAATGAGCGCACTTGAACAAACATAAAACCTTCAAATGGGCAATGCAATATCTCCTTTAAACTCTTAAATTTTAACCATAAAATTCCTCCCGCTTCACGTGTCCTCATTGAGGAAATTCCGTCAACTAAATAAATCTGTGCACTACATACAACATGAAAGTATTTCTTGCGTAGTACAAATACAAAACACATCAATACTGGAAATAAATCATGTATGTAAACAAACTTATCAAATAATGATGTAAGAATATTAATGGTGCGTTGATGTTAAAAGTTTTCAAAGAGCATAAACGCTCAAAAGAAATTAGCATCATACTACATAATGAACCTCTAACCTCGTGGCTCTTAGATAAAGAGCTAAATTTCTACGTATTTAGATTTATTGTGCAAATTTGCTGAATAAGACACTTGCTGTATAAGCAGACGTCTTTTTCAAACATTTAATAAGATAGAGATATTCCTCTTCTAGAGCGGTCACTTCACACTAGCTTCTTTTTTTTTTCTCTTCCATGGAGAGAGATTCGGCTTTACCGTCAGTCTGACAGCCATGCAAATGTTAAAGCACTGGAATGTTCCACAAACGGGAGCAGATGGACCCGACAGGCCCCTCCCTTTCACTCTCAAGGAACATGACATCACCACATATGGTCGCGGTGATTGATCTGTCGTTAGAGAGTGATGGCTGGCTGAGTGGAGGGAATGGGGAAAGGATATGCGCGGAGCGGAGGCAGAGTGCTGCCGTAATGTTTTCCATGGCAAAATTCATACAGTCATAAGGATGAATTCGTCAATGGCCAGAGTGTTTCTCAATTGATTGTGTGTGTGTGTGTGTGTGTTTGTCGTGTGTCTTGAGAAAGAGAGACTTGCAGTATATGGACGCCGTACTTATTAAGTTGCATTTTTGTGTTTCTCTTTTCCTCACAGAAGACATTGTTCTCACCACCTTAATGTCAGTTTGGACGTTATAATCGTTATAATCAACAATAACTGTCATAAAAACAGCAGATTCCCCTCCAAGTTTGACTGGATAGTGCAGAATTCAAAATAAAGAGTAGAGGCTGTCCATACATTGATTACCCTCATAGAGTTACTGATAATGATGACATATGAAATGCTGTAGTTAGTGCCATCAAGCAGCAGAGACATTATTTATTGCACCCTGGTTGGTGCAGTAGCTAAGATGATTTATTTCTGTTGAAAAAAAACCAACCACTGCAACTCTGTAACCAGACAGTAAAAAAGATGCAAATGCTGAATCAAAGTGAGAGAGATGATGTTGGAGAGAAAAGCAGTAGGATGGATATGCAGCTCCAGACACAGAACAGAAGCTGGGAGCTTGTCTTGTCCTGCTGTGTGTCTGGCAGATTGCTATGGAGCCTGTCATTGCAGCCAGCAGGGTGTCCAGCCACTACATGGCATTCAGCAGGGGAGGTGAATAAATCACTGGAACACACACAGTCCAGCTCACAATTTGCCAGACAAAGCCAAGACTGCCCTCTAGTCACACCTACACTTTGTGCGGCTAAAGAAGCAGCCTTATTCTGACAGCTAAAGCAGCGCCTTTCATTTGATTGATTTAACACAGACATTAATACCCAGAAGCAAATAACATTCATAATGTAAAGGTTGTCAGCTTAGACAGTGGAAAGAGTAGATTGTCAATGGAGAAATGGAGATAAATGAGTATTTAGCACGACACTGTCCCTTCAGCATCACAGTTATACAGAAAATGCTTATGCATGTGCAGGTTTGGCCCAGTTGCTTCCTGAAAAGGGCTGAACTTGGGCTGTAATTTGGGGTCCTTAAGGAATAGTATATTGCGGGGCCCCTTGAATCCAAACCCTGATCCATGTCAATCCATTTTTTTTTTTTTTTTAAATAAATAACCTTCAAGATTTAGCAAAGCAAATCCCGCAGAGACAGGCTTGCACATACCTTCAACTCTCGGCTGAACTGTCAACTAATGTGAGGAAGTTTTTTTAAGTGATGATCATTTTTCACTGAGCGTTTCTGGTAAGGAAACTAAGGTTTATTAATCAAAACCACAATCTGCACCATAATGATTTTTTAATTGTAATGAGAGGAAAAAGCGTTTCTGCATTCGTCACATGATCCATGAGTTTGTGCTGCTTTCAAAAGAGAAGTTGAGACTGTGTGCGATTAACAGTAATTTCCACAAAAATATCTGAAGATTCTCATCTCACCTGCATCCATTTCATTAGATTTCAAATTGCTAAAAGAAAATACTGGTTTTGAAAAAGATAAATGAACAAATAAACAAATTCAGAGCTCTGTAGCTGCTGTTACTGAAGTACTGCAGAGATAGGTGGCCTGAGGCATCAGGATAAATCTCCTTTTGAGCCCTTGGTGTTTCACAATAAACCATTAATAGCAAAAAATTGTTTCAAACATATTTATGAGCAATAATTCCAAATCCAGGCTTCATGGCATTTCTTCAGGGCTCTGTCTCCGTGTTTTCTGGAGAAACTTTGAGCTCTGGTTGCATCCTTGCGGTGTTGCAGACCTTGTATGTGATTTATCCTCCCTTCTTGCCTCCACTGTATTTGAGCTAAAAATGTATGACGAGGCAATGAGTGTGCACACTAGGAGCAATCTCTAAAGGGATTGTGTTAATCAAAATGCGAATTTTGGCATTGGTAGTGTTTGACACTTTTACCGGTGCACATCTCAGCAAATGCTCCAACTACACGTAAATGTGGAGTGATAAGTAAGTAACAAACAGACCTGCGATAAACGATTAAGACAGCATATCTCCACATGTTAAACACAGTATCGCAGTGGGTTATTAACTGTGAAACTGAGCCAAGCTAACGCCACATCCCATTTAGATGACAGATGTTACGCGTACAAAATAAGTAGCTGGAGGGAACTGCAGTTGTGTGGTTCCAAGTTCACATGCCCCATTTCATAGACAGACTTAGAGGGCACCGAGATGTCAGTGTCACCTCGTTTTATCTTGGAATGCAACGAGGAAAAGCATGAAAACCTGCAATTGGGCCAGAAAATAATAGCCTATGCTCCTGGAAAGAGTGGCTCATTGGTTTGGATTGAGGAACAGCCATGATGAGGAAGAAGACAAGCATGTATTTACACGAGACACCCACGCAGACCTCCATAATCAATCTTCCAATCTCTCAGGGTGCAGACTTAGCCAAGAGTCAGTGTGTGGGATGGAAGTCATGGTAAACAGCATGAATCTTAGCCAGCAGCCTATTTAAAACCTTTATTTATCCACACAACTGCGAATCTTTTCCTGCAATGTCATACTAAACATAAAAGTTCTGCACATCTTGGCATTTTGGGATTCATGTTTGCCATCTAAACCACAGGCAGATGACAAGATTTCCATTTCATCTAAAGCTGGCCCCACAGTGGAGGATAACTGAGCAGATTTTGGATTTGATTCGTCCCTCTGACAATCACGGGGTGCTCCGGATCTGAGGCTGGTGTGAACAGATCATCTGCCCAGATGATCCTGTAGTGTGAGGGGTTCACAGACATAATCATACAGGCACTATATTTAATGTTTCTGCATTAAAATGTCTAAAAATGACTTGATCCTTCCTTTGTGTTGATTTTATATGCGGCGTGTTGCTGTTGCATATGAGTTTGTGCATTTCAGACTTTGCATCGTTTGTGTATTTGCAGCATGGTTGCTGTTCAGGTACTTGTTTTGGCTTTCCTCAGCACGTTTTTGCATTTTCGTATGTGTTTTTGAATTCGCATTGTTTCGGAAGCTGCAGCATGTTTCTGCTAATGGAAATGTTTTGGGCCATTGCCCTCGTTGGCCACTGTAATTTCATGGCCACGCACCATAACTTCTTTATGCTAAGCTGACCGGCTGCTGGCTGAAGCTTCATATTCAACGGACAGATATGAGAGTTTTATCTTAGCAAACGGGGCAGCAAGTAAGCTCGGTGCTCAGCAGTTATTGACCCACAATAATATCAGCAGGAGAATAACATCAGCAGGAGATGCTTCAATGAACAAAAACATTTCTACACAGACGAAAGGGACAAAACATACAAACGGAAATAAAATTCTATTACACTCTCTCTTATCCAGTTTTCTTCCTCTTTCAGACTTGTGCAACAAGGGTAATGATGTTCTGTCATTTCATTAAATTCATATAATTTGCCTGTGTAGGATGTGCCACAGATTCACTGACATCAAAGACATAATGAGAGATATAACTGGTGGGAATAAACAGCTCATCTCCATATCTCTTAAAGACAAATGTATACATCTCTGTAAATAATACCACCAATGAAGAATAACAGCGGTTTTCATGCCACTGGCAGACGCCCAATAACTAGGTAACAGTTTTCAGTTCTTTCCGCCATCATGCACATTTCACCCTGATATACACATCTTATGAGGGAGACCGATGTTGAGAACAACACACAACAAACTCATCACCAAGCAGAGCCCTGGAAAAAAAGAGGGATTGAAGAATGGGGGAAGTGCGAGACGCAGTGAAGCTAGTGGTCATTTAAAATGACCAGTCATGAACACTTTAGGGTGAATGAGTTCTCTGGTGTAATTACCGAGCGGATCTTAGTGTGACTCACTGGAGCTTGGCTTTGCTGGTGCAATAATGGGCGACATGAGGGAAAAAGTGAGTGTTTTCCATTTGTTTAAGTAAGACAGATGGGTGAAACAGTGGAATAGGTGGATGGTGTCCCTAATAATTGCTTGTTGCTTGGTGTTCTTCATGATGTCTTATTTTCTCTCAAGCTTCATTTTTCTGCATCTCCGTTGTCACCCCTTCCTTTTTCTGCCTTTCTCTCCACGTCTTCTTCCTCCTCCTAACCTCAGCCACTGGCAGCTCAGCAAGCCAGAGTGAGTGCATGTTTTTACATAATCTCAAAACCTATAAGCAATAGATTTGCTGGTTGATACGGGGGGTTGCATGCCAAACAGTTCCTCCCAGATTTATGACTTGGCACAATCAGCATAATACCTGTTGCCAGTACATCCAGCGTCCAAATCCCCCAGTTCCCTTTCACAGTCGGCCAGACAGCATTGATAAATACATTCACAGTTCGCTTTGGCCTGCAGGTGATAGATAGCTGACGGTAGAGTGGATTTAAATATCCTACATGGAAGTATGTGAGAGGATGGCTGAAAGATTTGTTGCTATGATTCTGTAATTGACAACTGTTGGTTTTCCATTCCAGTTTAAACTGATCATCAGTGTGGTGGCAAAGTAACCTCTGATTAGAAGATACAATACAACACAGCTGTGTACTTTGACAGGCTAATCTGCCCAAATTGGACCTACAGTATGTTTGCATGGCAGACCGAGTAATGCAATGATTACTATAAAAGTATTAAATTTGAGAGCAAAATACTGTTTCTCATTGCCATCTTGAACAGCACTTTTTAAGGCACTGGGTACCATAATTTTTCAATGTTCTCTGAGGTTGAGTTCGCAATAATAAATACACAACGTCCAGTTAGCAACGACCAGGAAGATTTTCAAAACAAAGTTCTGAAACAGCCGCACTGTGGTTAAGTTCAGGCAATAAAACCATTTGGTTAAATTTAGAAAACAATCATTTTTTGGTTTAAAATAATTACCGTAGCTACGTATGCATGTTCCTTACGTATGGAAGATATATACACATATTCCTTACATATGTTATGTCACAAAAGACATCAGCCTTCTTTTTTAGTCTCTTTGACGAAAACCCTCTGCTTAATCCATTCAACCACCCCACCTCTTCATACGACATCATTTGACTTGTGGCAGTGAAAACAGGCCGTCTGTAGAAGCCTATGGGACGACCCTGCACGTTGAAAAACAAAAGGGATTGTGTTACTCAAATACTAAAGTAGTGCCTTTAAAAGCGCCACCAAGGGGTCCTGATCATGCGTGTGACGAGGTGGGAGAGAGAAGGTGTTGGATTCAGATTCAGATCATTTTAGACTTGACTTTGGAAAATAGCGCGTACAGCTGCTTTGTGATCAGACAAAAATACAAGATTTGCACATTTTATTAAATAAAAAGGGAGTTTTTTTTACATGTCAAAGTAAGGCAATAACTGTCAAAAGATCCTGCACAGTCAGTCACATGTACCCACCGTCTGGTGCGCTAAAGCTGGAGAACAGTGTATTATTGTTACTCCAAATAAAGCATCAAAAACGTATTGTTTGCTATCTGTACTGAAACTAAATATTGACACTGGTATAAAATTTCAAATGACATCCAGTCCTACTTGGAATTCGGATGTGTTTGCTTGAGCTTAAGAAGTCATCTTGTACTTTTCTCTCTGCGCTTTGGCAGTTTTATGACCATTGCAACTATGCCTCATTTAACATGGTTTACACAAGGACGTGATTATTGCTCACTGGCTGACACAGAGGAGGCCAGCTCATGAATGTAAATAAACTACAAGTCAACCCACTTGCTAAAGTTTTCCAACCGTTACAAACATATCTTCTTGTATGTTTTCTGGCAAGGTTTTTCTGTTTATGAGTCATTTCAACATTTTGAGATGAGTGTGAGCAATTTGATTATTCCAAAAAAACATTTGTGCTCCGTTTTTAAGGAGAATTAACACCATCCACTGCCTATGTCGCATATATTTTGACGTTGCTTGTACATTGTGCTATCCTACTGGCCACTAAATTGAAAGCTGAATTACAGAATCCAGTTTTTGTCTCTCTCTCCTTAAATTTGCTTATTGCCATATCTCTGGAATTTTTAAGTTTATTCGAGCGAAAATGACGATATTTTCTCAAACTGTGAAAAAACGATTTCGTACGTCCACTTCATTTTTTTTTAATCAAACATCAACCCTCCTGTTCTGGTTCCAGATGGAGAGCTGCCAGACCAAGAAAGGTGTTCGCTACAAACCCAGCTGTGTAAATTGTTAATTTTGAATCAGTAAACAAAAACCTGAGTCGTCCGCTGAGGCAAATATGATAATTGTTTGCGGATTATGGAGATCTGGCTGGCAACTCGGCAGAGGCTGTGAGTAAACGGGAAGAAAGCTCAGCTCAAACAAATGCAGTTACTCAGCCAATGGAGCAGTACAAGGCTGATGGCACACACTGGCCTGATCCCTGGGGGAATATCCAGCTCGTGGGCCCCGGAGAGTCTCTGCTGGTGAGGGTGGTCCAATCATTAAGACGCCCATGAACATCTAGAAATAACTGGATTCTGTATGGACCCTTACAGCCAAAAACAATCTTAAACCATGTGGTAAAAATTGATCCATGTCGGGCAGTTTTCCCTCAGACAGGGGTAATCAAAGGCAGACTGAGAAAATTGCTGTTGGGGTTCGTAGTTATTTTTATTTAGGAGAAACTCGTAAACAACATAGATATAGATGTATGGGAAATGATGCTGTGTGTGCTTGACAATGAGGTTTAGCACACACAGTGTACCGTAGGTGATCTGAGTGTCTGGCATATGACTGACTGATTTTGGACCTTAATGTCCAGGATGATGCAGCTACAGTACTAAAACAGTAAATAAACTGCTAGCTAACATCCAAATGTGTATTTTGAGATTCAATAAAAGTTTGAATTAAAAGGAATAATTCATTTTGAAATTTTTTAGATTTGCTTTCTTGCCAAGAGTTAAATGAGAAGGTTGATGCCACTGTCATGCTTATGCAGGAATTGAGCTACGGCTAGCACCAGGTTAGCTTTAACTTGGCACAAAGTCTGGAAACAGCCAGCCCTGTTCTGTCCACAGGTGATAAATTCCGCCTACGAGCACCTTTGAAGCTCACTAATGCAGTACATCTAGTTTGTTTAATACATACAAAAACAAAAGTGTCAAAGGTTGTGGTTTTACCAGGAAGTAGTAGCCGGCTTTGTTGACTGGGCATAGTGACTTCCTGGTGAAATACTCCAGCACACAGCCCCATTAAACCACAATGTGTCAGATTTTAGATGGATTAAACAAACATGATAAGACATAACCTGTTAATAAGTAGACTTTAGATGTGTTGCGAGGTGGATTTTGTTATCTTTGGACAGAGTTAGGCAGCAGTTTTACAAAGTGCTCCTGAGCCCCTGTAGTGAAATCCTTTATCCAATCATGTGTTCACAAAGTGGTGAGCCTTGCTCCATCCTTCGTTGTGAATGAGTGAGTCTCTCATGCGTACTCATCATATACAATCACCTGTTACTAATGAACCTGTTCACCTGTGGAACTTTCCAAACAGGTGTTTTTGGAGCATTCCGCAACTTTCCCAGTCTTTAGTTGCTCCTGTCCAAACTTGTTTAAAACATGTTGCTGCAGCAAATTCAGAACACGCATATATTTACGGAAATCAATGAAGCTGATGAGGTAAAACAATGAAAGAATAAGCAAAATATCACTTTTTGTTTTATTTATGTTTTACCCAGTGTTCAATATTTTTTTTTGGAATCGAGGTTGTATGACAATAGTATCAGTCGTCTCATCAGTTCTTGGCAAGAAAGCTAATACGCGTATTTCTCATACACAGGAAACACGGGAAACACAGGGAGAGAGAGGGCTGCTAACCTACAAAGTTTGCCAGCTGGAATTTAAGTTTCAGCGTCATGGTTATGCTGTGCATCTTAAACTAAATCACTTGGACATCTGTACTTTGCTGTTTTAGCTACAGAGTGACCTGAATCCTCTACTGGATTGCACAATATTTGGTACATATAATGTCAGTTCAGTGTTGGCTGTTCTCATCCACTTTGCTTTCCTCAGGGGCCCAAAAGTTTTGTTTGACATTTGTTGTGAACAGATCATAGTTGAGAGGTTGCGCTCGAGCTGGGATGGCAACTTCCCTTTGACGTCAGGCTGCACAAAAAAGCGTGCAATTACATTTAAAAATACGACGAGGAAGATGAAATCAACTCAGAAAACAACAATGTGTGTGACTGGCTGCATAGTGCAAACTGTCATTTCAAGCATGCCTGACATCTTCCAATACAGCATCTATTGACCTTTAAAGTGTGTGTCATGAGTAGCTGCTCTTAAAAGAAAAACTCTCTATCTGATCCTTCTCTTTTCAAGAACGGTGATAATTCTGTTCAGCGGTGAGACAATCTAATCTCTCCACCACTGAGACCACATATCCCAGCAAACCTTCGGATCAAAGCCTGCCAGGGACTCCTCAACATGGTGTCCCCTGATCGCCTTTTCTACCACAAAAACAAAATGCCCCCAAAGAGTGTGTGAACGGCCCACTCTGGGAAAAACAGAAAGGAGAATTTAATGTCTGGAACGACGTAAGTGGAGTTGTTCGACACTCTGGCCATTGATACGCAGCCGTTGTTGCTGTCTCCCCTCCCTGTGTGAGGCAATGGTCTTCAAGGATGGGTGGTCCGTCTGGGGCTGAAATCGGACGTGTGTGTAGGGGTGTGTGAGCTCCCTTTGTGTCAAGGGAGAGGGGCCTTTGTTCTCTTAACCAGGGAGGTGGGCCCAACAGATTAAGCCTTTAGAAGTGCAACCGACCACCATGAGGGCGCGCCACAAGGGACAATGTGTTTGCATGTTGTCGTGTATATGTGTGCGCGTTTATACGTCTGTGCATATGCATTGTACGTCGTCGTACACGTGAAAAATATATGTTGTGGAATATGTGCGCAAGTAGTTAGAAAAAACAGGAAAAGAGAACGAAAGGAGAGAAAAAGTCAGAGTGGGCATTTGTACCAATTTGCATGCGAATTAGCATGAGTTAGTGAGAATCTGATGCAGGTCAGCAGGTCAATAGTTCTTATCCATCTGTCCTTCTGATGGCATGCCTCCCAGGTCAGTTTGATTCCTCTGTGAGGGAGCTAATCTCACCCCAGTGCTCAGTGAGCCTCTACAGCGTCCTCTGATCTGCTCCTTCAAACCCCTCTGCTCCCCACACACACAACAAAACAGGCCTGAGCTGCAGGGAGGAGGGAGTCGCACAAACACACACAAACAGATGGATCGGTGCCTTAAGACACTGGTTTTTATTCAAATTATTCACACCAAAAGCTTCAGAATGAAATACCTAAATTGAGAGCAAATCTCTTAAATTTGGTGCAGACAATTAGGAGATTTTACTGTTTCTGAAAGAAATCTTTTGGTTTAGACATACTTCAAGCACCATGAGGGTGATGGCTCAACATAAGGACCCTTAAAAGATTGTTATATAGCTGTCAGTGACGGTGAAGCATCCCTAACTGTCTGTTTTTCCTGTGCGGTGCATTTCATCCTTCTGCAGACACCAAGCAGGTTACAACATATGCTTAGAATTATTTTTAAACACTGTTCGACCCATGTCTGCAGAGAGCAAAGCTTTTGGGAATCGGACAAGCGCACCATCTGTGGCGTAGTCCTCCATCAGTCCTCTATCTCATGAAACAGCCCGACCTCCTCCTCCTCCTCCTCCTCCTCCTCCTCCTCCTGCTGTCCAATTCTTGTTCCCTCTCTCGTTCTTCAGATTTCTTCCTTCTCAGTGTTCCTCCGTCTGTCATGGCGGCTGACTGAACAAACAAACACACGAGGGTCCACGGCGAGCCAGACGGCGTGATGTGGGACTGTTTGCTTTGGTTGCTCCCGTGCGGGAGAAAGTTTTCTTAAGAGGCACACAGAGGTCTGGAGCTCAACGGAGAGACCACAAAACAAATATTTACCCTCCTGCCTCCAGCGCCTGGGCCCTTTTCTCTCTTCCTTGGGCGAGGAACACGAGGATGGACCCACTTTAGGTTCTGAGGCGAGGAAGTGATGTGGTCCGCAGATAGAGAGAGGCTTGGCTTTCAATGTATGGACTGTGATTGATTTTCTAGATTATTATCTGATACACTTAAAGCTGCACATGGAATAATTGTGCGATCATGCGGCCAATCTTCCAGATTCCTTGAACCTGAAAGACGAAACAACAGGGCTGAGTTTTTCTACACTCTCTAACCCCCTTCACCTATGTAATGCCTCTGACAACCTCACCGGTCCTGCCATGCTCTTATTCTCCATTTATAATCCCTACTCTCTCTGTGCCTTCCTGCTCGCTCAAACACAAATCAACAGATATCACTGTCCCTCCAATGCAGCCATTAGGCTCAGCCTCTATCTGAATTTAAAGTGTCTCCCCCGTCGCTCCCCTGCCTGTAAATATGCACATGTTTGACTGTGGGGTCAGCGAGGGAGACAGGAACTGGGCAGAAATACCTACTTCCTGGAGGAGATGGGCGCAGCGGGGGGGCTCTACCAATCATGCGTCAGCACAGAGACATTCTCGGATGCACGCCGTCACACATCAGAGATGAACAATAAAGCGGAGGGGTGAGTGAGAGGGCGCTCACAGGAAGTGGATGATTTCACTTGTTGAGGTGTGAGGCCTGTGATGGACAGATATGCAGGTGTTAATATCCTGCAGAAAGGAAAGAGTTGCACGCTTAGCTGACCTCCATTGAGGCTGCTCTCAGCCTGGACGCAGAATGTCTGATTCTCCTTCAGACTACAAGACAAAACGCTGAAGCCGTGTTCACTAATTTTTGGTGAATAAATTAAGAAAAATGTTTTACACTGTAAACATTTTCCTTCACACAGAAAAGCCAGTGAAAGGCTCCTTTGTTTACGTTTAACAACATGGAGCACAGGAGGCTCAGAAAAACAGCAAGATCACCTGTAGGACTATAGCGCCCTCTTGTGTTGTGTATGTTTCAGCTTTGTTTCCAGTGCCATAACAATGTATTTAAAGGGAGACAGATTTGGGGTGAAAATTTGGGTTTGTCTTTGTAAACTGATAATGGAATAAGAATAAACCTGTTAGTGCCCCTGATGTACAGTCAAGTATATCTTCTGATACACAGTATGTCCCTCCGTCTATACTCCATCTACATTTCACTGATCTTTGCATCATAAACTTGTCTCACAACTTCTCACTATATGATTTTTTTTAGGTAATCAGGAACTTTATCAATGATTTTTGTGTTCATGAGATCACTGCTGGAATGCAACAGGCACATTTACTCCACTACCTTTGTCTGACAGCTTTAGTTACTCCTCAGATTACATTTCTTCATAACCTTCCTGTCCTGAAAAGCATCTTCCAAACTTGAAACCCTGGAAAATATATCATCACAAAGCTAAAAACAAACTGTTTTCTCAGCTCATGAAAAACATTTTAGAGATACGTGTTTCTCACAGTGGCAGTAAAATTAATCCAGAAACATCAGATAAGAATAACACACTGAACCGACAGGGAACATTTTACTGCACAATGAGTTCTTTTGCTCTTGAATGCAGGACTTAGATTAGAGTATTTTCACAGTGTGGTATTAGTACATTTACTCAAGCAAAGGATCTGAATTCTTCCACCAACACATCTGATTCAGGTTTCTCTTTGGCCATCAACCATGGACAACAATTAGTGTTTCAATACTTGTGAAACTGAGTGCTGTGTGCCATTATACTATACTAAATGTGCAAGATATAATGAAGCAGAAAAGCTTTAAGCAGTAGCCGTGGTAACAGAACAGTTAACACATGCTATTACCAGAAATAGTCTTCTCCTTGGGCACCAGGGCTGTTTTTTTCAAGTGGGATTCGTCCTTCAACCACAGAACCTGGGTTCAAGTCTTTGCGTCGTGGAGCCCTGCTGATTCGTCCTTCGATGAGACGCTGAATCCCTTTATCCCCAGGGAGGCCGTTCTGTAATTAATCCTGACCCCCCCGTCACCCTGGAGGATGGCAAAGGAGAGGAGACCTTCCCCACTGGGATCAATAAAGCACCTTAAGGTTAAAGAGAACAGTAGTGTACAGTGGCTGGTAACTCTGACCACCACTAGGTGTCAGCTCAGATTTACTGTAAAACTGCAGCTACGCAGGCAGTGAGATTACACACTGCTCTGCATTCAGTGCAGTGATGCACCAACAGCAGTTTTTATTAACATAGAACTTTTTCATCTTTCTTTCTTTGCTTCTCTTTGTCTGAAGTTACTGCACGTCCACTGGTGGAAGAAGCATTCGAATCCTTTACGGAAGTACTAAGGCTGAACTGAAGTTACAAATGAAGGTCCTGCATTGACGATGTTTCTTAAGTAAATGCGTGTAAATGAATGCAGAAAAAATGTCCCATGCAACTGTTATAAGATGCTATTATATATTAGATAATTAGGTTATTTTTACTGATGCATCAATGTAAAAGCAGGTGGAGCTCATGTTTAACTGCTCTGCATCGTCTGTGATTATTTTCACAGAGTCATCTGCTGCTTAATTTCTCCATTAATCAGCTAATTGTTTGTAAAAACGTCTGGAAAGGGTGAGAAATGCCACCACAATTACCCTTCTACCCCTGTTCAATTGAAGTATTTTAAAAAATTTCACAGAAAAAACAGCAAATATCCAGATGAAATCAGTGACTCACTGATTAATCGACCAACAGTTTCAGCTGTTTTTGTATGCACAGCATCATATTTTATAAGCTCTTCATGTGCTTTGTGTGCAAAAATATGAATTTGTAAAGTAACTATAAATACAGTTGCCAGATAAATGTAGTAAAATAAAAAATACGGTAGAAGTAGAAAGTGGCATGAAAAGAAAACCCTCAAGTTCATTTGTACCTCATTACAGTACTTAAATGTATTTAGTTACATTCCACCAGTGTGCATGTTTCATGGTGGCTCACCAAAATATGAGTTTTTTTCCTTCAATCATTATAAAAACCTTCCAAAGTGATTTGACATTAAATTAAAAACACTGCAAACAGCATGACAGGATTATTATTATTATGTTTTTTCTCTGAAGGAAAGACTTAATTGTATAAATCAACATGTTTGTATTTAAATAAATGTATTTATGAGATGCAGTAGTCTAAAATTAGAAGTAAGGCAGGTAGCAATCAGTGGCTGAACACTTTTGGTTTCTCCTAATCAGTAACCATTTTTATTTAATAGACAGGTAATCAGCACAGACAACAGTTATTATCAGCTGATTAGCAGCACTGTCTATCAACCAGCAGTTTCACAGTCTCCTCTCAGCATAATTAACATGAATTAGAGAGAAAATGCTGTTGTAAAAATATTACAGAATCAGTATTATGGGTGTGAGGCAGAGAGGCAGGATGAACGTGATGATACTGTGTCAAACAGACGTTCCTGTCATCATAGAAACTGACAAATGACACGTGATATTGGTTATGCTGCATACTTTTCTTTTTAGCAGAACAAGGCATGTGTTAAACTTCCACACATCACATTCTCATCCATAATTAAAGCAAAAACATTCCCCCGTTTCTTCCTCGTTTCCTGTTGTCGGGTACAAGATGTCTGGGTGTTCTCTCGTAGACTTCCCCCATGTTCCCGGCATTCAGCGCCCGTCAGACCATTTTTAGGCAAAGGGGCCGCTAAGGAAGGGCTGTCAGCGGATATGGATGCTTCCAGAGCTCATTAAAGGGCTGTCTGCGGCATGCCAAGCTCTGGGAGACAGAGCCGGAGATAGAAAGCAACATCATAAAGGAATTCCATCCATCATGTTCCTCCATGACATTAATATCTGTCACACACCTCTGACAGTGCAATACTGCACCCCTGCAGTGAGACATCTTTCTATCATGTAGTTGCAATGCAAGCCAAGAGGGAGTGCGAGCGTGTGTGTTCATGTTAATGCGCATGTGTCCCTGTGTACTTACATTTGTTTGAAGGAGAGAGGCAGGGTTTATGGGTGTATTACTTCTTCTGCCTTGTTCCTGTTCTAAAACACTGACTGTGATATTGCTGCAAGTGCATGTGCTGTTTCCCACTGCAACAGCTTCAGTAGTATTCTGCACAAAGGCAGCGTTTTCAACACACAAACCACTTCAGGCTGTGGAACCAAGTGTGGAATTCGGAGCACTACTGCGGGATGTTTACAGTGAAATGATTCATAATGCGCAATATCAGGGTGGAGCAGTCACATTAAGGTGAAAGCGCTGCACTCAGCACATCGTGGATTTAAACCTGAGTCCTTGCTGTAGGACGTGGCAACCCCCTGTCTCTGTCTCTTCCCTGAGCTGCACGTGATGCGGAAATGTCCCCAAAATGATCCAGTTAAATCTCTTATTTTCATTTTTTTCACTGAGACTTGCTTGATTCCCAGAGGAGAGATTCACTTCTGCGTGACCTTCCAACTCTGCCTCTGCCTCTCAGGGGTTCTGTGTCTTGCTCAAGGACACATCAGCAGCTTGGGTGAAGGACTGTTTTTGCTGTTTGCTTTGCCACCCTGCAGTCAAACAGGAAAAATATGAATTATCCAAAACATGCATCGCAGTTTGGAAAATGTGCATCCTAGTTACATTTCAGCCGCAGTGACAGAAGCATTCACGTCCTTTATTCAAGTAAAAGTTGTAAAACCACGGTGTGAAAATACTCAAATAAGTCCTGCATTCAAAATCTAACTTAAGTAAAAGTACATCAATGTTTTCAGTAAAATATAACATGGAACATATCAAACACAAAACTACTCATTATGCAGAGTGTTATGCATCATTAAATCTGATATTATTGGATTATTGTTGCACATGTAAGCAGCATTTTAATGTTGCAGTTGTTTGACATGAAGCTAATGTTTATTAACTGCTGTGTGGTTTAACCTATAATACATAATCATGTCTTAGTAACTGAATCTGAGATGAGTATTTACCCACTAATTGTTGTGCAGAATAATGCAAAGTAGTGAAGTAATTTAAGTAAGTAGCAAGTACAAGCTCAGCTCAGTTCAAGTATTTTCATTTGCATAAGAACCACACAATGAACCTCAAAGGTGTACTTCAGTAAATGCACTTAATGACTTTCCACCGCTGCATTTTAGAAAGTAAAAACTGTCACTCTAAGGTCCGACGTGTCAAACAGACTTGATGTACTATCACATACTTTAAATCATAATATCAAATCGTTATATTGTGTTCATTTGGTCATTCATACATTATTACTGAGAAAATATGAATTCTAGCCACTTTAAATAAAATGCTTGTGCAAACTTATTCCACTAGTTTCCATCACAGCGTTTCAGCATGTCATCAGCTATCGCACTTTAATATTTTAACTAAATTGTCTGCTCTTTTCTGCTCTTTTGATTTGTAAAGCACGTTGAGCTGCGTTTTGTGCATGAAAGCTGCGATCATTTGACATTTGAATGGAACAACAGGTCAATAAATTAAACATTGATGGTTGGTAAACAAATTGCCAGTGAAAGCTGTGCAGCTTCTTGGCAGTGGTATCTACTGTGTCTGAGCCCAGCCTATTACCCTTTTACTCTTCTGGTAATAGTCCCCTGATTGAAATCAAGCACTGAGGAATACAGTTCACATTCACATTATGGGATTATTAGAGGCGTTATTCCCTCTGTGCCAAACATCAAGTCTCCATTTGAACCTTTGCTCTCTGTCTCTCTCTCTCCCTGGATCATAACCAGACTCAGCAGTTTTGACCTGAATAATCAGCCGTTAAAACTGTAAATCAAGCTGGTGTGGACGGTTTCTCAATTGCACACTGGTTAACCCCCGAGCAGATCCATTTTACTATAGCGATAGCTTTCACTGAGGCCAGAGTGTAGAACACCGTGAGTTGTGATCATCACCGAACATTCTGTAGCTTTTGCTCTTATTGTATTGATGAATTTTGCCCGCTGCAAGGAATTTTAATCCGTTTTCTGCAAATCCTTTTCAGACAAATCTGGACTGCCTGCATCTTGTTAAATAAATTGGAACGACTGTCTGTTGCAGAGACTGAGCCTATGCATGTCTGAGCTTTTTAAGGATATATTTTCTGAAAATCGTCTGTCTCGTACTCTCCTCTCCCCCCTACATCTCCTCAGATTGCTGCAGCAGCACAGTGCTGACTGGCTCTGACAGGACTCTCCTTGGACCTCTCCTCCAGGCCATTTGTCAGCAGGCAAGCCCCGCACAACTGAGTACAGATTGGCAGTTGACTGTAACAGCGTTCAATGTGAACGAGCATGGGCACCGTAGGGGCTGTGAATGAGAAATAATACTGAGCCGAGTTGAGTAAACATGAACCTCCGGCGCAATGAATCAGTTCAGAGCACTTCCTTGACAACAGAAGCCTGTCGGGTATAAATGAAAACACATGCATAAATATCCTCCCTGGTTAATATTTTATCAGTTACGCCCGCCCTGTATCCACATGACACACCACAAAGTGATGAACCAGCATCCGTCTGAACGGTGACCATATGTTGTTCCACATTTCTTGTTCGCTGTCTTTCAGATGCACAGCTTGTTTTCCACAAGTCTCGTCTTCCAAGGTGATTAATCATAATTTCATACACAACGCAAGTGTAAAAACACCTTAATTCTCCCGAGTGTTGTTTTGTTTGCTGCTCAGCACCCTCGAAACTCCTGCAGCAAAAGGGCTTCATTAAACACCCATTCTGCAGCAGGATGCTTAAATCACAGCTGGCGTAAAAAGCATAGGTGACTAGTGTTTTTATAGATGAGAAGGGAGATATGTGGTTCTAATTAGACCACTGGTTATCTCAACGGGCCTCCTGTCACTGCGTGCGCCCAAACCCTCTCTTTAATTACTCACAGAGAAAAGAGGATGTCAAGTGAAAATAGCAAGTAGGCTCCCTGGAAGACATGCTGGATGATTTCTGCTGTGGGGCAGCAGAGATTCAGACCACAGCAGTGGGAAGAATTCTTTGGACATGCAATCCATCACAGAGAGCTGAATGCAAAAAATAATTACGGTGGCAGCATGAGAGGGTTTTTTAAAATCCCAAATTTAATTTACAGAAATTAACCTGCAGTTATTTTTACTCTACTTAATTTCCTATCTTTAATTTTCAGTCATGCTACCAGCATGGCTCTATACAATGTGGGTTGGTCCAACACTTTTGTCCAGAGGCAGCTACCATGAAATCCTGTGCAGACATTCATGTTTCCCTCATGATAAATCCTTATGATTTTGGTGAATCCCTGACTTTTCCTTTAGCGCCACCATGAGATTGACATTTGCAGTTTTGAGTGAAATGTTGCCACAGCTGTTGGATGGATTGCTATGACGCTCAGGATACTCTTGCGCCACCATCAGGTCAAAAAATGAAATAGTCCATTACTTTGGTTTATGACCAAACATCTGCAAAACAAATGACTTTCCCATCAACCTCGGCTGTATTTTGGCATGCTAACATGCTAAATTAAGATGGTAAACATCATACATGCTCAACATCAACATGTTAACATTGTCATTATGAGGATGTTAGCATACCTACATTAGCATTTAGCTGAAAGCATCACCGCACTATCTTTAAGTAGAGCCTTGCAGAGCTGCAAGCCTGCCTGTATAAACAAACTAACATCAACCATGCCCTCAGACTTCATGATATTCATGAAGAGCATGTGGGCTCTGTCTTGAGCAGAGTTATGATTACACTCCAGTATGCATTTTTCACCACAAGTCAAAAGTAATCAAACGTCATCAGCATGTCGCACGGCTCCCTGTGGATACGGTGCTGCCATCTGCAGCGTTTGCAGCCTCTTTTGAAAGACAAGTGTGGAGATCTTGCAAGCTGACAACTGATGGCAGAAACCTTGTGCTCTGACACACCTGTAGCACAACATGATTACCCACAAACCCCAGAATTGCAAGCTAGAGCGAGAGGTAGCCACACTCCTCCACAGTGGGAGACGCCAGAGAGGAAGAAATCGGGAGAGGCAGATAAACTAACACAAACTTGATGTTATTTCAGGGAGAGAAACAAAACAACGCCGCATTCTTGGGCTTGTTGGTGGGTCGCACACCTCCTCAGTTACCATGGTAACAGCCGTCCCCGTGGAGAAGGGTTCCGGCTCAATCCCGGAGGCCACCGTTTGATTGAATGGTTGTCAGGATGCAAGACGAATGATGACGTATTAGAGCCGCGCTGACAGACACACTTCACACAGAGGCACAGTTAAGAGCAATAAAGGGTTTGTGTGTGTGTGTGTGTGTGTGCGCGCTCGTGTGCGCACAAGTGCAGGCGTGTGTGTAAACAGCATGTATTAAAGAGCCGGTCACTGGGGGGTCTAGGAGGATTTTACTGCCCTGAGAAAAATATCAATGAGTCCTCACACTTAAGCTCACTCCTCATGCTGGAAATACACACATGCATATTTTATGGCCTGGATTCTCGAGGACATAATGTGTGCATCAATAAAATAACCCATCATTGTATGTATGTGTATTAAATCTTTGCTGCAGTCCCAATTATCATGTGCAGCACACACAGTAATATCTTTTAACAATGATGTGCAAAGGTGCACAGTATACCATTCTACAAATTGAAAAAGCATTGCTGTCATTTATGGAAACACCCTGAATCATTCTCCTGTTTCTTGCCAACTTCTTACATTCGCGCACTAATAAGCAATACCAATAAACGAGCAAGATATCAGTGGATGAGCATTTGTGCAAGCTGAAGATGTACCAGACACTAGGAGCTGCAGTTAAAAGGCACATTATCAAAATCTGTGCTATGTCTTCCTTGCCTTTATGCAATGTGAAGTTAATTCCCAGTGATAATTAAACCCTTACCACATTTTCATCTTCTTACCTCTGCTTTGCATAATTATCTTCAGCCACTTTCTACTGCAAGGAATTTGAACAGCCTGCTGCTGAAGACAAAGCTTTCAAAGGATTTCATGTTTATACAGAGAAAATAGACTTTTTTGTTCATTATCAGTGGCTCGTCTGACGGTCTATGGACATTCATTATGGCACTTTAAACTCTCAAGCCACATAATGTGAATAAAACCTGCAGTTTTTAAACAGCATTCAGCTTTTATTAAGTCGTGATGACTCTGGCTAACATCCAGGGACACTGTCACCAACAATTACAAGCAAAACTACCCATGGGAGACAAAAGAGTCCAAATCAACAGATATCACTGCCATCTCAGATGTGTTATGTGTACCATCAGTAAGTGGCTGGAAGCAGCAATCGAACCAGCTCGATTGCATAAGTGGTTCGCAAATGTGATGGCTAAGTTTATGACCCCGTTAACATCCTGTTTCATTAGAGGTGAGTGTGGAGTATTGAAAGGTCACAGATGTGTTGCATAGACACACAGCAGCTGTATGCCATGGTGCTCTTAATGCATTGAGAGTGCAGGAACATTTCAGCTGCGAGACATTACAAATGGCCTTCTGCCTTCCTGCTGCCTTTAGCACTGACGGAGCCCAGATACTCCGTGATAAATATATAAATACAAAGGTGTTTGCTTTTAGTTTTATTGGGTTTCAAGAAATGCCTCTTTGAGATTCATGCCTTTGACTTTGAATGGAACTGACAAATTAGATTTAAAGTGTTGATAATCAGTGTTTTTATATTAACAATGAATTGCAACATGTGAAAGATGTCGCTCATATTGAGGAATTATCACCAGAGTCTGCAGCTCTTCAAAACTCTGTGGAGCTTCAAAGCAGCTTTCAGCTTATTGGTTTGGTTACCAGCTTTGTTTTACCCTGCTGGTACTGCACTTGCATACATGCATGTACTTTTGCAGCTAAAGTTGTTGGAGACCAAAACTGAGCTAATGTAATTTGTCTTTTAGGAACAATGTCCCTTTATTCTGGTTGATCCACAAATTTTTCTTTAAATTTCAGTACAACAACTTTATACCAAGGAAATTGTTCATATGGCGACACAGATGTTGTGCACATGGATCGTCCATAGGGTCATTTGGATAAACTAACCAAAGCATTTACTCTTTTTTTTTCTTCATAATTAAAAGACGCCTCTAAACTATTAAGACATGCATTTGTTTAACTGCTGCCTGACAATTTTGTCTGTCTGTTTTTCCCCTCAATTACTTACAATTATCACAGCCATCATGATTAATATGAAGATTGTGCACTTGTGCAAATCAGTGTTGACTGCTACAGCACACACCCATCCTCTACGTGATCTCCTCTTCCTACTGATTACTCTCTTTTATGACCATCGCGTTACTTCCTGCATTGATTGGTGCTGAGTGTTACAGATGGACATTCACCACTAATGCAGATTAGTGGCACGTGAACACAATTCGAGCAGTTCCATGATGAATGTGGAGGTCATTAGGTGCATGCCTCTTTGGCGTCATGAGATGAGTGCAGTCGGTGGGTCAGTGGAAAGCTCCCACAAATATAAATGAACAAGAAAATTCATGTGTTTGAGATGCCACCTAAAAATTGTGTTTTCTCAGAGCTCCAACTGTGTAAATGGGGCTGATGGTCAACAGAAAGTCTGCAGTCAGCTCCTTCGCCACAGGAGGATGGAGACACCAATGATTTCCATGGAGACCGGGAAAGAGAGAGAGGGGGGTTGGGGGGAGGGGGGATAGAGCGAGGTGTGTGTATGTTTGTGGGATGATAAATGAGTCTACACCATGCTGTCATTTGTACTTTGGCATCCAGTCCAAAGCACAATTTAGTGTAAAATATTACACTGGCCCCTTCAGATGACAAAGTTTAATGCTGATGTATGAATAGACAGAGACTATCCCCAGCTGCTATTGAGCAGAGGGAGGTAGCTATTCTTCTCAAAGGGCAATTAATTAGCGTACACACAACCACTGCAGAGGATGGACAGTGAAAAAGGGCATGTGCAACAACAAAATGCAGACAAGTCAATGCAGTGATCAGTGATGTTAGATGATTAGAAACACTGAGAGGTGATGGGAACCGTAAGCGTCATGAACACGAAAACACTTTCCTCCTTAGAGGCGTCTTACCTTTCTGACATTGACATAATTAGAGGTTGTGGATTTAAATGGTCTTTTTCGAAGAAATTCACAGGGTGTGTTGAACTCTCTTTCACTTAAAATGTTGCACAATCTTCTGTGAACATGTTTATTATTTATTATCTATTCATTTATTTTGAAGTCACTTGCAAAAGAAATTGCTCATTATGTTTTCAGTAGCTTTAGTTGCAAAAAAGGGCGGCTACATTCTTCCCAGTTTGTAAAAAACACTGCTCTTCAGCTTATTCAGAGAATGCAATGCAGAATGTAGAAAAAATTCAATTCAATATTAATGCACATTCTTGTGTGAAGTATAACAAAATGAGTCTTTGCTGTATTTGCAGTAACTGCGACAATAATTTGTAGGTCAGTTGCTACTTGTCCTGTGACAGATGCAGTTTTTTTCAAAGAGGCTCTCATCATTATTGTTATATTTGTAATGGATGAAATTATTGCTTTTAATGTGAAAGGGGCCGCTCATAGCGATAAAGGTACAGAGAATTATCACGTGATTCTCTTTGTATCTTTTAGGGTTATTGTTTTGAGCTTATGGTCAACAGCTTTATTGCTTTGGTTCACCCACACAGTGCTCTCATTACCTGCTCAGCACCAAACCCCAGACAGGCAAAGTTAGCCACTGGCTGGTGAGCAGCAGCTGCTAAAGAAGCAGATATATCTCTCACGAATTGTCTCCTTGTTGGACAGACTGGTTGGTAGTTACTCTGGGATTGTGCATGGACAGGTCATTATCAGTGTAGGCAAAGTAGAACCCAGGCAGCTCTTCACAAATCTAGTTTAGTTTAACCTCTCAGACAGAATGTACTCAGGTGTCAAGATGTTCTGTTACAAATTATCCATCTTATATAAGCACCACACCTAAACAGCCTCTAAAATAACTGTAATGCTGGCACGAACTCAGAGTACAGGTGCAATGCACTAATTCCTATCAGCCACTTGCACCTGAATCATCCTTTCATAATTGCAAAGATAGCGTGACAGCTGCCTTTAAGTGCAAGAGGCAGCCAAATTTCTGTCTGGATTAGGGCATTCGCTGCAGCTGTGCAGTATCAGCTCTCACCCACTGTTCTGTAAAGGACAAGAAGGTAGCTGCTCCGGTTCATTATCATCATGGTTTCAGTTAAGCAGACTAAAGACGTGTTCAGTCTGAAAAATGTGGGATTTTGCACATTTTAGACCACATCTGTCTATCTAGATAGATAGTAATAAAGCAAAATATGGCTCTGTAGGCAGTACTTGTGTGGTTTGAGCTAAATGCTAACATTAGCATGCTGACATGTTCACAAAGACATTGGTGACACGTTGATGCTATGCAGGTGTAATGTTTACCATGTCCGTTGTCTTAGTTTACTGTGTTAGTGTGCTAACGTTTGTTTGACACACAAAGTACAGCTGAGGCTGCTGGGAGTTTTGCAGGTTTTTGGTCATGAAGAAAAGTACTGGACAAAGAGTGGGCTCTTGCTCATAGATACAGAAATATCATCTTGTGTGAGAACGTGGGCCTCCACCCATTTTTGCTGGTTTGAGGATATGATCTGGTCCACCACCCAACACCTTCTCTTTGTCCTACTGAACCTCTCAGCTCTGTTTCCAGTAAAGGAGCTGAAATGCAGCAGTCACACGATATCATGTTTTTCAAAAGTCTTTCAAACTTTTGTGCGCCTATATGCATCATCATCATGTTTGTGTATGCTAAACAGGTGTGTGTGACAAGTTATGTGACAAAATAGTGTAATCAATCACAGAATGGTTCATCTCCTCCAGGTGAATTTTTTTGATTTAAACAAGGTTTATTTTGTCGTTCTTTATCACAGTTAGTACCCCCTGTTCATTAGTCACCTGTAATATTAGTTATTTTTAGGATATACAGCTAGTAAAACACATAGACGGACACAGATCAGATGCAGAGTGGTTTTATTGCTCTGTGATCTGTAAAAGAGAGCTGCGTTGCGTTTTTCCTCATTCCTCTCCTATTCTTCTATTGTTTTCTCTGGGAGTGGTCCGCAACACGTAACACAGTAAGCGTGACTGCTTACCTGTGTTCGTATCTATATGTCTGTATTTAAGGAGAGAGACAGGAGAGAGGCTCATTAAGCTGAACAGAGGTTCATGTAACGATACTGTTCAACTGAGAGGCGGTGAGGGTGAGTCTGTTTGTTTTTGCAGAGAAATGTAACAATAGTTTTACTTCTGAATGTAATTTTTAAAAGATTTCATCCAGTCTCTCATTCACCTTTAAAAAGTCCAACGTACTCTAATAAAGAGGCGTTTTTTAGAGACTGTTTTAAATGAAAATGTAGTTAAAATTCTGAATATTGTGCATGTACATCTCATTATTTCGTGCACTACTTGACAATTTATTTTGATACTGCACTCAATTATTTGCACTCATGAACGCAAACAACTTCCCTGCAGTTCAAAAGGACGCTCATCATCTGCAATCATGATCAAACTGGTAATGTATGACTTTTTGTATTATAATTCCAGTTTTTCAATGCAAATATGCTTTTCTGTATTTTTCATAGAGATTTAGAAGCAGTATGTCATATCCTGTGATTTTCAACCTTTTTAATTTTCTCCAATAGCTAAGTGTTGCCATTGTTGCAGGACTGCTTTTTGGTAGGTTTATCTCTGTAACTGGTCATGATCATAAGTACAGTTGTGACTATAATTAGAAATAGACACAGTCACAGTATGCAACATTTTTCTGATTACTTTTAGCAGAGAGCAACCAGCAGGCCACCAAAATTACTGATGAAAAAGGTAAGACTTCTTACCCAACGTGCAGTATCTCGATCAGAGTGGAAAAATAAAAGTGGTTTGCCCTGCTCTGCAGCTGTAAACCCTGGTATCTGCAGCACAGCAAGTCTCGTTACGCGCAGTTGAGAAAACTGGCAGAAAGACTGTCAATTTGATATGAAGTCAAGTTCTGTAACACCTTCAGAGTTGCGTTTTTGGAGTGGCAAGGTTTTTCGTCAGGTTCTTGTAAGGTGTTAGTAAAGTAAGACTTTCAACAAAAAAAAAATCTTTTTCCTCTGTCACCCAGGAACAGGTCTTCCACTCCCCATCCGTCCATTAATCCCAGGTTAAAGATTCCTTTCAGATTCCTGACAGTTAAAGTACAATTTAAACCATTCACTGGTCCAGTTTGTATAGAAAAATCTGACACCCATTGTTTTATATTTCTTTACCTCTACTCAGGATGGCCCGGCTCCTTTCCCACCAACATTCGTAAGTACACAACGTCTTTTGTTTTTATAGTCGCGTTGCATCTTTCTTTGTATGTTTTTTTTTTCTTTTTTAGACATTTGAAACTCATCTTGACTAAATTAAAACAAGTGCGAATACAGAAAGATTTCAAATGTCTTGGCGCTAACATATCTCGATCCAAATGCCTTGGACCAGAATGCTGGACAGAGTGGTTTGACAGAGATGACCCCAGTGGAACTGGAGACTGGGAAATCCTCTCCGGTCTCCGTAAAGCGAACCCAGGAAAGATCTGCGCTAAACCAACAGGCATTGAGGCTGAGACTCTGTCTGGGCTCAGCGTGGCTGCAGCAGGGGATGTGATTTATAAGTAAGTAGGAATAATTAAAATGGGTTTTATGCAATGATTCATCATGCATTCTATTTAATACAGTATGTTGCATTAATGTTGTTACTGTATGTGTTTGTGTACCTGCTGAGACCAAACATATTTTTACTGTTTACTATTACACAGCATATATGCACCCAGTAAAACAATATATCTGAACAACTGTTAAAAGGTGAGGTGGTGGTGCAATATGCACATCTATGAAAACATGTTAATTGGGCAGAATTCTCTTCTATTTAGAGTGTGTCCAGTCACAATAATCTATATATAATACTGAATATGTTTTTTAAAAAATTATAATTTATTTTCAAGTATTCATTGTGTTTCATATAAAATCATTAATAAAGAAAAAGGTGCAGATGCTAGGCTCTGTGAGGCTGTACTGGTTTTTTGTTACATGCTAAGGATAGCATGCTAACATGATCACAGTAACATGCTGGTATTAAACAGATATAATGGTTCCAATGTTCACCATCTTAGTTAAGCATTTTAGCATGCTAGCATTGGCTTATTAGCACTGAACCTAAAGTGCAGGTGAGGCTGATGGGAATGTCACTGATTCTGCATTTATTTGTTCAAAAACTAAAGTATTGGATGACTTCATCCCGAGGGAGACATGAATGTCTGAGTCAAATTTCATCCCAATCTATTCATTAATATCAACCTGCTGATGGTGCTAGATGAAAGATTAGGGAATCAAAGTCAGAGATATTCATCATGTAACGACCATGAATGAATACCAAACTGCATGTCAACCCATTTAATGTTTTCAGAAATATCTGAGTCTGAACCAAAGTGGTGGATTGAAATATGAAATATCAACAGACTGCCATCGCTATCCCTAGAGCCGTGCCACAAGCGCAGCTAAAAGGTACTTAGTGGATGCATCCACTAGATTATTTTCAGTAAGTGTCACTCTCCTTTTTCAGAAGTGACACAACTCAAGGATTCATCTGCAGAAACGCGGACCAATCCAAGAAGAAGTGTAACGATTATCGTGTTCGTTTCAGCTGCCATCCCCCTTTCTGTGGTGGAGGAGGTACTGCATGAGCACATTGTACATGTGTGGTGTTAAGCTGCCGGTGCAAAGTGGATTTCCCTCCTTCTCCTTTATTGTCCCTGTGCATAAGCATTCATTTAGAATGGTGCTTTGGCTCCGCAGTTCAGCCATCCTGCCTCTCGTTTATTGCTCATTGCAGTGTGCTGGACCAGGTGGTATGACAGAGACAATCCCAGTGGAAGTGGCGACTGGGAGCTTTTGAGCAGCCTGAAGAGTGAAAACCCAGGAGAAATCTGTGACTACCCAATGTACATTGAGGCTGTTACCACTGACACAGCTACCCCAGCCATCATCACAGGCGAGACCTTCTATGCGTAAGTTGCCTCTGAGGGAAACATTTTTTTTTTATCCCACCAATCAATCAATACTTCTCAACATTAACACTTCTTTTCCAAAGTTTCCACATCATCAAGATGTACTGCCCGGAGCTACTGCTTAAAGAGTGAACGGAAACTTTGCAAATGTACATTTACATTAGATGAGATGAAATTTTAATGAGCCCCATGAGGAAACTGGGTAATAGGCACATAATGTCTGAAAGTTTAAAACCTAGATGAGCCTGACTTTATGCTTGTGCTAACAGCTTCGCCCGAGCAAACACACTGTGGTCTTCGTGTTCAGGAGAGTATGAAGCATGAATAACAATTTATTGATATCTGTTTTCCTTGAACATCTGAGACGCGTAACATTTGAAAAGAAGCCACACATGATGAAACGACAGTAACAAAATGAGAAAAGATGGGCCGATTTCATATTTATGGCCTGGCAACAGCAGTTTCACAGACTACATCCCATTTTTATCAACAATGATTTATGGTTTTAGCAATATGACCTGTTAAAAAGAAGCTTGCCCTGTAATATTAATATCATATCAGTGATTAATATCAGATGATATCACACTGATTCATCAACTGCTTGCAATCCTGTTTCAGCTACAGTCCAACTGACGGACTTGTTTGCCGCAAAAAGGACCAGAAATCTGGCGTGTGCCGTGACTACAAAGTTCGCTTTGGATGCCCATGCAATTGTTAATCCACAACCAATGCTGAGACGGCGAGACGGCGTTCAAATAGCTTAAATTTTTGCCTGCCTTTGCCTTTTATTTTCTAGTTTTTCCTGTGCCTGGTGAAGGATGAATAATAGTCTGTTTTTAATCCAGAATGTTTGACTTGCAGACAAAGCAAAGGTGTTACAATCACTAACAAAGGCTCTGGTCTATTCAAGTGTCTCAGTAAATCATGCCAGTGTGACAGTGAGCCAGCATGTCTGACACCAGGACCATGACACCTATACAGCTAAATGCAATTCAGCCATAATTCATTTAATCATTTCCACCTGTGCTTTTGCTGCAGTGCCAAGATGTCTTGTGTGAAAAAAAAGAAAGCTATTAGGTGCTTTATCAGTCTTGTCTTTCCTGTGATTATGAAATCATTATCTTGTACAACTATTGTAGGAAATAAATCAACAGTTAACGGCAATAAAAGCATTGATAAACAGCAAGTCCCTTTTGTCATTAAGCTCCACTCATAGCTCTACCCAGCTAATTAGGACTGTACAAATGGGCTCACAGGCTTTGTGTGAGTAATGCAGACTTACTGTATGTGTTTTGAACAGATGGTGGGAAGTGATATGATATACAGACGGTAGGAGGTGCTGGATAGCAGAGCTGCTCAACAGCAAATGTGGGAAAGCATAAGCCAGTGAATCTGAATGCACACATGCATGCATTAACAAGCACAGTTAAGACAGTTGGCTTTGGTTTGTCTCCTTCTTTCTCCCACTCTAGTTACAGAAGCAATGGTTTGTGTTTTGCGTGCAGAATAAGTGTCCTTACAACCTCTTCTCTCTGACCTAAATCAAACCTCTGCCATGTTTACCTCAAAGTCAAACGCTCCTGATGTGAACCTACACCCACACAAACTCCTGTAAAACCCTTGAATGTACACACATCGGCACAAAGTATACACACACGCGGCGAGGCAGGGATATACAAGGTGATTCCTGCTACATCAACACCGTCAACATTTCCTCAGGAGATAAGCACTTGTGATAGGTGCTGGAAAGAAACTCTGTAGTGCCGTACAGAATTTAAAATGAGGGGAGAAAACTTTCCCACTGTCTACTGTGGGAAAACCTTGTTTTCCTTGGGTGCTTTCCGAACACTTGCATGTTTGCACTGCATCAATATTTCTGCCCGTACATATATTTTGGTGCCATTTAGCTATGAGTATGCATGCGTGTCTTCCAGTAAGGCTGTGCTGAAGTAGGCGAAATGTGAAAAGACAGCAAAGAGGAGGGAGGGAGGGAGGGAGGGAGTCAACTGGATGCAATCTGGTGAACTTACCCCCGCTCCCCTTTTTTTCTTTTTGATAAAACTGAAGGGGAGAAACTGCCATCGGTGGTGAAGTAAAATGAAATCTGCCCCGCTGAAGTGCAGCAGAAGTGTTGAAGCTTTGGAGCATTATGGTGCTCCATTCTCTTCCATTAATCTCCCAATATTCCATGGCTGTGGAGGCCTATTTATAGACCAGGGGATGATTAAGTAGTGAAGCACTGTGCCACAGAGGGAACCAAGCTCATTTTCTTTTCCCATCCTCTCTCTTCCTTACTCATTCTCTACCTACTTCTCTTTCTTACCCTCCCTCCGTGCCTTTATCGTCTTGCTCATCCTCCTCTTTTTCATAAGCACATACAGTATATGACACGCCAAGCTTCTTCCACATAGTTTAGTTGTCAGCTGAATTATTTCAGACTCAAGGGGGTAAGGATAAGTCTTTCAATTCCATTTCTTTTTCTATTAGGCATTTGACAAAAGGGTTTATGCAAGCGTTAATTGTTATGAGGCTACATGAGGAAGAGTGACAGCCTTAACAAGAGAGGATAAACCCCCATCCAGCATGTTTTCATCGCTAAGTCAAGCTGGATCAACACTGAAGGGTGTCCATTAATGCAGGAGGAAAATATGCGCAGAGGGATCCCTGCTTATACCTGCGATAGCAAGGTGTCCTTGAGTGGAAGTGGAGCACATGAGAAACAGTTTAGTTCGTTTTCATGTGTACAGACGTGATTAATGGGGGACAGGAGAGGAGGGGAGGAGAGGGGAGGAAAGGGGTGACCTCACCGAGCTGAAGACCGGCCTCATTTCATCACCTCCAGAACAGCGAGGGCATAAATGAGATCAAACAGTTCTTTATGTTTCCACACTGACGCTCTAGCTGCAGGTCCATGTCCAGATTTCTCCCTGGGTTTTACAGAGGCTTAGGTGGCAGCCTTTTCCTGCAGGGTGGATTTTGTGCAGGGCTTACTGTCAATGCTGAGGACCTTTGTAACAAGTATTTGTCTAGTGAAATGGCTCCAAAGATTTGTAATTCAGAAGACATGAGGCATGAATATGTTGAAATGACCATTTTGTCAGTCAGAAAAGGCAGAAAGGTGCATATAATTGTGAGTGTTTTAGAATTTCATACCGTGAGTTAATGCAGCCATGTATGTCGTGTGCGATGAATTTGCTTGCTCGAGCAACAGAGATGCTTTTCTGTCAGTAATTCTAAG
This sequence comes from Chaetodon auriga, assembly GCF_051107435.1. Classification (NCBI taxonomy): domain Eukaryota; kingdom Metazoa; phylum Chordata; class Actinopteri; order Chaetodontiformes; family Chaetodontidae; genus Chaetodon; species Chaetodon auriga. The sequence continues at coordinate 8,028,887 of NC_135091.1, forward strand.
AGTTTGGGTCTGAAAGTAGCTACTTTTGCTGCGTTTGAGCACATCTCATACGTCCTTAAACCTCTCACAGTTCTTTGCAGCCACCGAACAGCCGGTGCTTGACAAATTTGTCACACTATTTAGTATTTCTGTTTATCTGTCCAATATATTTTTGTACCACTGCAGTCTTGGCAACCCATGAAAACACTCGAGCTGTAGAAGGCACAGTCCATGTACCTTGAGTTATATTTAATAAATCCCTAACCAGGCAATTTCATAATTCTCAAATCCATGCGTCAAATGCTATTTATTCTAAAGACACAAATTTATCACATTTATGATGCTATAAATTTCATTCATGCTGAATTATGTGTAAATGAATGCGCTCAACCTCCATCACTACACTCTCTGGGTAGTGAAACAGCAACTTTAAATCCCTCTTACCAAAGCAATATGAGCCTGAAAAGCTATTAGAGCATGACTCTTGAGAGATGAACAAGACAAAAGCGTTATGCCTGTACCTTTCCGGAAGGTGAGAACAATACCAGGCTATTTTCACTCTGACAAGCCATATTAGTCGTGCCAGCTTTTGCCTGCCGGCAACTCCTACGTGATAGCTGTCTGGGACATTTTGTTTCCAGTCACAGTAGCTGATCCCTTGATTGAAAACATTGAATGCTGAGAGGGTGTTATCCCTGTTTGGAGTTTCTGATCCTGGATGTCTGAGGCGACTGCTTGGCCCTCTCATCCCCTGTTGCAACAGTTGATCCCTGGATCTTTGTGGAAACAGAGTGGATTGCATTACTGAGGTGGAAGCCTAGAACGGTCAGGGATGTGTGCCTGCTATAACCCCTCGCTGAGAAGACTTCAAATGTGTAGGTCACAGTACAAGAGCAGAGCAAGCTGAGGCCTGAATTAAGCAGTCTTTGTAGCGGTTGGACACGCCTGAAATCTGTGTTTTCCTGCATCGCTTCCTACGTGTCGGCACAGATCTAATTATTTGTTGCTGCATCATCGTGTTGGTGACAGTCTTTTCTCAATGGTCTGTAAAATGGTGAGAATTAGATCAAGCCCTGACGACTTACTAATAGAGGCCTAAAACAAAGCCCCAGATATGCACAAATCAGCTGTGTGTGGTCTTTATTTACACTTGCATGTCTGGCTTTGGAAGGCCCTTTGCTTACTCTTAGTCATGGACACCACAGATGGAGATGTCTTTGCAGAAAGAAAGGTCCACTGGAGGCTTTCCCATGTCAGAATATAAAGTCTTGTGAGTTCCTCTCTTGTCCTCCAGCCTCTTTCTCTGCAGGCAAACCCCTGGCACCGACTCGTCCAATGGGGAGAGTCAGTCTTTGCAAGCATTGCCAAGATTTCCATTTGATGGCCAAAATACTATGTAGGCAGATGGATGCATCTGTCCACATTCTGTCTATTCCTCATGTTCAAACTTTCTCTCTGGGTCTCTTTAAGTCTCTCTCTCTAACACACACACACACACACACACACACACACACACACACACACACACACACACAGGGGGCTGTTTCCTCATCATTCACACTGAGAAATGCCCTGTAAGGACGTCCTTATCCTGCAAACCAGACTCTGCTGGATGCTCTGTAATAACAACTCCAGCCGTCCACCATCCAATCAGCCCGGCTGTCTGCTGTGTATGTATGTGCGTGTGTGTTTTTGAGAGTCTGTGTCTGTGAATATGTATGATTCCTTCCTAAGATCTGAAACCTCAAAGCACAGAAAGCATTTATTTTCCAGACAAGAGCAAAGACACAAAAATCTCATAAAAAATAAAGAGGGAAATGGAAGATATTTATTTATTTATACTTATTTGTGTTGTTATGTGATTATGTTGAGAGGTTATTATTAGAAAATCTCAGCATATTACACACTCTTATAAATAATGCTGTTGGCATTGGCATAGCTATGCTGAGGACCACAAATAAAATGAAAAAAATAAACTCGAGTTGGTGTATAGAGAGCATACAGGCGGACAGAACTGGATTATGCTGCAGGAGAAGTTTGAGAAGTTTCTTGGACATTTTGACTTTTTTACACCGGAAAAGTGGGTCAGCTTTGCTATCCAATGCAAATGTTGTCAATCCTAACTGGCTACCAGACTTTTCAGTCCCACCTTTCAATGTGTTCAAAACTCAATATGTAGGATTCCTATGCAGTGGCATTGAAAGCAAGGTACACATGTTATAATGATCACTTGTAAATGCTGAATACACAGTCTGTTGGCCTTTATTCTGAACTTTTGTGCGAATGGATATGGGTCCTGTAGGACTATGAGGCATTATCCTGAATTTTCCTTGTTCATTCTTGTCTGAAATGATGATGCTATCTTTGAGTAAAACTAATTTAAAATTATGGATCCAGAGAGTGAAATCGATTTCATTTAAGATACACAGTGTAAGTAAAATTTGAACAGGGGCCAATTTAAAACCCGTGGTCCATGCACCCACATAGGTGTTTTCACTTATTCTGTCTGATTGGACCTCTTTTCAGGCTTTGTCCATGTAAGGAATATTCGACACTCCTGCTTCAGTGGGAGAAGTTGCGCCTTTATCTCTTTAAAGTTTGGTGCGCTGGTGTAATTCCAGCACAGCGTCACCCCTTCCTCAACATGAGCACAGCTCTAATCAGGCAGAATAAGTAGAAACATCCGAGTGGACGAACAGAGGCTTTCAGAGCCCACAGCAGACGCTTTGACGTGTCAGAGCAGGAAAAGCACAGGTGGAACTAGTCACATTAACAATGGCTCAGTTCCATCCAGTAAGCCGGTGAACCAGAATGCACAATGCCGGAGCCCTGGCTGGAGAAGCAGTCGTCATTCACGTTATTGATTTCACCTGTGCTTCTCCTGCTGTGTCATGTCAAAATGTCTGCTGTGAAAAAGGTCTACAATGGTCTAATTTCAGATCTGGGCTACAAGTATCCAAGGGGGGCTGAGTGGTCACAATTGTCAAGGCAATCACCAACACCAACTCTGGTGATCATGATCCACTGCAGTGCAGATACACTAACATCACTGGACTAAACCGGAATAACTAAAGACACACAGAACTCACTATTTATATAAACAATGACTAAACACGTTGCAGTGTATGCAGAAAGTATGTCACACACCCAGTTAAAGTACTTTTCTGTTGACCCAAATTACTGCTGTCATCATTGTCAAATTGTTAGCATGCCCATGCAAGGTGTGACGACTGCCCCGCCTACAAGGAACCTGTTTGGACAGGCTCTCAATTAGCCTTGAAGAGTACATGTGTTCCTGCTCAGCCCTTTCAAAGCATCTATAAGTAACTAACTTTATGTAAGCTTGGTGAGGTAATTGTGATTTAGTGTTTTGAGTCAGCTTGAGTCATAAAACGTTAACATAAAAAGTCATGTTGGCCTTTACTGTTTGTGCTTTGCATATATTTCTATTTGAATTGAGCAGTTGTGTAAGTAATGTCAGCCATCACATGTAACTGTGTGGTAATGCAGTGGTTTGTAGTTAGTTAGTTAGAATTTTACTATACAGAATAACCCCTGTAGTACTGTGTAATAGTGATAAAGCACTAGCATACTGCCACAGACTCAAACTGATAATTGTAATTTGGTGACCGTGGCCATGAAACCGGTGGAATTTCCATATTACTGAACCTTCACACCACTGACCATATTTCCATGCCATTTTTTGAAAGCATTTCCATGGTGGATAGAAGTTAGAGATGGCTGTCACAGCAAAGTCAGCCTGCAGCTTCAGAAGTAAGTCTGTCTGACTGCAACTGCTGGAGGGGGGGATTTGCGGGCATCTGTCAGCACTAACTGGAAGTGACAGTGTGCAGAGAGGTCCTAATTACTGTCTCACTTGACTAATTGTCGTCTCTGAAGAATGAATTCCCACTGAGGTCCTGGGGATCTCATTGACAGCACTGCTCAAGACATATAGGCCACTGCTGACTTCAGCATGCTGTTATGTTCAAAGGCAACGCTGGAGCAAAGCCACAAGTGGGAACTCAAAACCGCCATGATTACAGGCTGGAGTAGAGGCGACCGTGGTATTTTAACGTTTGCAAGGACGAATGCTGTACAGGTTTTGTACGTGTGAGTGCTAAAGGAGAAAGTGTGCTTGTTTTTAAAGGGCCCTTCTTCATCCTGCCAAAATGTTAAGACATCCTTGGCTACAGTCATCCTGACATAATGGGCTGATGAAGTGAGACCATTGTGGGCTTTCTGGAGTCAACCATGTTAAAATAAACTTGTAGCATTCAAAATAATGCAGTAGAGATGAGCCTTTAGTACAGGGAGACTGAGCTGAATGAATGTCTTTTCTTTCAGGGTCTTACCATTCAAAGTGCATCAGCTTCTCGTTTCCATGGTTTCCTTCCCTGTGCCAATGCTATCTTTCCACCAGTCTGACTGTGAGACAGAGCGAATGAGGGAGGGGGGAGAGAGAGAGAGAGAAACAGAGAGAGAGAGAATGACAGAAGGCTTTTAGCAGTGGTTATCTCTCCTTTGCATAAAGTCCCCTTTGCATTACCCGGTGCATGAATGGCGTCTGAATAAACACACCAGCCAGCTCATGTGGAAGCCTCCGTGGGTTACAAGCGAGTGGGTGTGTATAAAGTAATCTAATTTGTGGTCTCCTTCAAAAACGACACGGTTTGATCATGGATGAAAAAAAAAAAAAGAGTACATCTCCCAAATGGTATTTTCCTATTAGTCACAACAGAGCTAAAGGAGCAGGAGTCATTTTAACATCATAATGAGACAATTTTCCATTCCCATCCCCTCCTGTTTTCTCGCCCGTTTATCTCACCCTGACTGGCTTATTAAGGAGATGTGAAAAGTTTGTTAAACTAGTGATCAAGATATCAACGAGGGATACTTACAGGGGGAGCATAACTGATTCTTTTGTCCTGAAACGGCCCGTGCTCTGGTGCAGGCATACAATGCTGTTTATGTATATATCAGAAAATTAAGTGGGAATCATTTGTGGCAGCCTCTTAATTCTGTTCCGCAAATTAAATTCTGGGTGCACAGCGGGGCGGGGGGCGGGGGGGGGGGGCACCTGAGGACTTTTGGTGCAGTGCCTTCGTGTTGAGCCAGAGGGCGCTGTGACTTTAAGAGGAACCCAACGCGCCTGTCAGTTGACGTCTTCTCCCTGAGCTCAATAAGCATTCCTTTCATGCTGTGTGAAGCTCTGCTGACTTCCACGGAAACCCTGCATTTCTCCATAATTATGCTAATGGTCCAGATGGTGGCATGATGAGTGCCTTTCTCTTTGATATTCTCGCACTGCGGAGTGTGCAGACCCACGCAGGCTGACACACGTTCAAAGTCGGTGTTCACACCACGGCGCTACTTGATCCCGTGTCATTACTTGGTGTTTCTTTTTAGCGGATACAAGCGCCCTCTTCTCTATTAAATGCGTTTGCCTTTATTGGCGAATGGGGATTTGACAGATCCGGTGATGTATAATAGAGTGTCACTCCCGACAAAAGAGCGGGCTGCTGCCAGAATCGTTTCCCTCATACTTGGCGCATTTGTTTAGAATTTCAATAAACTGCGGTTTCATAATGATACAGCACATCAATGGAGCACTTCAGGAACATCTTAGTGACATCAGAGGAAATAAATACACCGTAAAGTACGCCAAGGTCATCCAAAAGCCCTATTTTAAATACACTGTACGACCATACAGGAATGTTGCAGTGACTTTATTTGGAGTAGTTCTACAGCACACACACACACACACACACACACACACACGCACACACACACACACACACACACACACACACAGGCCAGCCATTCACACTTGAGTCACACAATGACGGTGTTCATTCAGGCTTTGGACTCTGGTGGCGCCGATCAAAGAGCTCCTTTCACGTCTCCGTGGGGATTAAATAGCCCTCCACCCTCTTGGGACAGCGGCGCACCACTGTATACCTACAGCTCCAGCTGATGCACTGGCCCGTGAAGAGCTGCTCATTGGGGGCGGCCGCCGATAAGGTGCATGTAGTGTTAAATCAATAGCATGTAGGCCCACGCAAGAGCTGCAGATATCCATCTCCCCGATGCAACGCGTCATAGCCTATAGGATACAGCTTCGTTTGAGCCCGCTAATCAGATAGAAGCGTGATAGGCCTGCTCGCAATCTCGAGAGATACCGCGAAATGTAAGCAGCGGTGGGACCTGTGCGTGTGTGCCACTCACACCTTCACATCTATGGCTCACACTCGAGAATAGTCTGTTGCTGGAAGGCTTTCAAGTCTAAAGTGGAGTTATTTGCATAGGTTAAATATTCGTGCCTTTCAGCAGCTCCTGTCGATATTACGGATTTGCTGTTCTGCCAATTTTAATTCCTTTCATCCCACTCCTCCCACATTTCTGGAATGATGCTGGAAATTGTTGAAAGGTTGTGGCTCGAAATCCGGTAAAAGAGGTCTAGAAAGTGAAGTTGTGAATGACAAAAAAAAGTGGGCATATATATATCCCACTTGTGTGTGCGGGTGAGAGAAAATAAAACAATGCAATGATATCCTGCAGGCGGGAGATTGTATCGCTGCTGTGCAGGTTGGCCAGTTATTGTGTGCAGTGCAGTGTGTACATAGTTGTTTCTTTATGTGCCAAACGCTTAACATCAGCTAAATTACGGCTGGCTGTTTGAACTCTGAGAAAGACAGAGAGAGCAGACTCCCACTGCTTTCTGCTGCCAGCGTTGCTGTGCCTCTGTCCATGGTGCTGAGTGAAGAGCCCGCGCTAACAAGCAAAAGAAAAACACGAATATATAGAGTTACATACAGCTTGCATTTGCCCCTTCTCATGTGCCACTTCATTCTAAGATCATCCCAGTTGATCTATGGTATAATAACTTTATTTTCATGCCTGTGTGCACTTGCTCGTCACAGATGCTCTGCCGTTGTGAGCTGATCCTATCTGGACGGACAGCAAGTAAGGGTTCACCCTGAAGTTACTGTTGCCGTGCGCGCTTGAGAGGTTGTATTTTTACCGACAAATCTTCAAATGCACGCAAGCTTGAGGGCAAGTTATGGAGGAAACGGAGAAACTACAGCCGAGGAAGGTGGGATGAAATAAAGTTTCCCACCCCTCCCTCCCCCTTATTTTCTCTCTGCCTCTCTTTCCCCTCCATCCATCTCCCTCTCTCTACATTCCTCCCCCCCTTTTCATCTCTTTCTATCTGTATATCCATCTCTCTCGCTCTCCCTCTCTCGCCCTCTCTCTGTCTTTCTCTGGTGCGCGTTCACAACACTAACCTTGGCTCGACGTCAGAGCCTGTGCAGCAGTGCAGTATAATGGGAGCGCAAGCAACCCAGAGCGCCTCATAGGGGGCTGCATATCGCTGCTGTATCCTCTGCTTGGCGCTCTCTAGCCCCTCTCCAACCCTCTCCAGTACCTCACCTTATAGCCCATGCTCGGGCTCCCCCCACTCCTCACTGGATCCATACCTTTCGACATGGATGTCCCGTCGTCCCTCGACCCGGAGGATTTTTGTTTCTTGGCGCAGTGAAGGAGGAGAAGGGGAAGGAATCATGTCGGGACTGCTAATGGATTTAGGGAAAGCGCAAGTGACCATGCCGTGATCTTGCGCATCCAGGGCCGCCGTCACCCTGCCTTGCCCAACGACCGTAGAAGAATTACGGGGGAATCGAACCCGCGCACCGGGTGGATTAAACCACTGTGCATTTTTTTAAAAACAACATGAAGATTACCTCCCATCATCTGATGATAACCAGTCTCGTTTTCAGGTCCAACCTCAGGCTGATCCCGCTTCTGCTGCTGTTTCTTGGTTACTCTCGCGGGATGCCACACGTTTTAAGATTTGGTAAGAATCTGTTTGTGATACTATACCATCATGTAACGACGTCCAAATCACGCGGACTGTCTGTATCATCGTCCACAGTCAGATGACATTCACGGGATGCAAAAGCAGGCTTATGGAGACATTTTGTCTCGCTCTTGTCTTGTTCTCTAATTAGTTGGCCGAACAATTACATGAATAGTTTACAGTTGTATCTTCATAATCTCATAATGTGCCGCAACACTTATTTCGAAGGCTTAACACTGAGTGCATCACACCATCAGTGCTGAATGCTGCTCTCCACGATCCTTGAAACCGGTGTTACTGTAACTTTGAAAGAAAATCAACTGTAGCTGACCCGTAAAAAGAGTTCTCCTATGCAACAGTTCACGGATATGGACAGCTGATGAAACCCCAGACTAATGTCTCCTCACTAGTATCCTCATAGTCTTGTATTTCCACGGCCTTTAAACACCCCAACATGTCCTCTGCAGTAAATGTTTACATGTAAACATCACCCCCGGAGTGCGGATCAATCACTGTGATCTGTCACCAGGGCCAGTCGATACGCCGGGCGGCAGCTCGCTTTTCATGTTTAATTCTACTGAACAGCTCTCCAGCGGGAATTCCCCTGCTTTTGCACATTAATGCCGTTCTTAGCTTTGATAAAACTGATAGTTCCGGGTCTCGATGACTGGCTGAGTCACGTCGGAAGCCACACAAATGTCACCATCCATACACCAGCCGAACAGCATCTCTCACACTGATAGTACTCAAGTGTAGCTCATTAGCCTAAAAAGTGATTAGCCACTTCTCTTCAAGAACCATAGAATATCGCCTGACAGGAGAATGTTATAATTAATGTTGATGATTAAAGTACTTCCTCAACAGTTGCCACTCCGGCACATTGTTGCTGATTCATAACTTTAAAACAGTGTGCCTGCTCTGAAATCACTGAATCACAGTCTCTGGTGGATTCGTCTCTTGCTTAATTAGATCCGTCTCAGGATGGCTGTGCGCGGAGACCATCGTGGGGTGATAGGGGAGCCCCCACCCTCCCCGATAGCGTATGTCATCAAGTGTTGACAACACATCCTTACAATCCCCAATCCCCCCGAGGGTCCTGTTTAAGAGTCAGGCCGCGTCCGCAAGAGCCGCCGCTATGGCAACGGGATGTGCTGCTTGTCTTCCTGCCGCATCCTCAGCCCGATGAGCGATTTCCCGTCTCACACGTTGTCTGACAGACGCCGGGCGTCTACTCAGTAATCCTTGGGGGGCGGCAAAGTCCCTGCATAATAGTATTTGACACGAAAGTTTCCAAGCCGCCAAATGATGAGTGCATTCCTGTGGAACACAGTCGGGGGATAATTGATAAGATATTTGGGAAGTGTTGTTACACCTCGAGGAGAATTCTGGTAGCTGATCCCGCGGTGTTGTGTAGTTCTATCTGTGTGTGTTTGGTGATGAGAGATGAAAGATTTGGAGTCACTCTGTTTGCCTGTACCTCGCCACCCAATATGTCGTCTATGCTGACATGCTGGATCTGCAAGGCACCAGCGGCACGACAGACATAACCATGCGAGATGAGAGGTGATTTATGACACTGGGGTAAAGCTCATGCTTGGGTTTGCCTGTGTTCAGGTAGCCGAAACGCGGCTAAAAAGCCGGGTCTCTGTCCGTGGTCCTGAACGAGGGTCCGCACAAGCCACCGACCCGCCTGTTCAGGACCACGGACAGCGACCCGGCTCACCGGCAGCGCGGCCTGTGCCTGTTGCTGAACATCAGGCACAAACTCCGGGTTTGTCTCCGGGTTTTTGTGCGGCATTATCAGCCTGCTAGCATCCACTTCACGTCTTTCCGTTGAAACATGGCTCCTTTTCGCACAGCGTAATTAATTCTCTTTAGAAAAGATGATATGCTTATCTGTCTGCCTTTGCTTGTAAAGGAGCCGCGTTTCCAAAAGAGAAAGATGGATAGCGATAGAGATGTGGCTGATTTTATCAAAAGAAGAAAATGTATGTCAGTGTGTCTATGTGTGTGTGTGAGAGAGAGAGAGGAGAAATACAACATTTCCTTGAGAGACAGTGGAGCCCACTGGTCCTTTTCCTGAGCATTTCCTGTCCTGCAGGATGTGCTCGCTCAGCACACAATCCAGCTGCTCCTGCAGGAGGCCTGCTAAATGAGGAGGTCAGCTCCCCCGGGTCTGTCTGTTCCCTCCCTGCCCCAAGTTCCATTCTGCCCAGACAGTCGGCTCACATTGTACAACCACTGTTCTCCTGTCAGGCTGAGACCTTTACACACACACACACGCACACACACACACACACACACACACCAAAGCAAAGTCAGCCCTTTGTATTCACAGCAGCGGTCTCACCATGCAGAGCGACAAGTGTCAGAGGAAAAAACAAGAAGCGTTCTGGCCACCAGCTGCAGGCAAATATGCTGAGCTAATTTCCACACAGAATTGAATTATGGTGTTCAGTGTTCCTCGTTTGTAAATCTTACAGGTAATTCATTTACTTTCATACAGAGCTGGACCCTGCGCAGCCCTTACAAGGTGTAATAAAATACGCTCGAGAGAAGATTCACTTTTTATAACTAGTTCACACCGCTAATGCTGCGAAGGCTCTCAGAAACCCAGAACAGAATGTTTTTTCAATTGGCACCTCTCTCCACCTCCACTTGTGCATTGAAGTCGAAAGCAAAAGCTGTAAAATGTCCACTTTAAACATGAAATGAAATCTAACAGGCTATCTGTGTGGTGCACAAAAATGACACTTGGTGCTGAATTTGCACGCCAGTTGGCCAACATGTTAACCTTTTCCTTACATTTTTAAGATGTGCTCATTCTGATGGGGACGTCAGGAGAAACACCTGACCTTCTTTTTTTAATACGGTGGTGTTTCAACAAGCTATTTTCAAAGTTTAGCTTCGTCACTTGCCAGATTTCAGCGAGGTGGAAATTCAGGGTTACATTAAAGTCGATATATATGTCATTATGTGTCAGCTAACTGATAAACTGGTAGCATTAAAGCTCATTTTACACTCTGCCATAGAAAATAGTGCCATATGTACACGATCTTATTTCGCTGTCCCCAAAACAAATGTTCAGTCATACAAACAATGAGTCATCACATCTGCCATTCCATAAAGGGCAATCAAGTTTTACTTAAAGACATGTGTCTAATTGGCAAAACGCCTCAGGAGGAAGTTAAAAAGAAGCAAAATCAACAGTAAAATGTTTTAAAATTCTGATGACTACAGTTGGTCTGCGGCTATGAGGTTGAGAGATAACATTATCACCGCCATCTTCAAACAGCATTGGCAGGCGCAGTATGTCCCTGGGCTGTCAACTGCTGCTGAAAGCATTGTTGACTCAGAGATGCTCATTTTGTTTGTTTATTTCCTGCTTATGTTTAGATTTTCCCAGCACAGACATGTCTGGGAATATTTATGACTAAAACACAACATTGTTTTTCATTTTGGAAAGGAAATCAAGCCTTTTTTTCCTCCAGTCCTCTGGCAAAAGCCACAATCCCCGATGGTGCAAGCTATGTTTATCTAACTACTTCCACAATGCGGTGCCAGGATAAAGGTCCTTTATTGCATTTCTAATATTTAACACTCTTTTCATCCTCTCGGCTGTGTTATGGTGGCAAAATTACAAGCTTGTCAAGAACAAGAAAGGGTAGAGGGAACAAATTCAAGGGGAGTTTGGAGTTAATTGACTTTATTTGCTTTTGCTTTCCGCCAGCCTGAATTATCAGCATGCTGGAGTTTAGTTTAGGATTGCAGGAATTACGGATAACACCCTGTGCCCTGGCCCACTGCCAGCGCGTTCACAGCAAACACATTTAAATAGGCACAAAGCTGCTTAAAATATTCATGTGTCACTTGGCCCCGCTATAGCTTATAGAAATATGAAACTATCTCCTCTCTGCTGGCAAATGATTTCCATGGTTTAAAAATACCCACCGTGGGTTTCAAGAACAAAAAGGAGATCCGTCTTACATTAGCATGCGGCACCACACATGGGCTTCAAGCAGGGAGCTATCTAGATGGATTTCTTTAAACATGTTTACATTCCTCAGTCTTTGAAGGTCTTGCTGTCATGCCTCAGTTACAAAAGGCTCAATGGTGATTAATTCAGGGTACAGATTTTTTTTTTTGCCATTTTCAAATGGGAAATATCTGTGAGGTATGAAATTAGTTTTCTTGTTGTGCTATAACCAGCTATATTTGAAAAGATTATTTACACGAAGGAGGCTTTAGATGATTGACCTTCTTTGCAGGGTAATCAGTTCTGGCATAACTGCCTCCTCTGACATATTGTCTATTTTTGAAAATCAAATCAAATGCATGTGAGTCCTGTATTCCTCCGCTGCCTCGCGCAAGGCATTCATTATTCACAGCTTCTCACTCGTTGTCATTGTCACTCAAAGATTTCCCTGGGTATCAGAAGGGTTAGGGGTTATATGTGCAATTGTTCTGTGAAACTGTCCCTTGAGAAGAGCCCTGCAGCATGTCTGCCTGCCTGCTTGTCTGGCTGAGAGCTGACTGAAGGTCAGAACTGAAAACGCTCACAAGGAATCATGTTTTTTTTGCATCTTTTAACACATGTGGAGCTGTCCTTCTTACAATCCCGCCACGGGAGATGGGAGAACATTTGAAGTCACTGAGAGGTGTAAGAAAAACAAGAGTGATTGTCGGGGAGGGGTGGGGGGGTGGTGGTGGTGGGGGGGGGGGGTCTGTGTAAAGTGTGAGCGAGAAGAAAAACAGTGAGTGTTGAGGCCAGCAGATACAGAGTAAAGATAGATTAGTTTGCCTCTGAGCAGTCCACTCTCAGCCCACTCTCAGTTGTGGTTTTTTATTACTGTTTTCTGATGGCCTCTGTGAAGAGACAAAAAGGACAGGAGGGTGTGCTGTGGAAATATAGCAGCAGACCAGGAGTCATGCACTGCAGCTCTGAATAAATGTCAGCGGTATCATATTAGCAAGCTGAAAATTTGCCTGGGCTATACAGGTGTGCATGAAATAGCTTTAACGGGCAGAGAAAATGGTTAAAAAAAAAAAAAAAAAAAACCTAGGTAACACACATATCCTTCGAGGTTCCTCTGGGAACTAAACCCCAAATCTGTTTTTATTAGGATTTCATGAATTTATCCATATTGTCTCATTACATATTTGGCTGTCTACGCTTCCAGTAGACTTCAAAATGGTGGGAATCAATAAAAATCAATATGTTTGTTTTGCTGAGGGGAATAATCTGGAAAAAAAAAAAAAAAAAGAAAGAAACTGGCAGCCTAGCAAGCAACCACTGCCAAATCCCGACTGGCCCCTCCTGTGTGTATCTATCACAGGTTTCCATCTGTGAGAATGCAAACACGTAAACTAAAAAAGAAAAAAAAAAGCAGAACAAATGTGTAGTCTGTGAAGGACGTGTGGGTTTGGATTAATAATGCATGTATGAATTCATGACGACTTTAAGCAGCCACAAGCTGCAGGGATGTCTGCAGGCCCGCATGGTATGGATGCAGTCATTATCGCATTTTGTCTTTTTACCCCGGATCTGTTCGACGCGTTCCAAACTCAGCCGGACTGCTTCATTTACTCCCAGTGTGATATACATTGTGAGCTGGCTGTGCTTTAAGTAAAGAAGTAAAGGAAACAGACCTTCCACTTGCCGCAGTACGCCGTATGTGGGAGTAACATGTAAGCCCTTTAACTTCATGGGAGCTCAACTGTGGTAATTAACTATTAAGTGATTGCTTAATTGAGGGAAACAAATATGGGCTGTCAATGGCATAACATGGAAACTGGTGATAGTGCTAATTGGGAGCCAGAGTAAATGTTGACTGTGTATTTTTCTCTTTGCTTAATACATAGGAGGGTCATTGATTGCCTTTTGTTCGATGTGCTATAGGGCGATTAAAGCTGTCTCTTGATGCATTCTGCAAAATGGAAGCAATTACGTGTGAATTTTAAGCGCGCAGCCCGCGTATTTGGGGGCGCATACGCCGTAAATGAAAGCATCAACATCCAAACTACACAGGATTCACAAGTCAATCGATTCCAAGGAGCCGTCCTGCGTTGTATCAGGTTAGAACGTGGTGACTCACCTTCATCTCCAGCCAGCTGAATAAAGGAGTGAGAGGAGGAGGGCGAGCGGCTGACTGAAAGAGAAAGAAAGCAGAGTTCGGGCTCCCATTGACAGCACAGCCGGTCGGATGTACGAACGTTTCTCAGTGTGAACCAAGGACACAGGGGGAAATGGGCTCTGTGGGAGGACGTATTGAGGCAGGCTTACTTAAAATCATGTTCTTTGAATCAGCGTGACACTGTATTGTCCGCGATCCACCAGGGCTATGCAAAACGTCCTCTCCTGCTATGTTGAATTTCATTTTTCTGGCCTTCTTCTCCTTTTGCTCGTAGGGATTTTTTAAGTGTTTGTGTAGCTTCCTCTTGTTTCCGAATGCATTGTTGAAAGGAAAGGTGAGAGGAGAGGATAAACATGCCCAGACAAGAAAGCGGTTCGTCTGTGCCAGCTTTAGCTCAGTAAATAGACCAGAGAACAGCATGAAAGTGAGTCTGTAGCTGAAGAATTAAAAAAAGCTGTAATGCTAAACTAAATTTTTTGGCTGCAGTGGCTTCCATTAGGGCTCCGTTGTCTGTCGCCCACTCTGGTAAAGACACACTTTCCCCATTTGCTTGATGTGACCCACTAATCCCGCCCGTATCCACATGCACAAAGCATCACAGCTGATTGGAACAGACTTGGATTGATTTCCCATCTTGCATCTGTTTCAAGATTTTGAGGAGACGTAATGAAGCCAATCGCATCCGTTTCCCTCGCACAGCTCCCGGTGAGATATACCCACACCCGGCCACTGCTTTCTAAACATGACAAAAGACACCGAATTTCCTACCCAGCAGGGTGTGAATGAATAGGAGAAATGCTGAAACAAACAGTCGACGGCAGATCAAAAGAAAGATTAGAACAGGACTCTTGATTTTCCACCGATTTCACCTTTATTTTCTTTTAGCATTTATCCTCAAGATCTTTTTCTTATTTATTGAGAAGAAATGAGGGTGCATATTTGAGGAACTTCATTATTCAGTAATTTCTTTTTTATCGGGGAGCCTCTGGCTGTTTCCCTCTCTAAAGTCAGGTCTCTTTCATTTCTTTCTCTCTCTGCCGCTGTGCAATTGCCTGTGTGTGTTTGCAGAACAAGCAAGACAAATTGACACACCTTTGCCGCAAAGTGTAGCATATTGACTGGTACCTGTAGCTCTGATTATCAGCATGTGTACAGCAGTGGCTGATGGGATGCTGATGAACCCAAACCAGGAGCTGACATTTTCCTGCCCTGTGGCTGAGGGAGAGGCGGGGGGTGCAGGTGTCCGTTCAGGTCTAATGGGCCATCCATTCAGTCGTTTAATTGAGTGTCTTTTATCTGCCTCCAGTGACCTCTTTTATTCTCCATTTCTCCCTCTTCGTTTCCTTCAGCTCATCCATTTTTTTTTTTTCACGCCCCACCCCTCCTCCCCTTCTCCGTCCCTCCTCCTCCAAACTCCCCTTTTTGGTCGTCTGACAGCACACCCATCTGCCGCCTGCGTACGTCCTACAGGTTACTCTGACTTCAGACAGCACAGCCATCACCTGTTGTTTTCCAAGCACATGACGGGCTGTGAGCAAACAGTGTGGCGTCGAGGTGCACTCTCAGCATCAAATCCACATCCAGAAGCCAGAAAATAGACTTTTGTGTCCATTTTCCCGTGTCTTTTTTTCTCCTTTCTCCATTTTTTCCCTCTTTGTCCTTCGCTGTCCTTCTACCCTAGCCTTCTTTGTCTCCGCTTCTCTCGCGGTCCTTCCCCTCCACTTTGTTCTCTCGCACTGTCATCAAGCCTTCCTTTCCCTTTCCCCCTGGTCTCAGTGTCCTTGCACACAAAGGCACGAATATGGCATATACGTTCCACACCTTTATTTCCTTTTGTACCTTTGAATTTCAGACCAAACAATACCCTTTCAGCCTCAGATTTCCACTGAACTTCTGCTATTGTGAAATAGAACACTGCGCTGTTGCATTTATCGCCACGGCTTACTTTATAATGCGTCTTAACATACACGGGACACGGTGCGGGCCTTTGTGCACAATACCTATTTGTCTCAAGGCTTAAAAGTAGCCCTTATACCATCTCCTCCATAGTGTCTATAGTCTTTTCGTGACACAAATGTCTTTGGAGAAGCAGTATAAATACTGTATGGATTCACTGTGATGAAAGAATTCTTATGCATTGCAAAGCACGATGATTCTCCCAGTGGCTGTAATTAACGTTATGTGTGTAAGAATATTCTGACCCAATCTACAGCATATATTTAGATTTTGCTTCATATATTTTCAGCATATTAAAGTCAGGGTTTACCAGCTTCGGTGTAATTTCCTATCTGAAATATGATAATCGCCTTCTGCGCAAGGATCTGTAAATTTATGAAGATTAAAAATTACTATAATCAGATTATCAAAATCCTGTAAAATGTCTCTTTTTTTTTGCCCACCTCTCCATCGGCTTTCAAAAACCAGGCTGTGAGCAATAAAGAGCCGCCTCCTGAATTAATTCTTGACCTTTGGCTCTGACGGGAGATAACATCTGCCCTTCGACAAGAAAGAAAGTCTAATTTTACAGCCATTTTGTTCAAAATGACAATGGGAAGAGTGTAATACAGGGCCATTTTGATGAGCAGGAGAACGGCGAGAATAAGAATGAGTGCGGCGAAGGGAGCAAGGAGGACGATAGAGTCTCACATAATTTGCTGTGACCTAATTGCATCATTATAAATTGAGGTTCCTTTTAGCTCTGCACCAAGGTTGGCTGTGTATGATATATGTTAAAGGCATGTTAGGTGTTGTAATTCAAGTTTGCCCTCGCCATCGCTGTCTTTTCAAGTAAGAGCCGCGGATTCACGTCTGAAATGTAAATGTTCAGAAATGGCACAGAAGTGTGAGAGTTTTTTGGCAAGCCTGCTGAGAGACAGTTGGAAATCCCGCTGTTTAACTTTCAGAGAGTTAGTTTTAAGACTCCAAGATTACTGTTAGTCAAGTTCTCATCTATATTTATTTTGGTGAGCGATACAGCTTGAGGGCGAGAGTGTCTAGGGACGCTTGAGACACCCAGTCCATCCCGCCTGACACGTCTGTGCTGCAATGTCATAAATGGATAATAATGCCCTGACGGGTTGCATCACAATGGGAAAAGTGATTATAAAGCAGAGACACACATTGCACATGCATAGTCACAATGTTCTCCAGGCTGGACTCCTTCCTCTCTTAGCCTGCAGTGGATAATTAGCATCTCTCACACGTGCTTAAGCTTGATTAAAACTCAGTTTACAGTGAGCAGTGCTGTGAGGTCGCCATCTGTCACCTGCCGAGGCCACCATGAGATGTACTCTAGTCAGAGGGAGTGAGGGAGGCGGTGTGTGTGTGCGTGTGTGTGTGGCTGTTTGACAAAGGAGAGAAAAAGATGGGGCACGGAAAGAGAAATGGCAGAGATGGGTGAGGCATGAAGCATTAGGATGCATTCTGTTCAATAACTGGCCCCCGTCACTCCCTGGCCTGTATATTACAGCCAAATCACATATTTTCTGTGTTGGCAGGAAAAGCTCCTGAGTGCAGTTTTGGGATTTGTATTATTTACTTGAACTTATAAGCTTGTGACTGCGGTTTTGGGAATACTCATGTTTATGCTTGGAAGTCAGATAGGAGGTGTGAGCGCTCTAGGGCTCATAAAACCCACAATGTGTGAAAGCCACTGTATTTTCCCCTAAAACACAGTGATTTCATGCCACAGCTACAATGTACTGTACATCATAATGTCCTGGTTTATATCTGTTGAATACATTTATATGCTGTGTGCTATTATGGCAAGCATGATAACACTGGCAGTTATATGCTAAGAGGCACTCTTGCCCCATTTACAGAATTTATTTGTGTAAATCTTGTTTCCATGCTAATATCTTGGATATTTCATAATACAACATGGAATATTTGTGCAGGTACATGAACTGTGTAAATAGTGGACAAAGCCTCCGGGTCTGAAAAGCGAAGCCTTAAGCCTGCATTCTTTCTAATAGCCAGCAGGCTGCAAATAGAAGTCTGATTGCATGTAAGCTTATGGGAAAATGGCCGTGCTTCTCGATTGATTTATTACCTCGTTAAAGAGTTTCCTAATGAGTTTATGGTCTTAATCACTAGTTTCAAGTCTTCTTTAATACAGCATGATGATTATTTTGTAAATTATGGTCCCCTTCAGAGTAAAACAGACAATAAAGCAGGGTATGCTTTAGGAGAAGTCACTGCCACAGGAGTCCTCACATTCTCCGTCAGATCCAATCAGGATAGAGGCACAGCAATGCGCATCCTCCCCAACTCCGCCATTTTTTGCTCCAAAAAAAAGATGGCGGAGGCCATAATGCCAAGCAAAGGGTGACATGACAGAAGGTTTACACTTGGGCAGGTGGATAGGAGGCATTCAGAAATCTACCAAACTCTCAGTTTTGGTATCTGTCGGATGCAGCAGGAAGAAAAAGGATTTCCAAAGTGGCCCACAGTGAAACATAAAGCCAATTAAAAAGTCTTTGCTTGCTAAGAGTGAAAATATTTATTGAAGCTTGACTGCTCTTCCTCAGGCGGCGCTCAATAAGGCGTTGCCACCTTTCTGCATGTTATTTTACAGCCTCCGTCTTCTGCGTGATTTGTGTGTGTCTGAAGCTTTAAAAAACATTTTTCACTCTTTGCCAACAAAGAGCATACAGTTTTCTTTATGTTGTATCTGTATGTCTGGAAAATGGTTGATAGTAACATAAAGGACATATGATGTGCACTCACAAATAAGAATGACGACGATTTGGTACAATATTTGTTTTATTCTCAATTTCCACTGACTGAAACTTTCATACACAAAGAAATGTATGGTTTTTTTGTTTGTTTTTTTGAAAACTATTTATTGCACTCGACAGCTTTTACTTGCAGAGCAGCTTCCTCTCAGTACTGAAAAGAATTAACAATGACCTTTCGTCTGTTAATCATGTCTCAAATGCCTTTTTATGGGTTTATTATTTAACTGCTGTCTGTCCTGAAACAATTAATCAATCAATTTTAAAACATTGCCAGATGAAGTGGCAATAAATATATATTTTTTTCAATGTTTCATCCAACAGCGAACCAATGAACAGTGATCATCGTTGCATAAGTTGCAGCGCTAAATAGAATCAACATCAATTCCAAACCCGTTTTAACTGCATATGCTAACAGTTCGGAAGGGAGAAAATCAGCCGGATGGCTCCTAATTCCTTAATTGCTTCCTTCATCATGTGGCCTCACTGTGTTTCAGTGTTTGTCTGAGCAGGTAGCCGAGACTCCAGACTGCGTTCATATGTAGATGTGCTCATACTTCAGCTGTTACTGCAGGAGCGACAGATGATAGCGTGAAGCATTTCAGAAAAATAGTTCTTTTTAATATAACACATCTTTATAGTAAACTCCAGTTGTGACTTTATGTTCCTGTAAGTAGCCTCTTTAATCTCAGAAACAGGCTGTTATTTCTGCTTGGTGTGTGTGTGTGTGCGTGTGTGTTTGATGATACTACAGAGCTACCATAGCATTTGACTCTAGCTGCGCTCTTATGTTTCTTTAAGGAGCTCGTCTAATCTCAAGAGCGGGCGCATATTTCTGTGAAATGTGTGCGTCTGTGTGTGTGTGTGCACTTATACATCTTATTTTCACAGTAGTATTTCTTTTCAGTTGCATTCACAATTCGAGAGCAGTGGAGAGGTTGGAAACTGTGAGCAGACAGACGTCATTTGGGACTTCAGCATTTCAAGGCCTGTGGAAGTGTACTCACAGTTTGGCACAATTAGTACCAAAAGGGGTCCCTGCTTGACAAATTAGCACACAAAATGTCAGCCGGTAGTTTAGCACATCCACAATGAGTGCTTGCAAATTAGCACATATTTTGAGGAGGGAGCTGGCACATTATTATGAATAGAGAGAGCCAGGCAAATTAGCACATCTGTTGCCAGCGCTCAGAATTAATACATGTTATATGATCACTGGTTTCCCACTTGGAGCTGGGTCAGGGACGAGGGTGGTGGCACACATTCCTAATTGAAGACTGTGTGTGCTCATTACAAGAGATTGATGGGACTGAACTTTCAGCGATGGTATAGCTGATTATTACCCTG
The DNA here is from genome assembly GCF_051107435.1 of Chaetodon auriga. NCBI lineage: Eukaryota > Metazoa > Chordata > Actinopteri > Chaetodontiformes > Chaetodontidae > Chaetodon > Chaetodon auriga. The sequence goes on from NC_135091.1 coordinate 8,048,944, forward strand.
AGTGTAACTCAACGTAGGTGTCTTTGAATGCCGCGGGCGTGGGCTTTAAATCCTCTCACCGGTCACATTTTTCCCCCTGGACACAGTTGTTTCTTACCTGACAGGTTTGCTTAGGCTCAATCCTTGGAGTGTGCGTGATTGTGTGTGTTCACACGTGTACGTTCAAGTGTGTGAGTCAGCCTGAGGCTTAGCGTCCAGCAGTGGCAGGTGACGGTCCAGTCTAGTGTCAAGTGGCTTTAGGGTGACAGGAGTGATGCTGTTCTGGAGGAAAAACACACAACAAGCCAAACAAGTCAGATTATAAGAGCTAAAGTGTTGTTGGAGTAAGCTGCTTTTCGAATGGTTTTATGTTCACTTTCCAAAACTCTAACAGGATGATTGATTATTATTGAGCGATTGCTGACTGGCTGTGTTGGTTGGCTTTTTATTGTGCTTTATTGTGCTTTATAAGGTTTTTATAGCTTAGTCTATCCTCTATTTCTATTCATTACTGCTTTTGCTCTTATTTCTCTCACTTGATTTATGTTCAAGTTTGGCTCCTTAATAAGTTTACTAGACTTAACCAAGATCTCTATCAGGTATCGTCTTAGAAAATGCGTCTCTTTTAACTGAGTTTACTGCTTTTCCTTATCACGCTCTTACAAAACCAAGGCTCTATAAGATATTATCTCTGAGCTACGGCCAGAGAAGCTGTAGCTGGCCAAATAATGCACCCTTATATATCACCTCTGCAGCAGTATTAAAGCAGCGTGTGGCTCTGCCCACACATGTAGAACAGAATAGAATAGACTAGGATAGGATGTCAGACTTCAGTGAGCAAATAATGCTTAAATGATGTTTTTATGAGAAATAAGGGCACACACCAGGACTTCATTTCCTTTGCAGGCTACACTGATGATAGTTTGTTTGTGCGATATCACCGGCGAGCATCCTGCACAATGGATGCATCCCATGCCCGTGGTCAGGTTTCTGGGGATCTTCAGGGAGAGAGAGAATTGGCCCTTGTGCCGCGTAGGAAGGTCAGTCTACCGCAAAGGGAGCTTCAGATTAATGACCAGGGGCGGCGACTCTCCGCAGGCCTTCATGCATCATGTCCCATTCACCGCCAAACATGTCAGGGAGCGCTCCCACTGGGAATTTCGGGGATATTTACGGAGTGTTTCCATCACTTTTGCCTCCTGCTTATTGGCTCCGAGTGCTGACACTCAGCAGCTGAAAGACGGAGGGGGGCAGAAGCAGGCCGGGGTGTTGGGGTGTGGTGAGTCGAGGTCTTAAAGCCTAACTCAGTGACTTCATACCTGGGCCACTTGCCCTAGCGACAGGGTTGCTCGCTGGTTGCCATGGCACCCACCCTACAGCCCACCGCCATCCTGCAGCTGCGCCGCTGGTCATTAGTCACAGAGACAGGCTGTATGCACTATCACAACGCCCTTCCTCCACCAATCAGCTGCTCGGATTCCAAAACTGCCGATGCCTCTCAGCCATAGCATAGATGTATGGGTCACCATGGCAACATATCTGACTCAGTGTACAAAAGCATCCTCGAGTAGAGAGAGCTAATTACATTTTCATTCAGTTTAGTAAGTAAGCCTTTTCTTTCAGTAGTAAATACAGTCTCCCTGCTGGTGCCTGCAGAGGACTGGAGTCACAGAAAGGCGGTGTTAGTTTTAATCTTTGTTCAGAGCAGCGTGTGAGCAGCAGAGCCATTTTGATCACCTGGGCATGAATTTCAAGGTTAATTTCTGTCAGCGAGGAAGCCGATGACGAAGTTACTTTGCCGCGTTCAATCCAAAACGCACTCGATTAACTGTGAAACAAACATTAAAAGGGAGTCAGATTTACATAGAGGAGACGCCCTCCCACACTGCCTTTTCATTTTCACTTTCAGCTCAGGCTCTCTCCCTCACACACACACACGCACACACACGCACACACACGCACACACACGCACACACATGCACACACATGCACACACTGAGACACTCAGATCAGCAGGCCTGTTTTCTCGTCAGGGTGATTATCCAGCTCATAACTCACTCAGAGCTTTCATTTGCACTATAATTCACACCAGTCCCAATGATGGCGGCTCTATAAATCACACACACACACACACACACACACACACACACACACACACACACACTGATTATCTCAGCTGTAACTCACACACCTGCAATCAGACGGACCACAACGCCAAGTGGTGGGAGGGGGGTGGATGGAGAGATGATACAAGAGTGTTATTAGAAAATACATTACACCCAATACTAATGTGTGCAAGTCTTTCCCAGAATGGAAAAAAGTCCAGTCTGGGAGGAAATCTTCCAGTCAAACATGAGCCATTTCATTACCTGCGTGCTATCAGCGTAATGTGATGCTTAACATCTCCTTGGAAAATATTACATCTGCGGACTTAATTTAATGTTTCTGCTCTCTTGTGTACCAGAAGGCGGATGGTTTGTTTTAAACCAGCATCTCCAGGACGTACAGTGTTGTACAGAAACCTGACGAGCATAACTTGATACCCTTAGGCTCATTTTTATACTCGCTGAAGAGCCCAGTGGAGCTCAGTCTGCTCCCTCGGGGCAATAGAGTAATAATCATCTATTAGGTCAGACTGACATGATTTCAATCATCTTTAATGGTGAATTCGTTCTTTTGAACATTAATGCATTTCAATGGAATGAAAAGCTACGAGGAGCAGCGTGTTCACATCATGTCGGGGTTTGCTGGACGACTAACACATCAAATATTATAGCTCATTCAATAACAAACTAAAAGTGAAGCACAAAACATGTACTGAAGTGCCTTATATATATACGTCTACGCTGAATTCTCTCATTACGCTTTTCCTCCATTTCACCTCCTGCAGTTCTCTGCTGGACTATATATAAAAGAGAGTGCCATGAAATAAAGCCAGGAACCACAACACATGGCTGTACGATGGTGACAGTGATAAAGCTCACTTTCCTAAGTTAATGACATCTTCTTTGCCCTCCCGCACTCCTTTTCTATCACTCCCTGCCACGGCCAGAAGCTATTTATAGCCTGTGTGTCTATTATTGTGCAGCTCTCTCTCTTTCTGCACTCTTTTAAAAATGCGTCACTCTGTCTTTCTCACTCAGTCTCACTTTTCCTTCGCTCTCCGTAATTGAATCGATAAACAGGCTTTAAAGTTTTCTCAGTTTTCAGGATTTCATCAAACCGGCTCCCGGTCCTCCGAGAGGACGGGAGCCGTGGATGGACTACTGAACCCTGCTCTTGACTCCTTCTCTCAGAGCTGCTCTCACAACCCCCTTTCATCCCCCCCTCCAATCCATTCTCTTTTAAGTTTGATTTCTGTAAAGCTTTCTCACGATTTAGTCCATCCTCAAAGGTGTATGAGCTTTCCTTTTTTTTCCCATTATGTTTATTTTGAAAGTTGAAGGCAGTTGCTTGACTCGACAGCTGTTTCAGCAGTTTGACACAGAAATCTTCTCTGTGAAATCTTTAATATGCCGCATACTCCACCATTGCACCACCTACAACATGACTTACTGTCGTCATTCTCACTGACCCAATTTGCACTTGAAATTAAACATGTCCTGTCTGACTGGCCTGTGGGTTATGTATATATTTTGTAAATGATCCCCAAAAACACCAACAGCAATAGTCCACTCTACTATGACAAGCAGACCGACACTATTTATGTCTGGATACATTTCCAAAACTAGAAACCTGTCAAAATATGGTCCTGTCGAGCTGAAGCCTCATCATCTCTGCTGTGCATTTATTATTTACTTCCAAATTGGAAATATTTCACATGCTCATAAATAACATCATGAACATGGCAGCTTGTTAAATACTGAAAAAAACAGGTGTTGCAAAATCATGTAAGCAGTATGAGTACTTGAAGTTTGGACATTAATACTGTAATTCTGGTTGATTGAGTTTATTACAGACAATTCATTTGGATATAGTATAAGAGTAGAGTTAGTTGCATGATATCTGTGTGTTTATGTTTCCATATATGTCGGGTCTTCCATGAAACCGCTGTGCCTCAGTGCTCCATAATGACTGCTGTCTGTCTGAAGCTCGAGCAGCTACACGTGTAGGCTACCCCATGGTGCCTCATGGTACTTCATGGCATGTGGATTGTGAAACGCAAGTCATTGTACTCCTGCGATCAGCTATGTTTTTGATCATCCACTGGATTTTAAGATGCAGAGCATTTATTCCACCAAGTCCAAATGTCATGTCTCGCCATAATTTGTGCATCTGACCAGTGATTCTGATCCACTCCAAAATTTAATGCGATCTTCTTTGGCCCCTTCCATCAAGTTTCATGAAAACCAGGCTCTTAGTTTTTCTGTAATCCAAACTGAGCTGCAGACATGATGTCCTCGGTGGAGGCAAATAGGTAATAGGCATTCATTTTTGGTGATTGTCAAATGAATGCAGGTAAATTATGTCTTGACATAATTTTGAAGTGAGACACATTTATGGTGGGTTGGCTGGAACGTTGCCTCCCTTTGTTTAGGATTCTGAACCACGTTGCTCGACCATCTGGAGCTTTAATAGTTTTTGTTCAGCTCAAAATAATTGACAAGTCTGAAGGGAGCTGTTCTAAGTTGACAACACCTTACGTGGTGGTGGTAATTATATTGTCTGGCTCGTGTGGTGAAACGCCATGTATTGTTTGTTTTTTTTTGTGTTGAGGCTTTTACTCTGTCAATTAATGGCCATCGCGAGGTGTGATTCACATACAGTATATCTAAAAGGTAACAAGATTTCTCAGGCAGGCGCAGAATGAAAGTCCCATCAGGACGCTCTTCCATTAAAAGACAACAAAAATAACTCTGGAATATGATTCAGAAATAATAACTTGATCTTCTGCGTGTAATCTAAAAATTCCCTGACGTTTTAGTTCAATTTCTGACTTGATTTTTTCCTTCTTCCTCGCTGCCTCGGTCTTTCTGTTCCTGCATCTCTTTCTGTTAACACTTTAAATGCTTCTCCGATCGCTCTAATTCTCTCCCTCTGCTGTCCGCCTGCACCTCCTCGCTCCCCGCACTCTTGTTTTTCTTTGCTCCCATTTGAGAATCACTGAAATCAATGGGACAAAATGGGAAAGCAAGCAAGCAAGCGAGGGAGTTAAAAAAGGGCACCCACCCCTGAACTCACCTCCCTACAGAACTAATTGCCTATAATTCCACCGACTGCCACAGAATGCAAATCAGATGAGATCCAATCGCCTAATCCGCCCTATAAATCCTTTTCATGTCGTCGTGTGACCGAGCTGTGTGAAGTGAACACAATAGCATCAATAATATGAGAGTACTAACACTTTTTCTTTCTCGACCCTCAGGAGGAATATTTGAATCCATTGAGAGCGGCCCCTCGGGAGCAGAGGAACTAGCCTTTAAATTTGCCTTGAACACAATCAACAGGAACCGCACCTTGCTCCCCAACACCACGCTGACCTATGACATCCAGAGAATAAACATCTTCGACAGCTTCGAGGCCTCGAGGAAAGGTGAGTCAGGACATCGCCAGTCGTGCTTGTTCATCACTTCTCTATTAAATTGTTTTTCTTTGTCTGGATCTGTTTAGTTGCAACATCCTGTGTCAGAAATGAAGAACTAAATGGTTTATATGCATTTAAGAAATTTATTCTGCACAGGTTTCCAGGACACAAAAACGATGAAAATGACTCCGCTTATGAAACATAAACATTCATTCCGAGGAAGAAAAATTCTTCCAAATAAATCCCAAAGTGAATGCATCCAAAACTCAGTTACAACATTTATGCAAATCGTTTTAAATGTTTGCTCTTGACTGTAACAGCTCACAGATTATGCGAATTGAACATTAACTGCCGAAGACTGGAGACAAACACAGAAAGTCAATTTAGACAATCATGGCCTCTGTCTGAAATTAGTTCCCTTTTTTAGTATGCAGTGCACTGCATTTACTGTCCGCCATTTTATTAGAGTGTGAAATGTATGCAGTACTGCACCTTCAGAAATTAGTGGACATGACATGGCCACAACTTTTAAATGCCGTAATGTAATGCATAACATTTGATAGATGCTAAAATTATAGCAGCGCACAATGACGATAACTAACAAGCGTATGAAATCTCAATTTACTGCCACTATAGAGCAAATTATAGTCTGAGAGGAGCAGCGATATCGGACGCAGCCGTGAATTCAATTTGACTTAACATCATTTAAACACTGATACACTCCGTCCACAAAGGCTGGACATTAAATCATTACAATAGGCTGCTAGTTGACCCACGAGTGAACCAAGAGTTGAGTGAAATGGAAAAACTGCTAACTGTGTCCTTGCCGCAGATTGCTATTCACATCAAAGATGCCTTGTGGAGTTTTTTTGTGAACATTCACTGTTACCAAAACTCATTGTGTGTATCCTTGAGGACAAAAATGCATTTCCTTCCTCATAAAACATTTACAAAGCCTATTTTGTGTGTCCTAACTAACAAAACAAGGGCCCACTGCTCTCAGTCGGGTTGTGATCGTTATCAAGCACCTGGTTACTTTGATTACGGTGACACGTGAGCAAAAGCTGAATGCCAGAAAGCATTTAGAAAGCCCCTCAGAAACATAAAGCTGACTTGTTCCTTCTCCCACTTCCCTCCCAACAGCATGTGATCAGCTTTCTCTTGGGGTGGCGGCCATTTTTGGCCCCTCACACAGCTCGTCGGCCAATGCAGTGCAGTCCATCTGCAACGCTCTGGGAGTGCCCCACATCCAGACCAAGTGGAAGCATCAAGTGTCAGACAACAGGGACTCGTATTATGTCAGCCTGTTCCCCGACTTCTCCTCCCTCAGTAGAGCCATCCTCGACCTGGTGCACTTCTTCAAGTGGAGAACGGTCACTGTGGTGTATGACGACAGCACAGGTACAGGTACAGTCGGTGTCTGTCCTCATTTTCCAGTGTTGCGTCTGTTTTGCCTGTGACAATGTTTGCAACCTGCAGCCTTGCACCTCAAAATGTCCAGAAAAACAAGAGGGACCAGGTGAAGTACAAAAGCAGCACTGCTGCTCAGAGTTCAGTGAGTGCTTTGTAACCTGTCAAGTTAATTCAGAAATCAATAGCTTACTGTTCTGCCTCAGTCCTGCAGGTGCTGCCCATGTCAGTCTTCCAGAAGAGTGAGCAGCAGCGTAGAAAAAAAGAGAACCACATTACCCAGAATGACCCAGTGTCTCTTCAGATTAATGCAATGCAGAATTGTAGTATGTGGGGGCTGACAACAGCCATTAATAACACACAGAGACACTTGATCTCTGAGGGTGGCTATCAAATGTGTCTGTGAGCCATTTCGTCTATCCTGTGACTTTGTGGAGTTGCTCATAATAAGCATTTTGAAAGACAAGTCGTATTTTAGCGGGAGCGCAGTGATATTTTTATGAGGTAAAGTGCAATCGCTCCAGAGAAGATAACAATATTCAAATGCTCATTCGCAATTTATGAGCTATTTGGCATGATGTGGCTGACAACTTAATGTAAGTAAATTAGATAAAGTTGAGAGGCGGTTTAAATGTTAGACAGGTTACATAATGAATTTGCTCTCTACTGAGCAAATGAATATCGTCTTGTAGACGACATCCTAAATTTAAAACCTTTTCTGTTGCTTTTAACAACTAACACTGTAATACTTTCACTGCTGTTTTGCTTCCTCCAGCATCTCTACTGTCACATCTGTAGCATACGTATCAGTAAACAAGCCAATCGCACTTTAAACTCGGATGATATCGCAGTGATTCGTCCCTCTTGCCACATCATTCTTACTCTTCTCCTTGACCTCTCATCACTTCCTGCCTCGGAGCTCAGTACGTTAACACCATCATTCTCCGGCAAACTGCCCCAGTGAGACACCAAAAGGTGACCTCTCGCCTCGCTCTCTGTCCAATAGGAGCGGCTTGGGCCTCCTCTGTGGAGCATTTCTGCTGTAGCACACCTGACGCCCTGAAAAGTGTGACAGCTGCATATAGCGGCGTTGTTTCCCCCCACCGCTTCCACCTGGTCCCAGGCTGTAATCACACAGCTTCATGCTCCAGGGCCCCGCGCTGCTGATTGGAGCCTATCTGACGGCTGGCAGGAAAAACTATCGGAGGGGATAAAATATTCACACACAGCCGTTAGAAGATCCAAGGGGGAAAGTCTGAAGGCATTAGCCAGAGCACGCAAACATCTACACTGACAGTGTTTCCCAAATGTTGAGCTCCCTTGACAGATTCTTTTTTCTTGCTTAACACCTCCCAAAGTGTCAGTGCGAACAAGAACAGGGAGACGCAGATATGCCCCAGAGTAGGGATCTATTGGGATTACCTGCAGAAAGCTCTAGGAGGTTCAGTATTCCTCCCTACAATGGCACTTTTCACAACAAGACCTGCATGTTCCTATTTCACACCAATCTATCTATAGGCTTCAGGGAGACCCAGCCCCATTCACAGTAAGACCATTAAACTGCTCACCCAGCACTTCATTTCAAAATAAAAAATAGGCTGAGCTATCTTAAAGTGGTTCCACGGGGGAAAAAAATCCTATCTCTCTCCAGTTCCCTCTCAAACTATCCTCGCTGCTCCATCCATTTTTATACCCATGACAAGTAATCATCTCTCCCATCAATCCAGCCTCTTTCATCCCTGCACTCTGAAGTTCTTTACTGAGGGAGAAACTCATTGTAATCTCATCACAGTATCTCCCGGAGAGCTTTCTACCTGAGCGTGTGGTCGAGAAATGAAAGGTGAAGATTGTAGCTCAATATGTGACGGCGGCATCGGGCTCCCTAGGGGCAAGTACAAGCTGGGCAAACAGAGGCTCTCTCATCAGAGCACATCTGAAGTGTGTGTGAGGGAGACAGGAGAGGCAGGATTGACCACGGCTTTCCATCAGGGTAAAATTGAACCTATTCCATGCTACTGTATGGTAACATGGAATAGGCGAGCAGATCAACATTTGGGACGCTTCTGTGGGATTGGAAGTGTCTGTAGGCGGGTGAAGATCGAGGCTCTTTCCATTTTGTGCTTTTGGTATAAAGGAGTGCAATGTGCTGGGTTGGTGTTAAATTCTCTTGATAGGTCTGTAGCAGTCTGTTTGCTTGCCAAGCATGAGTAGGAGGATCAATAGACTGTGGATTAGGAAGGCATGCATATGAGCCTTTTTCTGCTGAGAGAACACGAATCCAGTTGGTTTTTGTGGCCTCCTCGGCATCAGAGATACTTCAAAATGGCAGCAGATCAAACGCATTATGTTGCTGCATCTTTAAAATTCCTTTTCACGCTATATGTATCCTCTTTGTCTGCAGGTCTCATTCGACTGCAGGAGCTGATCAAGGCACCGTCACGATACAACATTCGTTTGAAGATCCGACAGCTGCCCACAGAGACCAAGGACGCCAAGCCACTTCTGAAGGAGATGAAGAAGGCAAAGGAGTTCCATGTCATCTTTGATTGTGGACACGAGATGGCTGCCTGGATCCTGAAACAGGTATGAACCCACCCTAATGAGCCATGATAGTTTCTTAGGTTCACTGTAAAAAATCAAACCTGCAGGACTATCTATGGCACCCCAAAATGATTAATATTAAATGTACAGATACATGAATCATTCTGATATTAACAGTCATATGAAGAAATAGTGTAAAATGTATAAATTAAGCAAAAGTTTGTGAAATTATTTTGGAAATTATTAAAAGTCAATTGTGAAAAATATTCCTTTGTTCTTATTGTAACAATAATGGCTTTATAAGAGTTCAGTCAAAAGTCTGCTGTTATTTCATAAAGTCACTTTTCATGACAATGACACCTGACACCTTCCAGCCAATCACACGCCTTCCTGCCTGTTATGCTAACAAGTGCAACATCTGCTACCAGATTGAGTCAGTTAGCACCTGTTACCTAAAGTAATGACAATGTCAAAGTAAATGTGAATCACTTATCTAGCTGCTGCTGTAAATAAACACGGTACATAAACACAGAAACATCTCTTTTTGTCTACCTCGCTTAACAAGGCTGTAAATGCTACCTACATAGCCGGCAAGCAAGCTCGGTTTACGCTAACGCTAGCAGCTGCAATTCAGAGACACCACGGCTGGATATTGATTCTAAAGTCTTTTAAGATTTAAAAGACAGTCTTGTAGGTTGTTTTGGGCAACATGAGCTAGCTAACATTGCTAAAATTTGGCTTTCACTGAGTGATAATCCAAGCTCACAAGACAGCCTCCCTAGTAAACCAGCTAGCTAGGTAGCATTAGCAGGTAAGCTAAGGCTTAAAAACTAAAGTTGTTTAGTGTGTCAGTGTACTGTGTTCATTTAACAGGAGCTTGTCCTCAGGAGTTGTCTTACTGAATAAAAATGTGTTATGAAAAATTGCAATTAAATAAAAGTTGAGATGAAATCAAATTTTAATTGGGAAAATGGCAATATAATAAAACCCAATGTGAGAAGGAGCATTTTGAAATGAAAATGCTTGATAATGAAATAACAATGATATCCAATAAAATAAAATCAATAACGAAATAACATTTCATTTTGATGTGTTGAGTTTGAAGAATTTCTTCAATTATTTTACACATTGTTGGTTCATTTATATATTTTGCGCAATTTATTCATATATTAATTCATTTCGTAATGTGTTTTTTATTTAATGTTGAACGCTGTGAGGTTCTGCACTATTCACCTTTAAGTTCAATATTTGAGCAGTGAAAGTTAAGTTGACAGTCTGCTACATTTGGGAATATGATGAGTAAATGTATCGTAGCACTTCCTGAATTGAAATAAAAACATATATAATTTCCCCTTATAGAAGCACAGAGTCAGTGTTTAGTAAATAGACTCATAGTTCAATCCTATGTATTAATCAACAAGCTCATATGTGTTCCTTTATTACTCTTTCTCTCTTTAAGCACTGATGCAAATGATTCCAATACCTACTTTCTGCTCTGTGCATCTTTAATCTCTCTGCTGAATATTAGATCTCTACTACGGACCTGTCATAATGGATGCTCTCCATTGGACAATAAAGGTTTTTTAATTAGAAAGTCTAATTCTGCTCACAGGCATGTTAAATTCATTTAACAGAGGCACATTATTTATGAGGATGGTGGGGGTTCTTATTGAATTGAAGTCTTCACGAAGCCTATTGCACTGCTTTGTTTCTCTATACAGCCTTGAGTGTATGGGAAGCAACAAGAATGATTATTTATTGATGGTGAATACTTGGTAGGCACAACGAAACACATACTGTATGTCAACAGCTCAATTCAGTGTCTCTTCCTGCAGTGCTTCCTTGTATTCATTATAGCCACAAAAAAACTGTTTTCTTTCCTGTAAGAGTCCTAATAGTGTCCTCACAGAAAATAACAAGGACATTGGAACCTTTTATGTTTTTTTTCTTTCTTTTTTCTTTTTTTCTTTCTTTTTTTTTTGCCTCTTCACATCGAGACGTAGCTGTGAAATAAACAAAATCACATCAGTACAAACAACACATGTTGTGTGAAAAATGTCTACTTAAAAATCCTTTTTCAAAACAGGCAAAGAAGCTTTCGATGTATCATTTGAGCTCTTGCAAGATGCTGGTCTAGCCTACTCCTTTTATTCTTATTTAACATGAATGTCTCGTTCAGGGCTTTGTTGGGCTGTTAGGGGCAGATTACATGATGCCTGTCTCATTTTTTCTTCAATAATAATTTATATATCTTTCATTGATCACCAGCCCCACGTGGCCATCCAGCTGAAAATGGTGTGGACATGCCCTTGGTCTCTTTTAATGTGAAACTTTTTTTTTCTCAGCTGCCTTCCTGGGCAGGGAAGAGATGTCAGTGTCAGACTATAAAGGTTCGGTAAAAGCTAAATGAAGAACTGAATGGATAGAGTAAAAGGCTCATCAAGCTATTAATCTTTGAGCTATTAATTTTTAGTTACTGTTCTTTTCTTCTTGTAGGCTCTGGCCATGGGTATGATGACAGAGTACTACCATTATATTTTTACTACCCTGGTGAGTATGCTGCCATTTCTTCTTTTTTATGTTGACAAAATGCAATTATTGTACAATGTTGTTTATTACATTTTTTGCACAGCACTATCCACTTGGTGATGTGCGTGGTTTGATTGGTTTTCTTTTCATTGCAGTGCAAACATTCAGACATTTTTGCCTGTTGCAAGGCAAAAATACATCCATCTGTCTGAGTGGTCTGATAGCAGTTTTTCTTCTCTGACAATAAAATTAAATGTGACTCAACCAGGAGGCAGTTGAAGAAAAACATGCTATTATTTTCATTTTGTGCAAAGCATTTTGAACATGAGCTACCACCTGAATTTGTGCCTGATAGAAGTAGATGCTCTTGAAAACCTTGTTGTCACGTAGCTGATTATAAATACACCCTTTGAATTTTAAAGCATCAGTTCTGAAACTTCTTCTGGTTTATTTTCCAAATTCTTCACCAACCTTTTCACCCCACCTGGCGGTCCATAACCTCAGGTGCAGGAAACAAAAGCAGCTGGATATATTTTATTCTGACTCTGGCAGCGATTGAAGTTCTCCAAAGTTCTTTGATCTAGACACTACAAAGATTACTTGCTACGCTGCAGATGAACAGCAGCACATCTTCGCTGAGGCCCAAGAACAAGACTGAGAGCTCGGATAACAGCCCTGAGCAAATGAGACTGTCACCTATTTGGTCCATTATATAACAAACAAATGGCATGCTGAGAAAGGCTGAAGGAAAGGTTGGAGAAAACCAGACATTTACCAGTGCACAGGACACATAAGTATCCCTTGTGCATCCACATAAGAACCCAGCTAGATGAAAGGGGAGTGAGTGACAGCAGGTATGTCATTGGGAAAGGAAAGAGAATAGTGATTACAGGCCTGTTTCATCGGCATGCTGCTGCTTGTCGAGGTGGAAACATGCCTACTTTAACATCAGCCAGCGTTTGGCGGGATGGAGGCCACTGCGCTGGCCAAAGCTGCTGTATGCTGGGGCTAAGCCATTCATGCTGCTTTCAGAATAGGACAGCAAACATTGACCGTGGCACCCCTATTCTGCGTCCATCACCTGCTGTTGCTCTATCAACTGTGTTGTTGCATCCCTGAGACATCTGCCTGGTGAGATGCCAGACATGCTGTATGCAGGACAATTGGGTCGTCCTTTCACTTCCACATGATAGATGGCAGTCCACCAAAAGCCTGCCTGTAACCTTGAAAGCCTTGCCTTAATCAAGGCTACTGCCTCTGCATGAGATAAAACAACCCCTGAAATACCTTCAACTGCACTCTTCTGCTCTTCTTTTGCTAAAGCTGTCATTCAAATGACTACTCTAAACTATTGCGGACAGATGAGGGAAATTAAAAGGTAATTACATACCCAAATTCTGCTAACGACCTCCATTCCGCCATATTAAAACGATGCAGCACAGGACTGCAATGGACAATCAGTGTAGAGGGTGTGGCCTCAGAGCTGCGTAGTGTGTGACGTAGGAGGTAAGGTGACAGCAACCAGAGTGACTTACCAACAGTGTGACAGACTGACCACCTCTCAGTGGAGCTGGAGCAGCCACATAGAGCTAAGAGTCAATCAGAGCTAACCAGCCATGAGCAGCTGCAGTCAAACTCTCTGTGTCCACACTGAAAACACAGAATCACTAGAAGCACAGTCTTGGCTCTTTGTAAAAGTTTCTGTGGGGTACCTGTGTAGACAAACATAAATAAATAAAACTAGCAATCACCCACCTTTGATTTGAAAGCATTAATTTGACTTTTTCATATAAATTGCATGGCCCAAATAAGTCCTTAACAGTTTACTCTTAGTCAGCATTAGCCTCGCAAGGTTCATGATTATTTAAAAGTCAATTGCATGTTGAGCCATTTCCGGCCCATGAAATGCAGATTTTTATGAATTTGGTACAAAATATTAACACCAGCAGTGATGTGTTTTATCACAGTTGAGTTTGCAGCTCAGAAATCAAATTAATGTGCTGCACCTCTTTTAGTATTTCTGCACATAAACACATCTGAACGTGTCATCTTTATGCATCCAGGACCTTTTCGC